>NC_051157.2:1994707-2355247 GCF_013339745.2 Dermacentor silvarum
TTTAGAAATCGTCTGTGGCAGGTAGCATAATTCTTATCATTGAGCTGGGTTATTCGATGAGGCGGACATTAGTAACACGAGAAATCTAAACCCAGATTGAGCTAATTAACAAAAATTGACTAATGAACTTCTTAGTTAATTACTTTATGACACATATTGCAATTTACGAATTGGAGCCGGTGAGCTTCTCAGGCGTATCCACTTAGGACGAATTTCCAGAATGACGCCAGTTTGGAGATATGCGCCATGAAACTCAGCGTAAAAATGCATTGTTGTTCCACTTATTTTTTTACCAAAATGCTGTTTTATACATTGAAGCACGAAAGTAACTGGAACGTAAATGTGTTTCGTCCCACACTTTGGGAAATAGTATCTCGAAAATGAGACTTCATTAAGCACCACTATGGCTTGGGTGCCTCACATGTGCATTGTACAAGGAGTAAAGGTGGGTGAATGTAAATGTTTTCGAATAGGAACTGAATAAAATATTATGTATCAAATATTTAATAGTCATACGACGACACATGTACCTGTAGTAGCAATATTTATTTCCATATAATTAAATTAGGTACCACACCTTAACTCGTGCAAGAAGAGAGCTAAATATTGGGGACAAAGGATAAGTTTTAAATGCAGGACTACTAATTCTTACGTGAAAAAAAATTTGCCATAAATAGTCTATTAACAACATTAGAGCCTGGCTGCAAAGAAGCTTTCCAAGACAGAATGGCTGCTGAATGGCTAGCTTTCAAAAACGTGCAATATATTGTTCCGAAGAAAACATCATAGTTGCAGAAAAAAAAAAGAAAAGCTGATGAAGGACCTACGTGTCGTAGACATATAATATAATATTATGGGGTTTTACGTGCCAAAACCACGATCTGATTATGAGGCACGCCGTAGTGGGGGACTCCGGAAATTTGGACCGCCTGGGGGTCTTTAACGTGCACCTAAATCTAAGCACACGGGTGTTTTCGTATTTCACCCCCATCGAAATACGGCCGCCGTGGCCGGGATTCGATCCCGCGACCTCGTGCTCAGCAGCCCAACGAGGTCGCGGGATCGAATCCCGGCCACGGCGGCCGTGTCGTAGACATATGTAAAACTATTCGTTGTAAGGCAAACAGCACAGACTTGTAGCATAAAAGATCAGTCTGCTAGATCAAGAGATGTGTGGTCACCTATCGTGCAAAAAAACGCTTATGGGAAAGTTTTGTTGCCAATATGACTGAAAGATACTTTCGTCAACGTGCTTGCCTTTGGGAGGTTACACACACTTGTTCACATGCAAGTACCTGCCGCGTATTCATTGTTAAAGAAGTTCAATTATTATAATGACACGAGAGCCTCCTCCGATAAGGAAAAAATAAGAGTTGTGTGGTCATATATAGATAACATTTAGAATGTCAAGGTACCCTTTCCCACATTATGCAAGTACTCATGAAACACAAAACTGCAAGAAACAGCATAAAACTAATGCAAAATCCATAACTGATTATGTATATGAGATGTCCATTTCATGTGGCAAAGTATTTCACAGGGCAGATAGGATGTGACATCTGTGATTCAGAGATACGTCATTGTATCGGGGCACAAGTATTGTACAACTGATAATTTTGGGAATAAAGATTCCCAGTATGTCACCATGCCACTTGTATATTAAAAAGGACTATCATTTATATGTCAAGCTTGCACCATCATGTTTGTGTGACCATACATGTGTACCCCCATCTGTAATGAACCGTTGCTTTAAGTTATGACCACTGTCATGTCATTCCTGTACATTAATTATGGTTTTGCACAATACACCTAGAAAGCTTTTGAGCGGCATTGCAGTACTTTTTCTTGTATGTGCACACCGGCTTTCTGTCACAACACCCACTTCGCGTCCATGATAAATGCTGCAGTCAAGCAAAATACAGTTTCAGACTAAGGTACCTAAACTGCTTTCATTCCAGAAAACCCCAACCAAGGTTTAGGTTCTTGAGGGCACAAGTTACTTGCGTCCTTTGATCTAAGGCTGTTTTCTGCATGCAATGAATTTTAGGATTTCTGCTGTGCAAATCAATGTTAACCTGATAAAAGGGATGGCGAACCATAACTTGCATTTGTGATACTAGTTACTACTGGGGCCAGATTAACCTATAGGCTAAGGGGGCTGCAGCTCCAGGCCAGGGGGCCCTGTGAGAAAAATGTTTCCTTGAATTAAACTTTATTTCTTACTTACAGTAATAAAACATAATGTGAACAAATACATTGGGATCCCTAGCTCGAGGCTAGTTGCGATCCATAAGAAAACTATGTAGAGGAAGCAAAGCAATTAATTTAGCGCAGACACGTGTACTTAAACTCAGCAATAATATGCACTTTACATTAGAAGAATTAGAGAATACAACACAAAGAATCTTCGAAATGCAAATGGTATCATTGAACATCTACAAGTAAAGGAAAATGCACCAGAAAAAATAAAAAGGAAGCAGTGAATGTATTAATAAACATACGAAAGAAGATCACGAAAATGCAGTTTTAATTATCTCTGAAAATTAGCTGCATTTCTAACTTCTGTGGGCTGAACGTTCCTCTCGACTACTCAAACACTTCAAGTTCTCCGTTTACCACACACATTACACGCCTTTGGAACCAGAATATTTTGTTTTAGTGCACTGCGTGTACAGCGTCCTGATTCGGTAAAGTTGGTAGCAGAGAGTGGGTAGTCAGTAACGATGCTATTATTAACCATTACAAGAGTTTAAAAATTTAGTAATGCAGTAAATGGTAAAATGTGTACGCGTTGAAAGAGCGGTGTTCTGTTAGCATTGTAATGTGAGGAAGTCATAAAGCGGACAGCCCTCTTTTGAAGTTTATAATTGGCTCACTGGCCCCGAGATGTAACACAGTACCACAGATTACTATGGAACAAGCTGAAATAAATTTCTCGAAGGGTTTCTGTATCAAAACAATTTCGCCACTTGAGCAGAATATAACAAGCCTTGCTGAGATTTTTGCAAAGCTTGTCAATGTGAGGTTTACGTAGAAACGACTCATCTAATTTGTACAACCCCTTGATGGGCCCCTCAGCCATTTAAGAGGACCATTCGCTAGGGCCCTGTGGAAAATTTTAGTTATACTATAAAAGTTGTAAAGTGTCTTCCAAGGAGTATTCTACCTCAAGAATTCTTTAAAACGGTATAGTAGCAGCCGAAATAGAAGCAAAGAATCTGTAGTACAAGAAGGTGACCTGCTCTTCGTGTACAGAGGCATTCTTTCTTTGCCCGACCAGCAACGCAAAGGACCTTTCTCTCTTGCCTACTCCCATATAAGAAACCAGGGTTCACCTCCTACTCTATTTTTTTTTTTGCAAAACACCTGATGCACCTTTCTTAAATTTTTTTATTTAGATCATGACAATGGCATAATACATCCATGTTATATTGAGAAGTCGAACTTCAATGAGTTTGTTGACATGATGGCAGATAATGAATGTAAGGAGATGGATCGCTGCGAAGGAGCATGAAGCTAAATATTGTTCCCTCGTCAATTCCACGCCTTACATCTGTCATGTTGCCTAGCTTTCTGTTGTCCTTTGGCGAGGCTACATGGTGACGTTCACAAAAGATTCACAGATGTTAGGCCCTTCTCGCATGCCCATCTTGTACTATGAATTACTGTGGCGGTTAGCACAGGTAACATTAGTAGCCACCCTAACCGTGATTACGCAGCAACATGGCACCACCCATGCAGCCCAGACCACCCACTTCAATCCAATCCCAATTTGCACTTTTACTAGCTGTACGCCCTGACAGCAAGAAATAAATGGTAAAATCCATCACTGCCTAGTCTCATCTCACACTGAGGTCAAAGCATTGGGTATTCTTTGTTTTTCTTATTGAGATCAGCTGTTTGTTTTCACACTGCTAGGACTACACAGGCAGTAAAAGTGGTTCGGTTTCTATTTCTAGGCCCGAGCCCAGCCCGGGCCCGTAATACGAAGCCCGAGCCCGGCCCGGGCGTGCATTACCGAGGCCATTCCGGGCCCGGCCCGGGCCCGTGGTTCCAAGCCCAGGCCCGACCCGGGCCCGTGTTACTGAGCCCGGGCCCGGCCCGGGCATTAATTACTAAGCGTAGGGCCCGCGTGTGCATGACCAGGCCCGGCCTGTAAGGAAAAAAAAATCATTTTTTACTTACAGATTGTACCGTATCTGTCAGCCTAACCTTCTCGAAGTTTAATCAGCTGCAGTATATAAGCAATACAAGGCCGAAATATTTGTTGCTCCCACGGGAACATCAGTAATCCGACCCATTGCCTGTGCTGCTATTTTTCCGCTTGGGCGCATGCACTTACCTTGATTTCTACGATATGGTTCTATGATGTCATTTAGCATGCAAATATACAGGGTGTTTCATTTTAGCTGAACCAAATTTTTAAATATTGCCTGTGGCAGATAGCACAATTACAATCCTTGATATAAACTACTCGATGAGGCGGCCATTACTTCCACGAGAAATCAAAACGCCTAATTGCAGAATTAACAGAATTACGCTAATTAACTTTTAATTAATTATATTACGGCACATCTTCCAATATACGAATTATAGCCTCCGAGTTCGCTAGGCGTATCCACTTGAAACGAATTCTCAGGACTAAACCACTTTCGAGATAATAATTTTCAATGTGTCCGACGAAATCAATCAAATCAAATCAATTTATTCTCCAGTTTGCATGCTGGACGGTCATTTTGGACGAGAAGCTACATATGTAGCTTGACGTGACCAAAAAGACCAGGCAAGGCAATAGCACAGCAAACAGTGTGCGCACATGCACAATAATTCACATATATTTCCAGCTGTCGCTGGAATTCCTCATATACGAAATAGCTATGAACGGAAAGACAAGGAATATTGCGTCATGGCGAGTTAACAGGATTGGAAAACGTTTTAACAGAATGCATTTTAAACAACACTACAATAATAATACTAGCTATACAAAACAACGCAACACCAGCTATACAACATAGCATGAGACTGAATTTTACAAGATCAACATTTGCTAAGAAAACGAAACAGGATTTACATTATATACTCAGAACCATACACAAAGGCAGAATAATAATCACATCAGATACATTACAAGCGACCCAAGTGTCAGCTGAGTTCTTTCTTACTGAAATTACCGCCATTTTTGTATCTGTTCAAAGTGAATGGTAGGTAATGTATTAACGACTGATGCTTGTAGAGTGTTCTGAAGTATGGAATTGACCATATCTCAGGATTTCGCATTAATGCGACGACACTCTAAGGAGGCTAATTGTTTTATGTAGTTCCAAGCTAATTTTCACATGGATGGCCTAATGGATGATCAAAACGCCTAATTGAATATTTAACATAATTACGCGAAATAACTTTTTATATAATTATTTTACGGCACATCTTTCAATCTACGAATTATAGCCGCTGAGTTCGCAAGGCGTATCCACTTTGAATGAATTCTCAGGACTGAACCAGTTTCGAGATATTAATTTTCAATGTGTCCGACGAAATGCATGGGCGTTCTAGTTAAATTTTTCAGGAAAACGCTGTTTCATGCATTGAAGCACAAAAGTACCTCGGCTTAGCGCTAAAATAATGCCATAGTATCGACACTGGTAATAGTGCGATCGCAAAAGCGGTAACATGGAAATGGTTTGAGGAGTGGTTCTTTGTATATAATTTATTTTTCCTTACGCGGAAACAATGTTCGTTTTTGCGGAAAAGAAATAAAATTAGCGTAGCTTGCACTGGCGGCGCAATGCTAAAGAGACAGCGGAGATGATGGGCACCTAGCTAGTCCTGGCTTTTGGGCTAGACTAAGCACTACCAAGTCATCCCCAGCATTTCCCAGAATTGATTTATTATTGATTGATTATCGATTAGCTATTGATTGGCTATCGAATTGTCTATTGCAAGATATTGGCCACGTATTTGGGATAGGCTAATCACTACCAAGTTATCCTAATTTACTGATTATTGATCCATTATCGATTAGCTATTGATTGGCTGTCGATTGGCTATCGTAAGGTATTGGCCACGTATTTGGGCTAGGCTAAGCACTACCAAGTCATCCCCAGTATTTTCGGGAAGCCACGGGCCCGGGCCGACCGCTTTTGCGATCGCACTATTACCAGTGTCGATACTATGGCATTATTTTAGCGCTAAGCCGAGGTACTTTTGTGCTTCAATGCATGAAACAGCGTTTTCCTGAAAAAGTTAACTAGAACGCCCATGCATTTCGTCGGACATTTGAAAATTAATATCTCGAAACTGGTTCAGTCCTGAGAATTCGTTCAAAGTGGATACGCCTTGCGAACTCAGCGGCTATAATTCGTAGATTGAAAGATGTGCCGTAAAATAATTATATAAAAAGTTAATTCGCGTAATTATGTTTAATATTCAATTAGGCGTTTTGATCATCCATTAGGCCATCCATGTGAAAATTAGCTTGGAACTACATAAAACAATTAGCCTCCTTAGAATGTCGTCGCATTAATGCGAAATCCTGAGATATGGTCAATTCCATACTTCAGAACACTCTACAAGCATCAGTCGTTAATACATTACCTACCATTCACTTTGAACAGATACAAAAATGGCGGTAATTTCAGTAAGAAAGAACTCAGCTGACACTTTGGTCGCTTGTAATGTATCTGATGTGATTATTATTCTGCCTTTGTGTATGGTTCTGAGTATATAATGTAAATCCTGTTTCGTTTTCTTAGCAAATGTTGATCTTGTAAAATTCAGTCTCATGCTATGTTGTATAGCTGGTGTTGCGTTGTTTTGTATAGCTAGTATTATTATTGTAGTGTTGTTTAAAATGCATTCTGTTAAAACTTTTTCCAATCCTGTTAACTCGCCATGACGCAATATTCCTTGTATTTCCGTTCATAGCTATTTCGTATATGAGGAATTCCAGCGACAGCTGGAAATATATGTGAATTATTGTGCATGTGCGCACACTGTTTGCTGTGCTATTGCCTTGCCTGGTCTTTTTGGTCACGTCAAGCTACATATGTAGCTTCTCGTCCAAAATGACCGTCCAGCATGCAAACTGGAGAATAAATTGATTTGATTTGATTGATTTCGTCGGACACATTGAAAATTATTATCTCGAAAGTGGTTTAGTCCTGAGAATTCGTTTCAAGTGGATACGCCTAGCGAACTCGGAGGCTATAATTCGTATATTGGAAGATGTGTCGTAATATAATTAATTAAAAAGTTAATTAGCGTAATTTTGTTAATTCTGCAATTAGGCGTTTTGATTTCTCGTGGAAGTAATGGCCGCCTCATCGAGTAGTTTATATCAAGGATTGTAATTGTGCTATCTGCCACAGGCAATATTTAAAAATTTGGTTCAGCTAAAATGAAACACCCTGTATATTTGCATGCTAAATGACATCATAGAACCATATCGTAGAAATCAAGGTAAGTGCATGCGCCCAAGCGGAAAAATAGCAGCACAGGCAATGGGCCGGATTACTGATGTTCCCGTGGGAGCAATAAAGATTTCGGCCTTGTATTGCTGATATACTGCAGCTGATTAAACTTCGAGAAGGTTAGGCTGACAGATACGGTACAATCTGTAAGTAAAAAATGATTTTTTTTCCTTACAGGCCGGGCCTGGTCATGCACACGCGGGCCCTAAGCTTAGTAATTAATGCCCGGGCCGGGCCCGGGCTCAGTAACACGGGCCCGGGTCGGGCCTGGGCTTGGAACCACGGGCCCGGGCCGGGCCCGGGCTGGTCTCGGTCATGCACGCCCGGGCCCGGTCCGGGCTCGGGCTTTGTATTACGGGCCCGGGCTGGGCTGGGGCCTCGTAAAGCGGGTCCGGGCCGGGCTCGGGCCAAAAAATCAGGCCCGTGCAGTGCTCTAAAGCAGACGCTGAGCAGCTGACGCAGCGCGGATGAACACATCTTGAGGGGCATTCAACCTTCCTATTGGCTAAGAAGCCCTGTAGCTGCCTCAGTGGTGCAAGGACCTACTGAGATGCAGTATAACTCGCAAATCACATTGTTCAGCATGAAAGGTTGGGCAGTGGCAGAGCAGGTGCGTTGCTGTGTCGTCACATCCGCAAAAAATAGCATGCGGCACATTTGCATTGTTTACATTACAGCACATGACACCTAGCACAAAATTCATAATTCCAATACATGGAGCAGTGATATAACTTTTAAGCTGTTCCCTAGCCTCCCCTCTTCGTAAAGGGTAAAATATGCAGAGACAACACTGCAAACAAATAACACGTGTACAAAGCAAGGAAAGCTGGTTTGACACAATACCTATACTGCGATGCAAAGAGCACGAACGACCAGCAGTGCTTCTGTACTGTTTACTTCAGAGCACATGCATAAAAAGCACCCTAAATAGCTTGTAGTGTGTGTCCAACTCAGCAGCTGCTTAGCTACAAGAAAGTTCGGCTAAGGTGAAAGAGGTTTCATTATTTTTCAATGTATGTGTACAAGTACGGTTTGTTCCCACCTCCTTGAATTTTGGCATCCTTGAATTTTGGGTCTAATGTTCTGTACAAACCGTTCTTTATGCACGGTTCACTTCAGAGCATATGCACATCGCACAAAACGGACACTTATACGCCTAGCACCACTGCGAAACATTGCACGTATACGTAACAGTACCCTTCACTTCGTAAAGTAAGAACCCCAGCACTCAAACGTTCTGTACGTGTTCACGATCACCAAGGCGCATCGCAGCCCCCAAAACAGCTCTCATGAAGCCAGGCACAAACAGCACATTACGAATGGCTGCGATGACGCGACAATAAAGCTCATCGCTACAGGTCGTATCGTCACTTAAAAACAAAACACAGCACTGCACAATGCACATACACGTACGCGCTTCGCAGCGATGAAGCGCGCGCACACAACACCTAGGCACACCATACGCTGAGGTGGGCGATCGCACTTGTTTTCATCCTGGAGCGTACTGAATGCATGTGTCATGCTTAGTATGCGCGTGTATGTGATGGCCTTCGCGTTTGTACTGTGGGTACTGCACACGCGAAATACGGCCCAACACACACGAAATCGCCGGTTTCATTGCTTCCGAACTTCACGTAAACACAACACATTTCCGTCTGTTGCCGTTGACGATCGCACGCACTGAAGAGGTCAGGCAGGGTACAGCGGATTGCTGCGTTCGACGACTATCTCTGCTAGTGCTCGATAACTCTTGCAATGATCCCAAACAAACTACAAAAAACAAACTGCCACAGCAGCCTAGGCGCCTAGGCCTCGCGCTTCGCTTCGAACCAGCGCCATGTTTGTGCGGTCGCCGCATACATGCTGCATGTTGGAAAAAGTTCACGACCGCCTCTCGTGACGCCAGAGCGGCCATTTTAAGCGGACCGCGCGAGGGCGGGGCGGCTTGCGGCCATGGGCGGCTCGACCGTGTACAGGCCCTTAGGCACACTGATTTTTGCTGGATGTTGCTTCACCGCTTGCCGAGCCAGGAGCCAGCGAAAGTACGGCGTTGTGTGGCGGCTTGTGCCACAAGTAGGGCGTATGCTGCACTTACTACTAGTGCGCTTGGTGAGATAATATTGCGTCCGTAACACTTTGTTTCTCGCGTTTTATGTGGTGTTGTCTCTTCATGTCTGGTAATGGCTTTTACTTTAATCTGAAGCCGTATGCAATATCTTTTTATAATTGGACACTCCACGAGCATTTCTGCCGTCGTCGTCGCCGTGAGGTTCCGTATAAAGTCCACATGCGATAAAATCGTCGCCGCGCGCCGTATGCTCTATGTGCGAGTGAGAGCATGCGAAGGGTGAGCCGGCGATCGCGGGTCAATTTGGCGCACGCAAGGGCGGGAAGCGGGAAGAAAGCGCGCCGTCTTCCAGTCCCGCGCAACGCTCCGGAGCGAGGGTTCTTTCTCCGCGCCGCCCGAGCGACCACCGCCGGGCTGCAACGCTCCGGGGACGCGCTCCCACCTGGGTGGCTGAAGCCATCTGCTGCGGGAGCGGAGTCCTTCCTCCCTGCGCTGTGTTTTAGCAGCTTCTCAGTTCGCGTTGATGCGAGCGGGGGGACGAAGGTCAATTCGCTCGATGCTGCTTCCGCGCTTACTCACTACAGCGTTTTCACAGCTAGTTTCCGCGGTCATCGAGTGAGATGTGTTCATGTTTGCGTGTGCGCACCTGACACCATGCTTGTTAGTTTAGTTAGTATGCCAATGTTTACAAGTTTATACGGCCGATAAAACTACTATTCTTACTTCGTATATCTGTCCACTAGTTTGCTATCGCAATCGATGCTTCGCCTTTCGGGCGAAACTGCGACTTTTTTGTTACGTAAACCGTTTTCTATATCACCAGGGTTCCCAGTGCTCGCCACTCATGTTAACGACGCTGTCGGCGCAGCGATGACGAATTCTTGAGGTCCACCCAAAAGACTTCTTTGGTCTGCTTGGGTGTCTTACGGCACAACAGGCAGGATTTTAGGGGAGTAAAAAAATTACCCCATCTCCCGCTAAAGGGAACCATGTGTGGATGCGAAGCAGCGGGGAGATGGTTAGCTTGAGTAGGAGAGGAGAGAGAGGCGAAGGGGACGCGCATGCGCTGTGGGGGTGTGGGACGCGGGACAACAGACATAGCCGCCGGCAAGAAATGCTTCGCATTTAAAAGAGTTCCCGTGCAGGCCAAGTGTCGCTGCAAAGTAGCCAGGACAAGGCAGCTTACTCGAGGTGACTCGATGCGTTATCCAGCCCCCTAAACGAGAGATCAGTGTTTACGCACGTTGGCAGTCAGCGTGTGCGTGACGGAGGCAACTCTTAGAGCTCACATTGAAGTCGTGTTCCTGCAAACGCTGAGTTCATTGAGCTAAATGGCCAGATGGGTCCCGAAGTACAACCAACATAGAGACTGCTGATCACTAATAAACAGTGACGGCCGTAAATGTAAGGGTGGCATTAGGGAACAGTGACCGCCAGTTACTCTTGTTCAGCCTAGGCAACGACATGTTCAGCATTGGCATGACGTTTAACCAGGACGGCACCGTGGCCTATTCGTCGGCGTGCACTTCTGTGGGCGCAGAAAAGTCACAACAGCCCCGGAAGTGAGCTTGATTTCTGTGACTATTCGCGTTCAGGTGATCAGGTAAAGCGCGCATCCTTCTGCAGCAGAGAAGTGAGCAGGTAGGTATAAGTGTGCTCGAAATGCTTCAAGTTCGAACGTAGCCCTCAAAAACACACTGCTCCCTAGGAATTCTGGGGTTTTACGTGCCACAACCACGATGTGATGAGTGGGGGGTTCCGGATTAATGTTGACCACCAGGGTATCTTTCACGTGCCTCTAATGCACGGAACAAGCTCGTTTCTTGTGTTTCGCCCCCATCGAAATGCGGCCGCTGCGGCCGCGATTTGATCCCGCGACTTCGTGCTTACAGCGCAACACCATCGCTGCTAAGCCACCGCGGCGGGTACAGTGGTCCTTGGAAACAGTGCCACAGTCCAATGCACTACAGTGAACTACACTATGTAGCGTGGCGAAATTATCGGGCATGTTCACAACGTTGTTAATATTACGGTGGCTTAAAGATCAGAGTAGCCTCAGCGCAGAAAAAAGACTAAGCAACGAAAAATACTAATGAAAAAATTCACCGACGATTACGGTACTCCCTAATGCGAAATTTCAACGCAGCTCTATGCGTGTTTTCATTTCAAGGTATATTGGCTAGCGCGGATGATCTGTCTCGTGCGGCACGTTGCAAACGGAGCTAAGTGTGGGGCGCGACTGCCTCGCTAATCGGGATATCACGAGAGGCAGCGCGTGGATGACGCGTGGGCCCGATTCGGATCAGACGCCGCAGACAAACATCCGCTCATGCAGCGCTTTGTTTCCATATATCGTATCGGTGGCGTCACTAGTGAACAGACGACGCGCGCTACTCTGGCGTCATCTCGTAGCCATCGTCGCCGCAGAGCCTGTCTTGCGCGGCACTACGCTTTTCTTCTCACGCTTTCGCCACACCCTCTTCCTCGCGCTCTATTCGCTATTGCCGTCTTTCATCCCCCGCTGCGCTCCGCGTTCGCTCTTTCATCCTTCGCTCTGGTCGTTCCCTAGGTTACGAGGGACGCCGACGCTCGCCGCAGGAACGAGCGCCTAAGAGCTGCACTCTAAAAGACCAGCCCACACTCCCCAAGACAGTGGTTGGGTTTCTATAGATGACAGCCTGCTGTATAAAACCAACTACACAGCGAGTAGAGCTCACGTTGTTCTTGTGCTAGAAAGTCTTCCAAGTGACGTGCTGCGTACCGTTCATGATGACCCCTGACCCCACATCCGGTCACCAAGGATTTGCCCGCACGCTGCAGCGTGTCTAGGAGCGCTTTTACTGGCCCCAGATGCGTCACACAAGGCAATACGAGGTCAGCTGCGATCAATGCCAACGCCACAAGCGACCTTCAAGCGCTCCATCAGGCCTTCTCTACTCACTGATTCTTCCGCATACACCCTTTGAACAAGTTGATATCGACCTCCTGGGCCCCTTTCCGCGGTCATCGGACAACCGATGGGTCGTCGTCTGTGTTTGCATCCTACTCGGTATGCAGAAACAGCAGGATTACCCTCATCCACCGCTACTTGCGTCACAGCTAGCTTGTTGCGTTTCGTTATTCTACGTCATGGCCCACCTCGCGTGATCATAAGTGATGGCGGTAGGCAGTTCGTCGCCGACGCTGTAGAAGCCAATGTTACTAGACTAGGTTCAGTTGAACTCTCCGCAGGCGCCGTATATCGCGGGCGCCTTGGTGCCTTGGCTTGCCGCCAGATGGCGGGAGTGCAGCAGGTAGCTAGCTCCACGCGAGGGCAGCTCTGCGTTGGCGAAGACGCTAGGGTCCTCCTACTTCGCAACTTACGAATGCAACAAGTGTTTTCACCGGTGCCTTTTTTTAACGCGATAGCGTGAAGGGCCCCGTGTTGCAGAAAATCCGGCGTCGGTGCCGGCGTCGGTGTCGGCGTCCGTGGCGGAGAAAATCATCCCTAACCAGCCCGAACGCGCAGGCCCTCCGCGTGGCGCAAGGTGTTAGTGAACAAAAATTGAATTTCTCACAGTGAAATCCGTCAGAAAAATGGTAAAGTACAACTTAACCACAACCTGCAGACATGGTGGCGTCGGATTGTAATTTGAATGTACGAGAAAACTTAATTCTGTTACGAGGAAAATCAAACACAAACCCCTTTTCCAGAATTTCTACCGTACCAACAGCGGCGCGCTCGGGTACGTTACTTGCGAAAATAATATCGAGATGGCGCTTGCATCCTCGGCAGGTTAAAGGGGCTTTACGGCAGGTCAAATTGGGACGTAGCCTACCTAATGCGTTTTGGACACGCGCGCGCCTTGGGGCAGCAGCAAACAATTAATAAAATAATAAAGAAGGTCCTAGGGCCTTCACATTTTAATATAAGACGACCTATATTGCCCCTGGAAAAACGTCTTCCCAGCAGTGCATTTCTGTTTAAAAGTAAAGCCGACTTTACGGGGATTAGTGTAAGCTTGGTCTTTGTAAGCTGGCTTTCCCATGTTCTGTGTTGCAGTGAAGCCTACTCATAAAAAAATGCAATCCCAACGGGGCCCGATAACGCTATCGCGTTCCACTGTCAAAGGCGAAGCATAAGCATTCTCCAATTTTTAAACATTTGTAGCCTCGCGTTTAGCAGATTGATTGAAAAACGGTAATGAGCTGTGCTGCACTCCCCCGGAGTACGCTATTGGAGTCCTTAGTCCAGGGCCTCTGCCGCCCTGGCCGTCCGCTGCGCTCTACTAATCAGTTGTTGCTGATTAGTACTACTTAAATAATAATGAATTAATTAGTGAATTAATTAGTATTAATAGTTGCTAAAGCGCAGTTGTAGCGGCCACCAGGCCAATTGGTTAATAAATTAGTACTAATAGTAGCTGCTAATTAGAGCTGTAGCGGTCACTCTGCCAATCAGTTAATGAATAACGAATAATTAATTAATACTGATAGTGCCTACTAATCATCACATGTAGCCATTAGCAGGTCATTCGCTGCACTTTTAAAATAGCAGGAATAAAGCCAAGGCACCTTCTCTCGATATATACACACTCTCAGCACCGCATTTTGGGATGAAAAGAAAATTAAACTAGCACTATTTTGTTTCACCAGAGCACCACATTCACAAGTGCAATTTTCAAAAATCCATTAGCTTTGCTCGCTTGCGAGCTGACTTGCACATTCAAGGCACGTTCTCGCTGCAGGAACCGCGCATAAAAAATGATGTCGCGTCACCAAATAAAATTTGATCATACATGCCGTAAACTCCTCAAAATGCACACGGCATCCAACACGCACAATGGTGTCGCAAAATGTTTGAAAGCTGAACCTAGTCTAGTAACGTTGGTAGAGGAGGAGGAAACAACTTTATTTTGTTAATTTGGCTTAGTGAGGGGTGGCTACCAGGTGATACCTTACAGCCACCTCCTCGGCTCTTTTGATGGCCTGAAGTTGAACCTCCAGGTTCGGGTTCAGAAGTATCGCTTCTCACGCTTCAGGCGAGGGAGCGGCCAGGAGATCTGTCGGGGGGGGGGGGTCTTCTCTGTAGTGGAAGTGTAGTCCCAGAGAATATGATTTAAGGAGGCTATGGACCCACATAATCAGCAGTGTGGGTCTGTCAAGTCAGGGTAAAAGTGTGCGTATATTTGTGGGCTGGGAAAGGAGTGCGTTTGGAGTCGGCGCCAAGTGAGTTCTTGTCCCTTCGTGAGCTTGGGATGAGGTGGGGGTTTTGTCCGTCTTGCGACGCGGTAGTATTAGGCAATATCATGATATGTGGTCAGTGGCTCGCTGACCAGGTCCCCTGGGTCAGAGACGGGATCCACCGCTCGGATGACGAATCCTCGAGCACACTGGTGGGCCGCCTCGTTCCCCGGGTTCCCTGCGTGAGCCGGGACCCAACTCAATTCAATTGGGGTGGGTTCTTCTTCACTATCTTGTTGTTTAGGGGAGAGTAGGGGATGCAGTATTCATAGCGTGGCTGGGGCCACGGTTCCACGTGCAAAGTTGGATAGGGCGGTCTTTGAGTCGCTGATTATAGTTGTAAATCCGGCTGCTGCAGCCAGGGCAATGGCCGCCTCTTCTGCCTCCGCCGAGTTGAGGGCACGGGCAGAACAGGCCGTCCTTATTGATGTTGCTCGGGGCGTAAATTGGTTGTTGTCATTGTTGTTGATGATCTTGGGGAGGCTAATTATGCTGATTGCGTACGTGTTATGTGGCACGGAATATTGAAGAGCTGCTTCGTCTGTGCGAAGCACATTTTCGACACTCAACGCCGTATCGTCCATAGACAAACGGTCTTGGTCAACGGACGAACCTAGCGCTGACGATCATGCTGGCCATGTACGCGTCTTCTGACCAGAAGAACTGGGATGGCGTCTTGCCATTCATCACGTATGCGTATAACACAGCGAATCATGAAACAGTTGACTACAGCCCTTTCTACATCGCCGCGGACCTTCCTTAAGACCACCCTACCGTTTTTTCCATATACCGAAGACTCAATCGCCAAGACACTCTGCCTTTCCGAAGAAGCCCGACGCATAACACGCCTTCGCACGGTGGCATCGCAAAACATCTCAAAGCAGCGGTGCGACAGCACTCATCAATCAGTTTCTTTTGAAAAAGTCGCAGTTTCGCCGTAAAGGCCAAGCGTCGATTGCGATAGCAAATTAGTAGAGAGGATAGAAGGATAGTAGTTTAATTGGCCATATAAAGTTGTAAACATTCGCTTACTAACTAAATAGACAACGGTGTCACGCGCGCACAGGGAAACATGAACACATCTCACTCGATGACAGCGGAAACTCGCTGAGGAAACGCCGGAGTGAGAAAGCGCGCCAGCAGCAGCGGGGAAATTTACCTTCGCGCTGTCTCTCGCCTCGCTTCAACGCGAACTAAACGTCGAAAGCAGAGCGAATACGACGCTACCGGCACTCGGCGCATGCATTTTGTCCCCATCGCAGATCGCTTTCAGGATAAGGCCCGCGCGGGTGCGCACTTCGTCCGCATCGCAAATCGCTTTCAAGATACGGCGCGGCCGTGCTGTGAGCAGCCGGCCGCGGTTGCTTCAAACAGTGGGAGAAAAGGTTGTACAAGTATATTGATTCCGTTCATCAAGCCTGCGTTGTGAGGTGGTCAGGGTCCTTCTTGAGGAGCTCCGCAGTTGCTTCGAAGAGTGGGAAAAAAAGGGTGGACAAGTATATTGATTCCTTTAATCAAGCCAGCGTTGCGCGACAGTCAAGGTCATTCTTGAGGAGCTCCACAGTTGCTTCGAACAGTGGGAGAAAAGATTGGACAAGTATATTGATTCCGTTCATAAAGCCAGCGTTGTGAGATTGTCAGGGTCCTTCTTGAGGAGCTCCACAGTTGCTTCGAACAGTGGGAGAAAAGGTTGGACAAGTATATTGATTCCGTTCATCAAGCCAGCGTTGTGAGATGGTCACGGTCCTTCTTGAGGAGCTCCACAGTTGCTTCGAACAGTGGGAGAAAAGGTTGGACAAGTATATTGATTCCGTTCATAAAGCCAGCGTTGTGAGATGGTCAGGGTCCTTCATGAGGAGCTCCGCAGTTGCTTCGAACAGTGGGAAAAAAAAGGGTGGACAATTATATTGATTCCTTTCATCAAGCCAGCGTTGCGCGACAGTCAAGGTCCTTCTTGAGGAGCTCCACAGTTGCTTCGAACAGTGGGAGAAAAGGTTGGACAAGTATATTGATTCCGTTCATCAAGCCAGCATTGTGAGATGGTCAGGGTCCTTCTTGAGGAGCTCCACAGTTGCTTCGAACAGTGGGAGAAAAGGTTGGAACAGTATATTGATTCCGTTCATAAAGCCAGCGTTGTGTGATGGTCAGGGTCCTTCATGAGGAGCTCCGCAGTTGCTTCGAACAGTGGGAAAAAAAGGGTGGACAAGTATATTGATTCCTTTCATCAAGCCAGCGTTGTGCGACAGTCAAGGTCCTTCTTGAGGAGCTCCACAGTTGTTTCGAACAGTGGGAGAAAAGGTTGGACAAGTATATTGATTCTGTTCATCAAGCCTGCATTTGAGATGGTCAGGGTCCTTCTTGAGGAGCTCCACAGTTGCTTCGAACAGTGGGAGAAAAGGTTGGACAAGTATATTGATTCCGTTCATAAAGCCAGTGTTTTGAAATGGTCAGGGTCCTTCTTCAGGAGCTCCATAGTTGCTTCGAACAGTGGGAGAAAAGGTTGGACAAGTATATTGATTCCGTTTATCAAGCCAGCTTTGTGAGATGGTCAGGGTCCTTCTTGAGGAGCTACACAGTTGCTTCGAACAGTGGGAGAAAAGGTTGGACAAGTATATTGATTCCGTTCATCAAGCCTGCGTTGTGAGATGGTCAGGGTCCTTCTTGAGGAGCTCCACAGTTGCTTCGAACAGTGGGAAAAAAGGTTGGACAAGTATATTGATTCCGTTCGTAAAGCCAGCTTTGTGAGATGATCAGGGTCCTTCTTGAGGAGCTCCACAGTTGCTTCGAACAGTGGGAGAAAAGGGTGGACAAGTATATTGATTCCGTTCATAAAGCCAGCGTTGTGAGATGGTCAGGGTCCTTCTTGAGGAGCTCCACAGTTGCTTCGAACAGCGGGAGAAAAGGTTGGACAAGTATATTGATTAAGTTTATCAAGCCAGCATTGTGAGACGGTCAAGGTCCTTCCTCAAGAGCTCCACAGTTCCTTCGAACAGTGCGAGAAAAGGTTGGACAAGTATATTTATTCAAGTCAGCGTTGTGAGATGGTCAGGGTCCTTTTGAGGAGCTCCACAGTTGCTTCGAACAGTGGGAGAAAAGGTTGGACGAGTATATTGATTCCATTCGTAAAGCCAGCTTTGTGAGATGGTCAGGGTCCTTCTTGAGGAGCTCCACAGTTGCTTCGAACAATGGGAGAAAAGGTTGGACAAGTATATTGATTGCGTTCGTAAAGCCAGCTTTGTGAGATGATCAGGGTCCTTCTTGAGGAGCTCCACAGTTGCTTCGAACAGTGGGAGAAATGGTTAGACAGGTATATTGATTCCGTTCATCAAGCCTGCGTATGAGATGGTCAGGGTCCTTCTTGAGGAGCTACACAGTTGCTTCGAACAGTGGGAGAAAAGGTTGGACAAGTATATTGATTCCGTTCATAAAGCCAGCGTTTTGAGATGGTCAGGGTCCTTCTTCAGGAGCTCCGCAGTTGCTTCGAACAGTGGGAAAAAAAGTTGGACAAGTATATTGATTCCTTTCATCAAGCCAGCGTTGTGAGGCAGTCAAGGTCCTTCTTGAGGAGCTCCACATCTGCTTCGAACAGTCGGAGAAAGGGTTAGACAAGTATATTGATTCCGTTCATTAAGCCTGCGTTTGAGATGATCAGGGTCCTTCTTGAGGAGCTCCACAGTTCCTTCGAACAGTGCGAGAAAAGGTTGGACAAGTATATTTATTCAAGCCAGCTTTGTGAGATGGTCAGGGTCCTTCTTGAGGAGCCCTACAGTTGCTTCGAACAATGGGAGAAAAGGTTGGACAAGTCAAGTCAAGTCAAGTCAATTTATTTCAGCATTTCTTTTGTACAAGAACAGAAGAATGCAACAGAACAGAAGTATATTGATTCCGTTCGTAAAGCCAGCTTTGTGAGATGATCAGGGTCCTTCTTGAGGAGCTCCACAGTTGCTTCGAACAGTGGGAGAAATGGTTACAGTTATATTGATTCCGTTCATCAAGCCTGCGTATGAGATGGT
Source organism: Dermacentor silvarum (assembly GCF_013339745.2). NCBI lineage: Eukaryota > Metazoa > Arthropoda > Arachnida > Ixodida > Ixodidae > Dermacentor > Dermacentor silvarum. The sequence goes on from NC_051157.2 coordinate 2,013,481, forward strand.
CAGGGTCCTTCTTGAGGAGCTCCACAGTTGCTTCGAACAGTGGGAGAAAAGGTTGGACAAGTATATTAATTCCGTTCATAAAGCCAGCGTTGTGAGATGGTCAGGGTCCTTCTTGAGGAGCTCCACAGTTGCTTCGAACAATGGGAGAAAAGGTTGGACAATTATATTGATTGCGTTCGTAAAGCCAGCTTTGTGAGGCATTCAAGGTCCTTCTTGAGGAGCTCCACATCTGCTTCGAACAGTCGGAGAAAGGGTTAGACAAGTATATTGATTCCGTTCATTAAGCCTGCGTTGTGAGATGGTCAGGGTCCTTCTTGAGGAGCTCCACAGTTGCTTCGAACAGTCGGAGAAAAGGTTGGTCAAGTATATTGATTCCGTTCATCAAGCCTGCGTTGCGAGATGGTCAGGGTCCTTCTTGAGGAGCTCCACAGTTGCTTCGAACAATGGGAGAAAAGGTTGGACAAGTCTATTGATTCCGTTCGTAAAGCTTAATCTAGGCACCTCACCGGAAAAACCACTGGGGTTGCCTTTTCATACAAGTACAATTTTCTATTTTTTTATGATTGAATAAACGTATTTCTCTCTCTCTCTCTCGCAAAGCCAGCTTTGTGAGATGGTCAGGGTCCTTCTTCAGGAGCTCCACAGTTGTTCGAACAGTGGGAGAAATGGTTAGACAGGTATATTGATTCCGTTCATCAAGCCTGCGTATGAGATGGTCAGGGTCCTTTTTGAGGAGCTCCACAGTTGCTTCGAACAGTGGGAGAAAAGGTTGGACAAGTATATTGATTCCGTTCATAAAGCCAGCGTTTTGAGATGGTCAGGGTCCTTCTTCAGGAGCTCAGCAGTTGCTTCGAACAGTGGGAAAAAAGGGTGGACAAGTATATTGATTCCGTTCATAAAGCCAGCGTTTTGAGATGGTCAGGGTCCTTCTTCAGGAGCTCCGCAGTTGCTCTGAACAGTGGGGAAAAAAGGTGGACAAGTATATTGATTCCTTTCATCAAGCCAGCGTTGTGAGGCAGTCAGGGTCCTACTTGAAGAGCTCCACATCTGCTTCGAACAGTCGGAGAAAGGGTTAGACAAGTATATTGATTCCGTTCGTAAAGCTTAATCTAGGCACCTCACCGGAAAAACCACTGGGGTTGCCTTTTCATACAAGTACAATTTTCTATTTTTTATGATTGAATAAACGTATTTCTCTCTCTCTCTCGCAAAGCCAGCTTTGTGAGATGGTCAGGGTTCTTCTTGAAGAGCTCCACAGTTGTTCGAACAGTGGGAGAAAAGGTTGGACAAGTATATTGATTCCGTTCATAAGGCCAGCGTTGTGAGATGGTCAGGGTCCTTCTTCAGGAGCTCCACAGTTGCTTCGAACAGTGGGTGAAAAGGTTGGACAAGTACATTGATTCCGTTCATAAAGCCACCGTTGTGAGATGGTCAGGGTCCTTCTTGAGGAGCTCCAGAGTTGCTTCGAACAATGGGAGAAAAGGGTGGACAAGTATATTGATTCCGTTCATAAAGCCAGCATTGTGAGATGGTCAGGGTCCTTCTTTAGGAGCTCCACAGTTGCTTCGAACAGTGGGAGAAAAGGGTGGACAAGTATATTGATTCCGTTCATCAAGGCTGCGTTGCGAGATGGTCAGGGTCCTTCTTGAGGAGCTCCACAGTTGCTTCGAACAGTGGGAGAAAAAGGTGGACAAGTATATTGATTCCGTTCATAAAGCCAGCGTTGTGAGATGGTCAGGGTCCTTCTTGAGGAGCTCCACAGTTGCTTCGAACAGTGGGAGAAAAGGTTGGACAAGTATATTAATTCCGTTCATAAAGCCAGCGTTGTGAGATGGTCAGGGTCCTTCTTGAGGAGCTCCACAGTTGCTTCGAACAATGGGAGAAAAGGTTGGACAATTATATTGATTGCGTTCGTAAAGCCAGCTTTGTGAGGCATTCAAGGTCCTTCTTGAGGAGCTCCACATCTGCTTCGAACAGTCGGAGAAAGGGTTAGACAAGTATATTGATTCCGTTCATTAAGCCTGCGTTGTGAGATGGTCAGGGTCCTTCTTGAGGAGCTCCACAGTTGCTTCGAACAGTCGGAGAAAAGGTTGGTCAAGTATATTGATTCCGTTCATCAAGCCTGCGTTGCGAGATGGTCAGGGTCCTTCTTGAGGAGCTCCACAGTTGCTTCGAACAATGGGAGAAAAGGTTGGACAAGTCTATTGATTCCGTTCGTAAAGCTTAATCTAGGCACCTCACCGGAAAAACCACTGGGGTTGCCTTTTCATACAAGTACAATTTTCTATTTTTTTATGATTGAATAAACGTATTTCTCTCTCTCTCTCTCGCAAAGCCAGCTTTGTGAGATGGTCAGGGTCCTTCTTCAGGAGCTCCACAGTTGTTCGAACAGTGGGAGAAATGGTTAGACAGGTATATTGATTCCGTTCATCAAGCCTGCGTATGAGATGGTCAGGGTCCTTTTGAGGAGCTCCACAGTTGCTTCGAACAGTGGGAGAAAAGGTTGGACAAGTATATTGATTCCGTTCATAAAGCCAGCGTTTTGAGATGGTCAGGGTCCTTCTTCAGGAGCTCAGCAGTTGCTTCGAACAGTGGGAAAAAAGGGTGGACAAGTATATTGATTCCGTTCATAAAGCCAGCGTTTTGAGATGGTCAGGGTCCTTCTTCAGGAGCTCCGCAGTTGCTCTGAACAGTGGGGAAAAAAGGTGGACAAGTATATTGATTCCTTTCATCAAGCCAGCGTTGTGAGGCAGTCAGGGTCCTACTTGAAGAGCTCCACATCTGCTTCGAACAGTCGGAGAAAGGGTTAGACAAGTATATTGATTCCGTTCGTAAAGCTTAATCTAGGCACCTCACCGGAAAAACCACTGGGGTTGCCTTTTCATACAAGTACAATTTTCTATTTTTTATGATTGAATAAACGTATTTCTCTCTCTCTCTCGCAAAGCCAGCTTTGTGAGATGGTCAGGGTTCTTCTTGAAGAGCTCCACAGTTGTTCGAACAGTGGGAGAAAAGGTTGGACAAGTATATTGATTCCGTTCATAAGGCCAGCGTTGTGAGATGGTCAGGGTCCTTCTTCAGGAGCTCCACAGTTGCTTCGAACAGTGGGTGAAAAGGTTGGACAAGTACATTGATTCCGTTCATAAAGCCACCGTTGTGAGATGGTCAGGGTCCTTCTTGAGGAGCTCCAGAGTTGCTTCGAACAATGGGAGAAAAGGGTGGACAAGTATATTGATTCCGTTCATAAAGCCAGCATTGTGAGATGGTCAGGGTCCTTCTTTAGGAGCTCCACAGTTGCTTCGAACAGTGGGAGAAAAGGGTGGACAAGTATATTGATTCCGTTCATCAAGGCTGCGTTGCGAGATGGTCAGGGTCCTTCTTGAGGAGCTCCACAGTTGCTTCGAACAGTGGGAGAAAAAGGTGGACAAGTATATTGATTCCGTTCATAAAGCCAGCGTTGTGAGATGGTCAGGGTCCTTCTTCAGGAGCTCCGCAGTTACTTCGAACAGTGGGAGAAAAGGTTAGACAAATATATTAATTCCGTATATCAAACCAGCGTTGTGAGACGATCAGAATCCTTCTTGAGGAGCTCCACAGTTGCTTCTAACAGTCGGACAAAAGGTTAGACAAGTCTATTGATTCCGTATATCAAGCCAGCGTTGTGAGACGATCAGGATCCTTCTTGAGGAGCTCCACAGTTGCTTCGAACAGTGGGAGGAAAGGTTGGACAAGTATATTGATTCCGTTCATAAGGCCAGCGTTGTGCGATGGTCAGGGTCCTTCTTGAGGAGCTCCACAGTTGCTTCGAACAGTGGGAGAAAAGGTTGGACAAGTATATTGATTCCGTTCATAAAGCCAGCGTTGTGAGATGGTCAGGGTCCTTCTTGAGGAGCTCCAGAGTTCTTCGAACAGTGGGTGAAAATAGTGGACAAGCATATTGATTCATTTCATCAAGCCAGCGTTGTGAGACAGTCAAGGTCCTTCTTGAGGAGCTCCACAGTTGCTTCGAACAGTGGGAGAAAAAGTTCGACAAGTATATTGATTCCGTTCATCAAGCCTGCGTTTAAGATGGTCAGGGTCCTTCTTGAGGAGCTCCACAGTTGCTTCGAACAGTGGGAGAAAAGGTTGGACAAGTATAATAATTCCGTTCATAAAGCCAGCGTTGTGAGATGGTCAGGGTCCTTCTTGAGGAGCTCCACAGTTGCTTCGAACAATGGGAGAAAAGGTTGGACAAGTATATTGATTGCGTTCGTAAAGCCAGCTTTGTGAGATGATCAGGGTCCTTCTTGAGGAGCTCCACAGTTGCTTCGAACAGTGGGAGAAATGGTTAGACAGGTATATTGATTCCGTTCATCAAGCCTGCGTATGAGATGGTCAGGGTCCTTCTTGAGGAGCTCCACAGTTGCATCGAACAGTGGGAGAAAAGGTGGGACAAGTATATTGATTCCGTTCATAAAGCCAGCGTTTTGAGATGGTCAGGGTCCTTCTTCAGGAGCTCCGCAGTTGCTTCGAACAGTGGGAAAAAAAGGTGGACAAGTATATTGATTCCTTCCATCAAGCCAGCGTTGTGAGGCAGTCAATGTCCTTCTTGAGGAGCTCCACATCTGCTTCGAACAGTCGGAGAAAGGGTTAGACAAGTATATTGATTCCGTTCATTAAGCCTGCGTTTGAGATGATCAGGGTCCTTCTTGAGGAGCTCCACAGTTGCTTCGAACAGTGGGAGAAAAGGTTGGACAAGTATATTGATTCCGTTCATCAAGCCTGCGTTGTGAGATGGTCAGGGTCCTTCTTGAGGAGCTCCACAGTTGCTTCGAACAGTCGGAGAAAAGGTTGGTCAAGTATATTGATTCCGTTCATGAAACCTGCGTTGCGAGATGGTCAGGGTCCTTCTTGAGGAGCTCCACAGTTGCTTCGAAAAATGGGAGAAAAGGTTGGACAAGTCTATTGATTCCGTTCGTAAAGCTTAATCTAGGCACCTCACCGGAAAAACCACTGGGGTTGCCTTTTCATACAAGTACAATTTTCTATTTTTTTATGATTGAATAAACGTATTTCTCTCTCTCTCTCGCAAAGCCAGCTTTGTGAGATGGTCAGGGTCCTTCTTCAGGAGCTCCACAGTTGTTCGAACAGTGGGTGAAAAGGTTGGACAAGTATATTGATTCCGTTCATAAAGCCAGCGTTGTGAGATGGTCGGGGTCCTTCTTGAGGAGCTACAGAGTTGCTTCGAACAGTGGGAGAAAAGGGTGGACAAGTATATTGATTCCGTTCATAAAGCCAGCATTGTGAGATGGTCAGGGTCCTTCTTTAGGAGCTCCACAGTTGCTTCGAACAGTGGGAGAAAAGGGTGGACAAGTATATTGATTCCGTTCATCAAGCCTGCGTTGCGAGATGGTCAGGGTCCTTCTTGAGGAGCTCCACAGTTGCTTCGAACAGTGGGAGAAAAAGGTGGACAAGTATATTGATTCCGTTCATAAAGCCAGCGTTGTGAGATGGTCAGGGTCCTTCTTCAGGAGCTCCGCAGTTACTTCGAACAGTGGGAGAAAAGGTTAGACAAATATATTAATTCCGTATATCAAACCAGCGTTGTGAGACGATCAGAATCCTTCTTGAGGAGCTCCACAGTTGCTTCGAACAGTCGGAGAAAAGGTTAGACAAGTCTATTGATTCCGTAAATCAAGCCAGCGTTGTGAGACGATCAGGATCCTTCTTGAGGAGCTCCACAGTTGCTTCGAACAGTGGGAGGAAAGGTTGGACAAGTATATTGATTCCGTTCATAAGGCCAGCGTTGTGCGATGGTCAGGGTCCTTCTTGAGGAGCTCCACAGTTGCTTCGAACAGTGGGAGAAAAGGTTGGACAAGTATATTGATTCCGTTCATAAAGCCAGCGTTGTGAGATGGTCAGGGTCCTTCTTGAGGAGCTCCAGAGTTCTTCGAACAGTGGGTGAAAATAGTGGACAAGCATATTGATTCCTTTCATCAAGCCAGCGTTGTGAGACAGTCAAGGTCCTTCTTGAGGAGCTCCACATCTGCTTCGAACAGTCGGAGAAAGGGTTAGACAAGTATATTGATTCCGTTCATTAAGCCTGCGTTTGAGATGATCAGGGTCCTTCTTGAGGAGCTCCACAGTTGCTTCGAACAGTGGGAGAAAAGGTTGGACAAGTATATTGATTCCGTTCATCAAGCCTGCGTTGTGAGATGGTCAGGGTCCTTCTTGAGGAGCTCCACAGTTGCTTCGAACAATGGGAGAAAATGTTGGACAAGTCTATTGATTCCGTTCGTAAAGCTTAATCTAGGCACCTCACCGGAAAAACCACTGGGGTTGCCTTTTCATACAAGTACAATTTTCTATTTTTTTATGATTGAATAAACGTATTTCTCTCTCTCTCGCAAAGCCAGCTTTGTGAGATGGTCAGGGTTCTTCTTGAAGAGCTCCACAGTTGTTCGAACAGTGGGAGAAAAGGTTGGACAAGTATATTGATTCCGTTCATAAGGCCAGCGTTGTGAGATGGTCAGGGTCCTTCTTCAGGAGCTCCACAGTTGCTTCGAACAGTGGGTGAAAAGGTTGGACAAGTACATTGATTCCGTTCATAAAGCCACCGTTGTGAGATGGTCAGGGTCCTTCTTGAGGAGCTCCAGAGTTGCTTCGAACAATGGGAGAAAAGGGTGGACAAGTATATTGATTCCGTTCATAAAGCCAGCGTTGTGAGATGGTCAGGGTCCTTCTTCAGGAGCTCCGCAGTTACTTCGAACAGTGGGAGAAAAGGTTAGACAAATATATTAATTCCGTATATCAAACCAGCGTTGTGAGACGATCAGAATCCTTCTTGAGGAGCTCCACAGTTGCTTCTAACAGTCGGACAAAAGGTTAGACAAGTCTATTGATTCCGTATATCAAGCCAGCGTTGTGAGACGATCAGGATCCTTCTTGAGGAGCTCCACAGTTGCTTCGAACAGTGGGAGGAAAGGTTGGACAAGTATATTGATTCCGTTCATAAGGCCAGCGTTGTGCGATGGTCAGGGTCCTTCTTGAGGAGCTCCACAGTTGCTTCGAACAGTGGGAGAAAAGGTTGGACAAGTATATTGATTCCGTTCATAAAGCCAGTGTTGTGAGATGGTCAGGGTCCTTCTTGAGGAGCTCCAGAGTTCTTCGAACAGTGGGTGAAAATAGTGGACAAGCATATTGATTCATTTCATCAAGCCAGCGTTGTGAGACAGTCAAGGTCCTTCTTGAGGAGCTCCACAGTTGCTTCGAACAGTGGGAGAAAAAGTTCGACAAGTATATTGATTCCGTTCATCAAGCCTGCGTTTAAGATGGTCAGGGTCCTTCTTGAGGAGCTCCACAGTTGCTTCGAACAGTGGGAGAAAAGGTTGGACAAGTATATTAATTCCGTTCATAAAGCCAGCGTTGTGAGATGGTCAGGGTCCTTCTTGAGGAGCTCCACAGTTGCTTCGAACAATGGGAGAAAAGGTTGGACAAGTATATTGATTGCGTTCGTAAAGCCAGCTTTGTGAGATGATCAGGGTCCTTCTTGAGGAGCTCCACAGTTGCTTCGAACAGTGGGAGAAATGGTTAGACAGGTATATTGATTCCGTTCATCAAGCCTGCGTATGAGATGGTCAGGGTCCTTCTTGAGGAGCTCCACAGTTGCTTCAAACAGTGGGAGAAAAGGTTGGACAAGTATATTGATTCCGTTCATAAAGCCAGCGTTTTGAGATGGTCAGGGTCCTTCTTCAGGAGCTCCGCAGTTGCTTCGAACAGTGGGAAAAAAAGGTGGACAAGTATATTGATTCCTTTCATCAAGCCAGCGTTGTGAGGCAGTCAACGTCCTTCTTGAGGAGCTCCACATCTGCTTCGAACAGTCGGAGAAAGGGTTAGACAAGTATATTGATTCCGTTCATTAAGCCTGCGTTTGAGATGATCAGGGTCCTTCTTGAGGAGCTCCACAGTTGCTTCGAACAGTGGGAGAAAAGGTTGGACAAGTATATTGATTCCGTTCATCAAGCCTGCGTTGTGAGATGGTCAGGGTCCTTCTTGAGGAGCTCCACAGTTGCTTCGAACAGTCGGAGAAAAGGTTGGTCAAGTATATTGATTCCGTTCATCAAGCCTGCGTTGCGAGATGGTCAGGGTCCTTCTTGAGGAGCTCCACAGTTGCTTCGAACAATGGGAGAAAAGGTTGGACAAGTCTATTGATTCCGTTCGTAAAGCTTAATCTAGGCACCTCACCGGAAAAACCACTGGGGTTGCCTTTTCATACAAGTACAATTTTCTATTTTTTTATGATTGAATAAACGTATTTCTCTCTCTCTCTCGCAAAGCCAGCTTTGTGAGATGGTCAGGGTCCTTCTTCAGGAGGTCCACAGTTGTTCGAACAGTGGGAGAAAAGGTTGGACAAGTATATTGATTCCGTTCATAAGGCCAGCGTTGTGAGATGGTCAGGGTCCTTCTTGAGGAGTTCCACAGTTGCTTCGAACAGTGGGTGAAAAGGTTGGACAAGTATATTGATTCCGTTCATAAAGCCAGCGTTGTGAGATGGTCGGGGTCCTTCTTGAGGAGCTCCAGAGTTGCTTCGAACAGTGGGAGAAAAGGGTGGACAAGTATATTGATTCCGTTCATAAAGCCAGCATTGTGAGATGGTCAGGGTCCTTCTTTAGGAACTCCACAGTTGCTTCGAACAGTGGGAGAAAAGGGTGGACAAGTATACTGATTCCGTTCATCAAGCCTGCGTTGCGAGATGGTCAGGGTCCTTCTTCAGGAGCTCCGCAGTTACTTCGAACAGTGGGAGAAAAGGTTAGACAAATATATTAATTCCGTATATCAAACCAGCGTTGTGAGACGATCAGAATCCTTCTTGAGGAGCTCCACAGTTGCTTCGAACAGTCGGAGAAATGGTTAGACAAGTCTATTGATTCCGTATATCAAGCCAGCGTTGTGAGACGATCAGGATCCTTCTTGAGGAGCTCCACAGTTGCTTCGAACAGTGGGAGGAAAGGTTGGACAAGTATATTGATTCCGTTCATAAGGCCAGCGTTGTGCGATGGTCAGGGTCCTTCTTGAGGAGCTCCAAAGTTGCTTCGAACAGTGGGAGAAAAGGTTGGACAAGTATATTGATTCCGTTCATAAAGCCAGCGTTGTGAGATGGTCAGGGTCCTTCTTGAGGAGCTCCAGAGTTCTTCGAACAGTGGGTGAAAATAGTGGACAAGCATATTGATTCCTTTCATCAAGCCAGCGTTGTGAGACAGTCAAGGTCCTTCTTGAGGAGCTCCACAGTTGCTTCGAACAGTGGGAGAAAAAGTTCGACAAGTATATTGATTCCGTTCATCAAGCCTGCGTTTAAGATGGTCAGGGTCCTTCTTGAGGAGCTCCACAGTTGCTTCGAACAGTGGGAGAAAAGGTTGGACAAGTATATTAATTCCGTTCATAAAGCCAGCGTTGTGAGATGGTCAGGGTCCTTCTTGAGGAGCTCCACAGTTGCTTCGAACAATGGGAGAAAAGGTTAGACAAGTATATTGATTCCGTTCGTAAAGCCAGCTTTGTGAGATGATCAGGGTCCTTCTTGAGGAGCTCCACAGTTGCTTCGAACAGTGGGAGAAATGGTTAGACAGCTATATTGATTCCGTTCATCAAGCCTGCGTATGAGATGGTCAGGGTCCTTTTTGAGGAGCTCCACAGTTGCTTCGAACAGTGGGAGAAAAGGTTGGACAAGTATATTGATTCCGTTCATAAAGCCAGCGTTTTGAGATGGTCAGGGTCCTTCTTCAGGAGCTCAGCAGTTGCTTCGAACAGTGGGAAAAAAGGGTGGACAAGTATATTGATTCCGTTCATAAAGCCAGCGTTTTGAGATGGTCAGGGTCCTTCTTCAGGAGCTCCGCAGTTGCTTCGAACAGTGGGTGAAAAGGTTGGACAAGTATATTGATTCCGTTCATAAAGCCACCGTTGTGAGATGATCAGAGTCCTTCTTGAGGAGCTCCACAGTTGCTTCGAACAGTGGGAGAAAAGGTTGGAAAAGTATATTGATTCCGTTCATCAAGCCTGCGTTGTTAGATGGTCAGGGTCCTTCTTGAGGAGCTCCACAGTTGCTTCGAACAGTCGGAGAAAAGGTTGGTCAAGTATATTGATTCCGTTCATCAAGCCTGCGTTGCGAGATGGTCAGGGTCCTTCTTGAGGAGCTCCACAGTTGCTTCGAACAATGGGACAAAAGGTTGGACAAGTCTATTGATTCCGTTCGTAAAGCTTAATCTAGGCACCTCACCGGAAAAACCACTGGGGTTGCCTTTTCATACAAGTACAATTTTCTATTTTTTTATGATTGAATAAACGTATTTCTCTCTCTCTCTCGGAAAGCCAGCTTTGTGAGATGGTCAGGGTCCTTCTTCAGGAGCTCCACAGTTCGAACAGTGGGAGAAAAGGTTGGACAAGTATATTGATTCCGCTCATAAGGCCAGCGTTGTGAGATGGTCAGGGTCCTTATTGAGGAGTTCCACAGTTGCTTCGAACAGTGGGTGAAAAGGTTGGACAAGTATATTGATTCCGTTCATAAAGCCAGCGTTGTGAGATGGTCGGGGTCCTTCTTGAGGAGCTCCAGAGTTGCTTCGAACAGTGGGAGAAAAGGGTGGACAAGTATATTGATTCCGTTCATAAAGCCAGCATTGTGAGATGGTCAGGGTCCTTTAGGAGCTCCACAGTTGCTTCGAACAGTGGGAGAAAAGGGTGGACAAGTATATTGATTCCGTTCATCAAGCCTGCGTTGCGAGATGGTCAGGATCCTTCTTGAGGAGCACTACAGTTGCTTCGAACAGTGGGAGAAAAAGGTGGACAAGTATATTGATTCCGTTCATAAAGCCAGCGTTGTGAGATGGTCAGGGTCCTTCTTCAGGAGCTCCGCAGTTACTTCGAACAGTGGGAGAAAAGGTTAGACAAATATATTAATTCCGTATATCAAACCAGCGTTGTGAGAAGATCAGAATCCTTCTTGAGGAGCTCCACAGTTGCTTCGAACAGTCGGAGAAAAGGTTGGACAAGTATATTGATTCCGTTCATCAAGCCAGCATTGTGAGATGGTCAGGGTCCTTCTTGAGGAGCTCCACAGTTGCTTCGAACAGTGGGAGAAAAGGTCGGAACAGTATATTGATTCCGTTCATAAAGCCAGCGTTGTGAGATGGTCAGGGTCCTTCATGAGGAGCTCCACAGTTGCTTCGAACAGTGGGAGAAAAGGGTGGACAAGTATATTGATTCCGTTCATCAAGCCTGCGTTGCGAGATGGTCAGGATCCTTCTTGAGGAGCACTACAGTTGCTTCGAACAGTGGGAGAAAAAGGTGGACAAGTATATTGATTCCGTTCATAAAGCCAGCATTGTGAGATGGTCAGGGTCCTTCTTCAGGAGCTCCGCAGTTACTTCGAACAGTGGGAGAAAAGGTTAGACAAATATATTAATTCCGTATATCAAACCAGCGTTGTGAGAAGATCAGAATCCTTCTTGAGGAGCTCCACAGTTGCTTCGAACAGTCGGAGAAAAGGTTGGACAAGTATATTGATTCCGTTCATCAAGCCAGCATTGTGAGATGGTCAGGGTCCTTCTTGAGGAGCTCCACAGTTGCTTCGAACAGTGGGAGAAAAGGTTGGAACAGTATATTGATTCCGTTCATAAAGCCAGCGTTGTGAGATGGTCAGGGTCCTTCATGAGGAGCTCCGCAGTTGCTTCGAACAGTGGGAAAAAAAGGGTGGACAAGTATATTGATTCCTTTCATCAAGCCAGCGTTGTGCGACAGTCAAGGTCCTTCTTGAGGAGCTCCACAGTTGTTTCGAACAGTGGGAGAAAAGGTTGGACAAGTATATTGATTCTGTTCATCAAGCCTGCATTTGAGATGGTCAGGGTCCTTCTTGAGGAGCTCCACAGTTGCTTCGAACAGTGGGACAAAAGGTTGGACAAGTATATTGATTCCGTTCATAAAGCCAGTGTTTTGAAATGGTCAGGGTCCTTCTTCAGGAGCTCCATAGTTGCTTCGAACAGTGGGAGAAAAGGTTGGACAAGTATATTGATTCCGTTCATCAAGCCAGCTTTGTGAGATGGTCAGGGTCCTTCTTGAGGAGCTCCACAGTTGCTTCGAACAGTGGGAGAAAAGGTTGGACAAGTATATTGATTCCGTTCATAAAGCCAGCGTTTTGAGATGGTCAGGGTCCTTCTTGAGGATCTCCACAGTTGCTTCGAACAGTGGCAGAAAAGGTTGGACAAGTATATTGATTCCGTTCATAAAGCCAGCGTTTTGAGATGGTCAGGGTCCTTCTTCAGGAGCTCAGCAGTTGCTTCGAACAGTGAGAAAAAAGGGTGGACAAGTATATTGATTCCGTTCATAAAGCCAGCGTTTTGAGATGGTCAGGGTCCTTCTTCAGGAGCTCCGCAGTTCCTTCGAACAGTGGGAAAAAAAGGTGGACAAGTATGTTGATTCCGTTCATCAAGCCTGCGTTGTGCGATGGTCAGGGTCCTTCTTGAGGAGCTCCACAGTTGCTTCGAACAGTGGGAGAAAAGGTTGGACAAGTATATTAATTCCGTTCATAAAGCCAGCGTTGTGAGATGGTCAGGGTCCTTCTTGAGGAGCTCCACAGTTGCTTCGAACAATGGGAGAAAAGGTTGGACAAGTATATTGATTCCGTTCGTAAAGCCAGCTTTGTGAGATGATCAGGGTCCTTCTTGAGGAGCTCCACAGTTGCTTCGAACAGTGGGAAAATGGCTAGACAGGTATATTGATTCCGTTCATCAAGCCTGCGTTTGAGATGGTCAGGGTCCTTCTTGAGGAGCTCCACAGTTGCTTCGAACAGTGGGAGAAAAGGTTGGACAAGTATATTGATTCCGTTCATAAAGCCAGCGTTTTGAGATGGTCAGGGTCCTTCAGGAGCTCAGCAGTTGCTTCGAACAGTGGGAAAAAAGGGTGGACAAGTATATTGATTCTGTTCATAAAGCCAGCGTTTTGAGATGGTCAGGGTCCTTCTTCAGGAGCTCCGCAGTTGCTCCGAACAGTGGGAAAAAAAGGTGGACAAGTATATTGATTCCTTTCATCAAGCCAGCGTTGTGAGGCAGTCAAGGTCCTACTTGAAGAGCTCCACATCTGCTTCGAACAGTCGGAGAAAGGGTTAGACAAGTATATTGATTCCGTTCATTAAGCCTGCGTTTGAGATGATCAGGATCCTTCTTGAGGAGCACCACAGTTGCTTCGAACAGTGGGAGAAAAGGTTGGACAAGTATATTGATTCCGTTCATCAAGCCTGCGTTGTGAGATGGCCAGGATCCTTCTTGAGGAGCTCCACAGTTGCTTCGAACAATGGGAGAAAAGGTTGGACCAGTCTATTGATTCCATTCGTAAAGCTTAATCTAGGCACCTCACCGGAAAAACCACTGGGGTTGCCTTTTCATACAAGTACAATTTTCTATTTTTTTATGATTGAATAAACGTATTTCTCTCTCTCTCTCGCAAAGCCAGCTTTGTGAGATGGTCAGGGTTCTTCTTGAGGAGCTCCACAGTTGCTTCGAACAGTGGGAGAAAAGGTTGGACAAGTATATTGATTCCGTTCATAAAGCCAGCGTTTTGAGATGGTCCTGGTCCTTCTTCAGGAGCTCAGCAGTTGCTTCGAACAGTGGGAAAAAAGGGTGGACAAGTATATTGATTCCGTTCATAAAGCCAGCGTTTTGAGATGGTCAGGGTCCTTCTTCAGGAGCTCCGCAGTTGCTCCGAACAGTGGGAAAAAAAGGTGGACAAGTATATTGATTCCTTTCATCAAGCCAGCGTTGTGAGGCAGTCAAGGTCCTACTTGAAGAGCTCCACATCTGCTTCGAACAGTCGGAGAAAGGGTTAGACAAGTATATTGATTCCGTTCATTAAGCCTGCGTTTGAGATGATCAGGGTCCTTCTTGAGGAGCTCCACAGTTGCTTCGAACAGTGGGAGAAAAGGTTGGACAAGTATATTGATTCCGTTCATCAAGCCTGTGTTGTGAGATGGTCAGGGTCCTTCTTGAGGAGCTCCACAGTTGCTTCGAACAATGGGAGAAAAGGTTGGACAAGTCTATTGATTCCGTTCGTAAAGCTTAATCTAGGCACCTCACCGGAAAAACCACTGGGGTTGCCTTTTCATACAAGTACAATTTTCTTTTTTTTTATGATTGAATAAACGTATTTCTTTCTCTCTCTCGCAAAGCCAGCTTTGTGAGATGGTCAGGGTTCTTCTTGAGGAGCTCCACAGTTGTTCGAACAGTGGGAGAAAAGGTTGGACAAGTATATTGATTCCGTTCATAAGGCCAGCGTTGTGAGATGGTCAGGGTCCTTCTTGAGGAGATCCACAGTTGCTTCGAACAGTGGGTGAAAAGGTTGGACAAGTATATTGATTCCGTTCATAAAGCCACCGTTGTGAGATGGTCAGGGTCCTTCTTGAGGAGCTCCAGAGTTGCTTCGAACAGTGGGAGAAAAGGGTGGACAAGTATATTGATTCCGTTCATCAAGGCTGCGTTGCGAGATGGTCAGGGTCCTTCTTGAGGAGCTCCACAGTTGCTTCGAACATTTGTTATAGTGAGGCATAAATTAATAAAATAAGAGCCTCTAGTTGCTTCGAACAGTGAGAGAAAAAGGTGGACAAATATATTGATTCCGTTCATAAAGCCAGCGTTGTGAGATGGTCAGGGTCCTTCTTCAGGAGCTCCGCAGTTACTTCGAACAGTGGGAGAAAAGGTTAGACAAATATATTAATTCCGTATATCAAACCATCGTTGTGAGACGATCAGAATCCTTCTTGAGGAGCTCCACAGTTGCTTCGAACAGTCGGAGAAAAGGTTAGACAAGTCTATTGATTCCGTATATCAAGCCAGCGTTGTGAGACGATCAGGATCCTTCTTGAGGAGCTCCACAGTTGCTTCGAACAGTGGGAGGAAAGGTTGGACAAGTATATTGATTCCGTTCATAAGGCCAGCGTTGTGCGATGGTCAGGGTCCTTCTTGAGGAGCACCACAGTTGCTTCGAACAGTGGGAGAAAAGGTTGGACAAGTATATTGATTCCGTTCATCAAGCCTGCGTTGTGAGATGGCCAGGGTCCTTCTTGAGGAGCTCCACAGTTGCTTCGAACAATGGGAGAAAAGGTTGGACAAGTCTATTGATTCCATTCGTAAAGCTTAATCTAGGCACCTCACCGGAAAAACCACTGGGGTTGCCTTTTCATACAAGTACAATTTTCTATTTTTTTATGATTGAATAAACGTATTTCTCTCTCTCTCGCAAAGCCAGCTTTGTGAGATGGTGAGGGTTCTTCTTGAGGAGCTCCACAGTTGCTTCGAACAGTGGGAGAAAAGGTTGGACAAGTATATTGATTCCGTTCATAAAGCCAGCGTTTTGAGATGGTCCGGGTCCTTCTTCAGGAGCTCAGCAGTTGCTTCGAACAGTGGGAAAAAAGGGTGGACAAGTATATTGATTCCGTTCATAAAGCCAGCGTTTTGAGATGGTCAGGGTCCTTCTTCAGGAGCTCCGCAGTTGCTCCGAACAGTGGGAAAAAAAGGTGGACAAGTATATTGATTCCTTTCATCAAGCCAGCGTTGTGAGGCAGTCAAGGTCCTACTTGAAGAGCTCCACATCTGCTTCGAACAGTCGGAGAAAGGGTTAGACAAGTATATTGATTCCGTTCATTAAGCCTGCGTTTGAGATGATCAGGGTCCTTCTTGAGGAGCTCCACAGTTGCTTCGAACAGTGGGAGAAAAGGTTGGACAAGTATATTGATTCCGTTCATCAAGCCTGCGTTGTGAGATGGTCAGGGTCCTTCTTGAGGAGCTCCACAGTTGCTTCGAACAATGGGAGAAAAGGTTGGACAAGTCTATTGATTCCGTTCGTAAAGCTTAATCTAGGCACCTCACCGGAAAAACCACTGGGGTTGCCTTTTCATACAAGTACAATTTTCTATTTTTTTATGATTGAATAAACGTATTTCTTTCTCTCTCTCGCAAAGCCAGCTTTGTGAGATGGTCAGGGTTCTTCTTGAGGAGCTCCACAGTTGTTCGAACAGTGGGAGAAAAGGTTGGACAAGTATATTGATTCCGTTCATAAGGCCAGCGTTGTGAGATGGTCAGGGTCCTTCTTGAGGAGATCCACAGTTGCTTCGAACAGTGGGTGAAAAGGTTGGACAAGTATATTGATTCCGTTCATAAAGCCACCGTTGTGAGATGGTCAGGGTCCTTCTTGAGGAGCTCCAGAGTTGCTTCGAACAGTGGGAGAAAAGGGTGGACAAGTATATTGATTCCGTTCATCAAGGCTGCGTTGCGAGATGGTCAGGGTCCTTCTTGAGGAGCTCCACAGTTGCTTCGAACATTTGTTATAGTGAGGCATAAATTAATAAAATAAGAGCCTCTAGTTGCTTCGAACAGTGAGAGAAAAAGGTGGACAAATATATTGATTCCGTTCATAAAGCCAGCGTTGTGAGATGGTCAGGGTCCTTCTTCAGGAGCTCCGCAGTTACTTCGAACAGTGGGAGAAAAGGTTAGACAAATATATTAATTTCGTATATCAAACCAGCGTTGTGAGACGATCAGAATCCTTCTTGAGGAGCTCCACAGTTGCTTCGAACAGTCGGAGAAAAGGTTAGACAAGTCTATTGATTCCGTATATCAAGCCAGCGTTGTGAGACGATCAGGATCCTTCTTGAGGAGCTCCACAGTTGCTTCGAACAGTGGGAGGAAAGGTTGGACAAGTATATTGATTCCGTTCATAAGGCCAGCGTTGTGCGATGGTCAGGGTCCTTCTTGAGGAGCTCCACAGTTGCTTCGAACAGTGGGAGAAAAGGTTGGACAAGTATATTGATTCCGTTCATAAAGCCAGCGTTGTGAGATGGTCAGGGTCCTTCTTGAGGAGCTCCAGAGTTCTTCGAACAGTGGGAGAAAATAGTGGACAAGCATATTGATTCCTTTCATCAAGCCAGCGTTGTGAGACAGTCAAGGTCCTTCTTGAGGAGCTCCACAGTTGCTTCGAACAGTGGGAGAAAAAGTTCGACAAGTATATTGATTCCGTTATCAAGCCTGCGTTTAAGATGGTCAGGGTCCTTCTTGAGGAGCTCCACAGTTGCTTCGAACAGTGGGAGAAAAGGTTGGACAAATATATTGATTCCGTTCATCAAGCCTGCGTTTGAGATGGTCAGGGTCCTTCTTGAGGAGCTCCACAGTTGCTTCGAACAGCGGGAGAAAAGGTTGGACAAGTATATTGATTAAGTTTATCAAGCCAGTATTGTGAGACGGTCAAGGTCCTTCCTCAAGAGCTCCACAGTTCCTTCGAACAGTGCGAGAAAAGGTTGGACAAGTATATTTATTCAAGTCAGCGTTGTGAGATGGTCAGGGTCCTTCTTGAGGAGCTCCACAGTTGTTTCGAACAGTGGGAGAAAAGGTTGGACGAGTATATTGATTCCGTTCGTAAAGCCAGCTTTGTGAGATGGTCAGGGTCCTTCTTGAGGAGCTCCACAGTTGCTTCGAACAGCGGGAGAAAAGGTTGGACAAGTATTTTGATTCCGTTCATCAAGCCTGCGTTGTGAGATGGTCAGGGTACTTCTTGAGGAGCTCCACAGTTGCTTCGAACAGTGGGAGAAAAGGTTGGACAAGTATATTGATTCCGTTCATCAAGCCTGCGTTGTGAAATGGTCAGGGTCCTTCTTGAGGAGCTCTACAGTTGCTTCGAACAGTGGGAGAAATGGTTAGACAGGTATATTGATTCCGTTGATCAAGCCTGCGTATGAGATGGTCAGGGTCCTTCTTGAGGAGCTCCACAGTTGCTTCGAACAGTGGGAGAAAAGGTTGGACAAGTATATTGATTCCGTTCATAAAGCCAGCGTTTTGAGATGGTCAGGGTCCTTCTTCAGGAGCTCAGCAGTTGCTTCGAACAGTGGGAAGAAAGGGCGGACAAGTACATTGATTCCGTTCATAAAGCCAGCGTTTTGAGATGGTCAGGGTCCTTCTTCAGGAGCTCCGCAGTTGCTTCGAACAGTGGGAAAAAAGGTGGACAAGTATATTGATTCCTTTCATCAAGCCAGCGTTGTGAGACAGTCAAGGTCCTTCTTGAGGAGCTCCACATCTGCTTCGAAGAGTCGGAGAAAGGGTTAGACAAGTATATTGATTCAGTTCATTAAGCCTGCGTTTGAGATGATCAGGGTCCTTCTTGAGGAGCTCCACAGTTGCTTCGAACAGTGGGAGAAAAGGTTGGACAAGTATATTGCTTCCGTTCATAAAGCCAGCGTTTTGAGATGGTCAGGGTCCTTCTTGAGGAGCTCGACAGTTGCTTCGAACAGCGGGAGAAAAGGTTGGACAAGTATATTGATTCCGTTCATCAAGCCTGCGTTGTGAGATGGTCAGGGTCCTTCTTGAGGAGCTCCACAGTTGCTTGGAACAGTGGGAGAAAAGGTTGGACGAGTATATTGATTCCGTTCGTAAAGCCAGCTTTGTGAGATGGTCAGGGTCCTTCTTGAGGAGCTCCACAGTTGCTTCGAACAGTGGGAGAAAATGCTGGACAAGTATATTGATTCCGTTCATCAAGCCTGTGTTGTGCGATGGTCAGGGTCCTTCTTGAGGAGCTCCACAGTTCCTTCGAACAGTGCGAGAATAGGTTGGACAAGTATATTTATTCAAGTCAGCGTTGTGAGATGGTCAGGGTCCTTCTTGAGGAGCTCCACAGTTGCTTCGAACAGTGGGAGAAAAGGTTGGACGAGTATATTGATTCCGTTCGTAAAGCCAGCTTTGTGAGATGGTCAGGGTCCTTCTTGAGGAGCTCCACAGTTGCTTCGAACAGTGGGAGAAAATGCTGGACAAGTATATTGATTCCGTTCATCAAGCCTGTGTTGTGCGATGGTCAGGGTCCTTCTTGAGGAGCTCCACAGTTGCTTCGAACAGTGGGAGAAGAGGTTGGACAAGTATATTAATTCCGTTCATAAAGCCAGCGTTGTGAGATGGTCAGGGTCTTTCTTGAGGAGCTCCACAGTTGCTTCGAACAATGGGAGAAAAGCTTGGACAAGTATATTGATTCCGTTCATCAAGCCTGCGTTGTGAGATGGTCAGGGTCCTTCTTGAGGAGCTCCACAGTTGCTTCGAACAGTGGGAGAAAAGGTTGGACAAGTATATTGATTCCGTTCATCAAGCTTGCGTTGTGAAATGGTCAGGGTCCTTCTTGAGGAGCTCCACAGTTGCTTCGAACAATGGGAGAAAAGGTTGGACAAGTATATTGATTCCGTTCGTAAAGCCAGCTTTGTGAGATGATCAGGGTCCTTCTTGAGGAGCTCCACAGTTGCTTCGAACAGCGGGAGAAAAGGTTGGACAAGTCTATTGATTCCGTTCATCAAGCCTGCGTATGAGATGGTCAGGGTCCTTCTTGAGGAGCTCCACAGTTGCTTCGAACAGTGGGAGAAAAGGTTGGACAAGTATATTGATTCCGTTCATAAAGCCAGCGTTTTGAGATGGTCAGGGTCCTTCTTCAGGAGCTCAGCAGTTGCTTCGAACAGTGAGAAAAAAGGGTGGACAAGTATATTGATTCCGTTCATAAAGCCAGCGTTTTGAGATGGTCAGGGTCCTTCTTCAGGAACTCCGCACTTGCTTCGAACAGTGGGAAAAAAAGGTGGACAAGTATATTGATTCCTTTCATCAAGCCAGCGTTGTGAGACAGTCAAGGTCCTTCTTGAGGAGCTCCACATCTGCTTCGAACAGTCGGAGAAAGGGTTAGACAAGTATATTGATTCCGTTCATTAAGCCTGCGTTTGAGATGATCAGGGTCCTTCTTGAGGAACTCCACAGTTGCTTCGAACAGTGGGAGAAAAGGTTGGACAAGTATATTGATTCCGTTCATCAAGCCTGCGTTGTGAGATGGTCAGGGTCCTTCTTGAGGAGCTCCACAGTTGCTTCGAACAGTCGGAGAAAAGGTTGGTCAAGTATATTCATTCCGTTCATCAAGCCTGCGTTGCGAGATGGTCAGGGTCCTTCTTGAGGAGCTCAACAGTTGCTTCGAACAGTGGGAGAAAAGGTTAGACAAGTATATTAATTTCGTATATCAAGCCAGCCTTGTGAGACGATCAGGATGCTTCTTGAGGAGCTCCACAGTTGCTTCGAACAGTGGGAGAAAAGGTTAGACAAATATATTAATTCCGTATATCAAGCCAACGTTGTGAGACGATCAGAATCCTTGAGGAGCTCCACAGTTGCTTCGAGCAGTGGGATGAAAGGTTGGACAAGTATATTGATTCCGTTCATAAGGCCAGCGTTGTGTGATGGTCAGGGTCCTCTTTGAGGAGCTCCACAGTTGCTTCGAACAGTGGGAGAAAAGGTTGGACAAGTATATTGATTCCGTTCATAAAGCCAGCGTTGTGAGATGGTCAGGGTCCTTCTTGAGGAACTCCACAGTTGCCTCGAACAATGGGAGAAAAGGTTGGACAAGTATATTGATTCCGTTCACCAAGCCTGCGTTGTGCGATGGTCAGGGTCCTTCTTGAGGAGCTCCACAGTTGCTTCGAACAGTGGGAGAAAAGGTTGGACAAGTATATTAATTCCGTTCATAAAGCCAGCGTTGTGAGATGGTCAGGGTCCTTCTTGAGCTCCACAGTTGCTTCGAACAATGGGAGAAAAGGTTGGACAAGTATATTGATTCCGTTCGTAAAGCCAGCTTTGTGAGATTATCAGGGTCCTTCTTGAGGAGCTCCACAGTTGCTTCGAACAGCGGGAGAAAAGGTTGGACAAGTATATTGATTCCGTTCATCAAGCCTTCGTTGTGAGATGGTCAGGGTCCTTCTTGAGGAGCTCCACAGTTGCTTCGAACAGTGGGAGAAAAGGTTGGACAAGTATATTGATGCCGTTCATCAAGCCTGCATTGTGAAATGGTCAGGGTCCTTCTTGAGGAGCTCTACAGTTGCTTCGAACAGTGGGAGAAATGGTTAGACAGCTATATTGATTCCGTTCATCAAGCCTGCGTATGAGATGGTCAGGGTCCTTCTTGAGGAGCTCCACAGTTGCTTCGAACAGTGGGAGAAAAGGTTGGACAAGTATATTGATTCCGTTCATAAAGCCAGCGTTTTGAGATGGTCAGGGTCCTTCTTCAGGAGCTCAGCAGTTGCTTCGAACAGGGGTAAAAAAAGGTGGACAAGTATATTGATTCCTTTCATCAAGCCAGCGTTGTGAGACAGTCAAGGTCCTTCTTGAGGAGCTCCACATCTGCTTCGAACAGTCGGAGAAAGGGTTAGACTAGTATATTGATTCCGTTCATTAAGCCTGCGTTTGAGATTATCAGGGTCCTTCTTGAGGAGCTCCACAGTTGCTTCGAACAGTGGGAGAAGAGGTTGGACAAGTATATTAATTCCGTTCATAAAGCCAGCGTTGTGAGATGGTCAGGGTCCTTCTTGAGGAGCTCCACAGTTGCTTCGAACAATGGGAGAAAAGCTTGGACAAGTATATTGATTCCGTTCATCAAGCCTGCGTTGTGAGATGGTCAGGGTCCTTCTTGAGGAGCTCCACAGTTGCTTCGAACAGCGGGAGAAAAGGTTGGACAAGTCTATTGATTCCGTTCATCAAGCCTGCGTATGAGATGGTCAGGGTCCTTCTTGAGGAGCTCCACAGTTGCTTCGAACAGTGGGAGAAAAGGTTGGACAAGTATATTGATTCCGTTCATAAAGCCAGCGTTTTGAGATGGTCAGGGTCCTTCTTCAGGAGCTCAGCAGTTGCTTCGAACAGTGAGAAAAAAGGGTGGACAAGTATATTGATTCCGTTCATAAAGCCAGCGTTTTGAGATGGTCAGGGTCCTTCTTCAGGAGCTCCGCACTCGCTTCGAACAGTGGGAAAAAAAGGTGGACAAGTATATTGATTCCTTTCATCAAGCCAGCGTTGTGAGACAGTCAAGGTCCTTCTTGAGGAGCTCCACATCTGCTTCGAACAGTCGGAGAAAGGGTTAGACAAGTATATTGATTCCGTTCATTAAGCCTGCGTTTGAGATGATCAGGGTCCTTCTTGAGGAGCTCCACAGTTGCTTCGAACAGTGGGAGAAAAGGTTGGACAAGTATATTGATTCCGTTCATCAAGCCTGCGTTGTGAGATGGTCAGGGTCCTTCTTGAGGAGCTCCACAGTTGCTTCGAACAGTCGGAGAAAAGGTTGGTCAAGTATATTCATTCCGTTCATCAAGCCTGCGTTGCGAGATGGTCAGGGTCCTTCTTGAGGAGCTCCACAGTTGCTTCGAACAGTGGGAGAAAAGGGTGGACAAGTATATTGATTCCGTTCATAAAGCCAGCGTTGTGAGACAGTCAAGGTCCTTCTTGAGGAGCTCCACATCGGCTTCGAACAGTGGGAGAAAAGGTTAGACAAGTATATTCCGTATATCAAGCCAGCGTTGTGAGACGATCAGGATCCTTCTTGAGGAGCTCCACAGTTGCTTCGAACAGTGGGAGAAAAGGTTAGACAAGTATATTAATTTCGTATATCAAGCCAGCCTTGTGAGACGATCAGGATGCTTCTTGAGGAGCTCCACAGTTGCTTCGAACAGTGGGAGAAATGGTTGGACAAGTATATTGATTCCGTTCATAAGGCCAGCGTTGTGTGATGGTCAGGGTCCTCTTTGAGGAGCTCCACAGTTGCTTCGAACAGTGGGAGAAAAGGTTGGACAAGTATATTGATTCCGTTCATAAAGCCAGCGTTGTGAGATGGTCAGGGTCCTTTTTGAGGAACTCCACAGTTGCCTCGAACAATGGGAGAAAAGGTTGGACAAGTATATTGATTCCGTTCACCAAGCCTGCGTTGTGCGATGGTCAGGGTCCTTCTTGAGCTCCACAGTTGCTTCGAACAGTGGGAGAAAAGGTTGGACAAGTATATTAATTGCGTTCATAAAGCCAGCGTTGTGAGATGGTCAGGGTCCTTCTTGAGCTCCACAGTTGCTTCGAACAATGGGAGAAAAGGTTGGACAAGTATATTGATTCCGTTCGTAAAGCCAGCTTTGTGAGATTATCAGGGTCCTTCTTGAGGAGCTCCACAGTTGCTTCGAACAGCGGGAGAAAAGGTTGGACAAGTATATTGATTCCGTTCATCAAGCCTTCGTTGTGAGATGGTCAGGGTCCTTCTTGAGGAGCTCCACAGTTGCTTCGAACAGTGGGAGAAAAGGTTGGACAAGTATATTGATTCCGTTCATCAAGCCTGCATTGTGAAATGGTCAGGGTCCTTCTTGAGGAGCTCTACAGTTGCTTCGAACAGTGGGAGAAATGGTTAGACAGCTATATTGATTCCGTTCATCAAGCCTGCGTATGAGATGGTCAGGGTCCTTCTTGAGGAGCTCCACAGTTGCTTCGAACAGTGGGAGAAAAGGTTGGACAAGTATATTGATTCCGTTCATCAAGCCTGCGTTGTGAGATGGTCAGGGTCCTTCTTGAGGAGTTCCACAGTTGTTTCAAACAGTCGGAGAAAAGGTTGGTCAAGTATATTGATTCTGTTCATCAAGCCTGCGTTGCGAGATGGTCAGGGTCCTTGAGGAGCTCCGCAGTTGCTTCGAACAATAGGAGAAAAGGTTGGACAAGTTTATTGATTCCGTTCGTAAAGCTTAATCTAGGCACCTCACCGGAAAAACCACTGGGGTTGCCTTTTCATACAAGTACAATTTTCTATTTTTTATGATTGAATAAACGTATTTCTCTCTCTCTCTCTCGCAAAGCCAACTTTGTGAGATGGTCAGGGTCCTTTTTGAGGAGCTCCACAGTTGTTCGAACAGTAGGAGAAAAGGTTGGACAAGTATATTGATTCCGTTCATAAGGCCAGCGTTGTGAGATGGTCAGGGTCCTTCTTGAGGAGCTCCACAGTTGCTTCGAACAGTGGGTGAAAAGGTTGGACAAGTATATTAATTCCGTTCATAAAGCCAGCGTTGTGAGATGGTCAGGGTCCTTCTTGAGGAGCTCCAGAGTTGCTTCGAACAGTGGGAGAAAAGGGTGGACAAGTATATTGATTCCGTTCATCAAGCCTGCGTTGCGAGATGGTCAGGGTCCTTCTTGAGGAGCTCCACAGTTGCTTCGAACAGTGGGAGAAAAAGGTGGACAAGTATATTGATTCCGTTCATAAAGCCAGTGTTGTGAGATTGTCAGGGTCCTTCTTCAGGAGCTCCGCAGTTACTTCGAACAGTGGGAGAAAAGATTAGACAAATATATTAATTCCGTATATCAACCCAGCGTTGTGAGACGATCAGAATCCTTCTTGAGGAGCTCCACAGTTGCTTCGAACAGTCGGAGAAAAGGTTAGACAAGTTTATTGATTCCGTATATCAAGCCAGCGTTGTGAGACGATCAGGATCCTTCTTGAGGAGCTCCACAGTTGCTTCGAACAGTGGGAGAAAAGGTTGGACAAGTATATTGATTCCGTTCATAAGGCCAGCGTTGTGCGATGGTCAGGGTCCTTCTTGAGGAGCTCCACAGTTGCTTCGAACAGTGGGAGAAAAGGTTGGACAAGTATATTGATTCCGTTCATAAAGCCAGCGTTGTGAGATGGTCAGGGTCCTTTTTGAGGAGCTCCACAGTTGTTTCGAACAGTGGGAGAAAAGGTTGGACGAGTATATTGATTCCGTTCGTAAAGTCAGCTTTGAGAGATGGTCAAGTTCCTTCTTGAGGAGCTCCACAATTGCTTCGAACAGTGGGAGAAAAGGTTCGACAAGTATATTGATTCCGTTCATCAAGCCAGCGTCGTGAGATGGTCAGGGTCCTTCTTGAGGAGCTCCACAGTTGCTTCGAACAGTGGGAGAAAAGGTTGGACAAGTATATTGATTCCGTTCATCAAGCCTGCGTTTGAGATGGTCAAGGTCCTTCTTGAGGAACTCCACAGTTGCTTCGAACAGCGGGAGAAAATGTTGGACAAGTATATTGATTAAGTTTATCAAGCTAGCATTGTGAGACGGTCAAGGTCCTTCCTCAAGAGCTCCACAGTTCCTTCGAACAGTACGAGAAAAGGTTGGACAAGTATATTTATTCAAGTCAGCGTTGTGAGATGGTCAGGGTCCTTCTTGAGGAGCTCCACAGTTGCATCGAACAGTGGGAGAAAAGGTTGGACGAGTATATTGATTCCGTTCGTAAAGCCAGCTTTGTGAGATGGTCAGGGTCCTTCTTGAGGAGCTCCACAGTTGCTTCGAACAGTGGGAGAAAAGGTTGGACAAGTATATTGATTCCGTTCATCAAGCCTGCGTTGTGAGATGGTCAGGGTCCTTCTTGAGGAGTTCCACAGTTGCTTCAAACAGTCGGAGAAAAGGTTGGTCAAGTATATTGATTCTGTTCATCAAGCCAGCGTTGTGAGATGGTCAGGGTCCTTCTTGAGGAACTCCACAGTTGCCTCGAACAATGGGAGAAAAGGTTGGACAAGTATATTGATTCCGTTCACCAAGCCTGCGTTGTGCGATGGTCAGGGTCCTTCTTGAGGAGCTCCACAGTTGCTTCGAACAGTGGGAGAAAAGGTTGGACAAGTATATTAATTCCGTTCATAAAGCCAGCGTTGTGAGATGGTCAGGGTCCTTCTTGAGCTCCACAGTTGCTTCGAACAATGGGAGAAAAGGTTGGACAAGTATATTGATTCCGTTCGTAAAGCCAGCTTTGTGAGATTATCAGGGTCTTTCTTGAGGAGCTCCACAGTTGCTTCGAACAGCGGGAGAAAAGGTTGGACAAGTATATTGATTCCGTTCATCAAGCCTTCGTTGTGAGATGGTCAGGGTCCTTCTTGAGGAGCTCCACAGTTGCTTCGAACAGTGGGAGAAAAGGTTGGACAAGTATATTGATTCCGTTCATCAAGCCTGCATTGTGAAATGGTCAGGGTCCTTCTTGAGGAGCTCTACAGTTGCTTCGAACAGTGGGAGAAATGGTTAGACAGCTATATTGATTCCGTTCATCAAGCCTGCGTATGAGATGGTCAGGGTCCTTCTTGAGGAGCTCCACAGTTGCTTCGAACAGTGGGAGAAAAGGTTGGACAAGTATATTGATTCCGTTCATCAAGCCTGCGTTGTGAGATGGTCAGGGTCCTTCTTGAGGAGTTCCACAGTTGCTTCAAACAGTCGGAGAAAAGGTTGGTCAAGTATATTGATTCTGTTCATCAAGCCTGCGTTGCGAGATGGTCAGGGTCCTTGAGGAGCTCCGCAGTTGCTTCGAACAATAGGAGAAAAGGTTGGACAAGTTTATTGATTCCGTTCGTAAAGCTTAATCTAGGCACCTCACCGGAAAAACCACTGGGGTTGCCTTTTCATACAAGTACAATTTTCTATTTTTTATGATTGAATAAACGTATTTCTCTCTCTCTCTCGCAAAGCCAGCTTTGTGAGATGGTCAGGGTCCTTTTTGAGGAGCTCCACAGTTGTTCGAACAGTAGGAGAAAAGGTTGG
Organism: Dermacentor silvarum; assembly: GCF_013339745.2. Classification (NCBI taxonomy): domain Eukaryota; kingdom Metazoa; phylum Arthropoda; class Arachnida; order Ixodida; family Ixodidae; genus Dermacentor; species Dermacentor silvarum. The sequence goes on from NC_051157.2 coordinate 2,039,837, forward strand.
ACAAGTATATTGATTCCGTTCATAAGGCCAGCGTTGTGAGATGGTCAGGGTCCTTCTTGAGGAGCTCCACAGTTGCTTCGAACAGTGGGTGAAAAGGTTGGACAAGTATATTAATTCCGTTCATAAAGCCAGCGTTGTGAGATGGTCAGGGTCCTTCTTGAGGAGCTCCAGAGTTGCTTCGAACAGTGGGAGAAAAGGGTGGACAAGTATATTGATTCCGTTCATCAAGCCTGCGTTGCGAGATGGTCAGGGTCCTTCTTGAGGAGCTCCACAGTTGCTTCGAACAGTGGGAGAAAAGGGTGGACAAGTATATTGATTCCGTTCATAAAGCCAGTGTTGTGAGATTGTCAGGGTCCTTCTTCAGGAGCTCCGCAGTTACTTCGAACAGTGGGAGAAAAGATTAGACAAATATAATAATTCCGTATATCAACCCAGCGTTGTGAGACGATCAGAATCCTTCTTGAGGAGCTCCACAGTTGCTTCGAACAGTCGGAGAAAAGGTTAGACAAGTTTATTGATTCCGTATATCAAGCCAGCGTTGTGAGACGATCAGGATCCTTCTTGAGGAGCTCCACAGTTGCTTCGAACAGTGGGAGAAAAGGTTGGACAAGTATATTGATTCCGTTCATAAGGCCAGCGTTGTGCGATGGTCAGGGTCCTTCTTGAGGAGCTCCACAGTTGCTTCGAAAAGTGGGAGAAAAGGTTGGACAAGTATATTGATTCCGTTCATAAAGCCAGCGTTGTGAGATGGTCAGGGTCCTTCTTAAGGAGCTCCAGAGTTGCTTCGAACAGCGGGAGAAAAGGTTGGACAAGTATATTGATTCCGTTCATAAAGCCAGCGTTGTGAGATGGTCAGGGTCCTTCTTGAGGAGCTCCACAGTTGTTTCGAACAGTGGGAGAAAAGGTTGGACGAGTATATTGATTCCGTTCGTAAAGCCAGCTTTGAGAGATGGTCAAGTTCCTTCTTGAGGAGCTCCACAATTGCTTCGAACAGTGGGAGAAAAGGTTCGACAAGTATATTGATTCCGTTCATCAAGCCAGCGTCGTGAGAAGGTCAGGGTCCTTCTTGAGGAGCTCCACAGTTGCTTCGAACAGTGGGAGAAAAGGTTGGACAAGTATATTGATTCCGTTCATCAAGCCTGCGTTTGAGATGGTCAAGGTCCTTCTTGAGGAACTCCACAGTTGCTTCGAACAGCGGGAGAAAATGTTGCACAAGTATATTGATTAAGTTTATCAAGCTAGCATTGTGAGACGGTCAAGGTCCTTCCTCAAGAGCTCCACAGTTCCTTCGAACAGTACGAGAAAAGGTTGGACAAGTATATTTATTCAAGTCAGCGTTGTGAGATGGTCAGGGTCCTTCTTGAGGAGCTCCACAGTTGCATCGAACAGTGGGAGAAAAGGTTGGACGAGTATATTGATTCCGTTCGTAAAGCCAGCTTTGTGAGATGGTCAGGGTCCTTCTTGAGGAGCTCCACAGTTGCTTCGAACAGTGGGAGAAAAGGTTGGACAAGTATATTGATTCCGTTCATCAAGCCTGCGTTGTGAGATGGTCAGGGTCCTTCTTGAGGAGTTCCACAGTTGCTTCAAACAGTCGGAGAAAAGGTTGGTCAAGTATATTGATTCTGTTCATCAAGCCTGCGTTGCGAGATGGTCAGGGTCCTTGAGGAGCTCCGCAGTTGCTTCGAACAATAGGAGAAAAGGTTGGACAAGTTTATTGATTCCGTTCGTAAAGCTTAATCTAGGCACCTCACCGGAAAAACCACTGGGGTTGCCTTTTCATACAAGTACAATTTTCTATTTTTTATGATTGAATAAACGTATTTCTCTCTCTCTCTCTCGCAAAGCCAGCTTTGTGAGATGGTCAGGGTCCTTTTTGAGGAGCTCCACAGTTGTTCGAACAGTAGGAGAAAAGGTTGGACAAGTATATTGATTCCGTTCATAAGGCCAGCGTTGTGAGATGGTCAGGGTCCTTCTTGAGGAGCTCCACAGTTGCTTCGAACAGTGGGTGAAAAGGTTGGACAAGTATATTAATTCCGTTCATAAAGCCAGCGTTGTGAGATGGTCAGGGTCCTTCTTGAGGAGCTCCAGAGTTGCTTCGAACAGTGGGAGAAAAGGGTGGACAAGTATATTGATTCCGTTCATCAAGCCTGCGTTGCGAGATGGTCAGGGTCCTTCTTGAGGAGCTCCACAGTTGCTTCGAACAGTGGGAGAAAAGGGTGGACAAGTATATTGATTCCGTTCATAAAGCCAGTGTTGTGAGATTGTCAGGGTCCTTCTTCAGGAGCTCCGCAGTTACTTCGAACAGTGGGAGAAAAGATTAGACAAATATATTAATTCCGTATATCAACCCAGCGTTGTGAGACGATCAGAATCCTTCTTGAGGAGCTCCACAGTTGCTTCGAACAGTCGGAGAAAAGGTTAGACAAGTTTATTGATTCCGTATATCAAGCCAGCGTTGTGAGACGATCAGGATCCTTCTTGAGGAGCTCCACAGTTGCTTCGAACAGTGGGAGAAAAGGTTGGACAAGTATATTGATTCCGTTCATAAAGCCAGCGTTGTGAGATGGTCAGGGTCCTTTTTGAGGATCTCCAGAGTTGCTTCGAACAGCGGGAGAAAAGGTTGGACAAGTATATTGATTCCGTTCATAAAGCCAGCGTTGTGAGATGGTCAGGGTCCTTCTTGAGGAGCTCCACAGTTGTTTCGAACAGTGGGAGAAAAGGTTGGACGAGTATATTGATTCCGTTCGTAAAGTCAGCTTTGAGAGATGGTCAAGTTCCTTCTTGAGGAGCTCCACAATTGCTTCGAACAGTGGGAGAAAAGGTTCGACAAGTATATTGATTCCGTTCATCAAGCCAGCGTCGTGAGATGGTCAGGGTCCTTCTTGAGGAGCTCCACAGTTGCTTCGAACAGTGGGAGAAAAGGTTGGACAAGTATATTGATTCCGTTCATCAAGCCTGCGTTTGAGATGGTCAAGGTCCTTCTTGAGGAACTCCACAGTTGCTTCGAACAGCGGGAGAAAATGTTGGACAAGTATATTGATTAAGTTTATCAAGCTAGCATTGTGAGACGGTCAAGGTCCTTCCTCAAGAGCTCCACAGTTCCTTCGAACAGTACGAGAAAAGGTTGGACAAGTATATTTATTCAAGTCAGCGTTGTGAGATGGTCAGGGTCCTTCTTGAGGAGCTCCACAGTTGCATCGAACAGTGGGAGAAAAGGTTGGACGAGTATATTGATTCCGTTCGTAAAGCCAGCTTTGTGAGATGGTCAGGGTCCTTCTTGAGGAGCTCCACAGTTGCTTCGAACAGTGGGAGAAAAGGTTGGACAAGTATATTGATTCCGTTCATCAAGCCTGCGTTGTGAGATGGTCAGGGTCCTTCTTGAGGAGTTCCACAGTTGCTTCAAACAGTCGGAGAAAAGGTTGGTCAAGTATATTGATTCTGTTCATCAAACCAGCGTTGTGAGATGGTCAGGGTCCTTCTTGAGGAACTCCACAGTTGCCTCGAACAATGGGAGAAAAGGTTGGACAAGTATATTGATTCCGTTCACCAAGCCTGCGTTGTGCGATGGTCAGGGTCCTTCTTGAGGAGCTCCACAGTTGCTTCGAACAGTGGGAGAAAAGGTTGGACAAGTATATTAATTCCGTTCATAAAGCCAGCGTTGTGAGATGGTCAGGGTCCTTCTTGAGCTCCACAGTTGCTTCGAACAATGGGAGAAAAGGTTGGACAAGTATATTGATTCCGTTCGTAAAGCCAGCTTTGTGAGATTATCAGGGTCTTTCTTGAGGAGCTCCACAGTTGCTTCGAACAGCGGGAGAAAAGGTTGGACAAGTATATTGATTCCGTTCATCAAGCCTTCGTTGTGAGATGGTCAGGGTCCTTCTTGAGGAGCTCCACAGTTGCTTCGAACAGTGGGAGAAAAGGTTGGACAAGTATATTGATTCCGTTCATCAAGCCTGCATTGTGAAATGGTCAGGGTCCTTCTTGAGGAGCTCTACAGTTGCTTCGAACAGTGGGAGAAATGGTTAGACAGCTATATTGATTCCGTTCATCAAGCCTGCGTATGAGATGGTCAGGGTCCTTCTTGAGGAGCTCCACAGTTGCTTCGAACAGTGGGAGAAAAGGTTGGACAAGTATATTGATTCCGTTCATCAAGCCTGCGTTGTGAGATGGTCAGGGTCCTTCTTGAGGAGTTCCACAGTTGCTTCAAACAGTCGGAGAAAAGGTTGGTCAAGTATATTGATTCTGTTCATCAAGCCTGCGTTGCGAGATGGTCAGGGTCCTTGAGGAGCTCCGCAGTTGCTTCGAACAATAGGAGAAAAGGTTGGACAAGTTTATTGATTCCGTTCGTAAAGCTTAATCTAGGCACCTCACCGGAAAAACCACTGGGGTTGCCTTTTCATACAAGTACAATTTTCTATTTTTTATGATTGAATAAACGTATTTCTCTCTCTCTCTCTCGCAAAGCCAGCTTTGTGAGATGGTCAGGGTCCTTTTTGAGGAGCTCCACAGTTGTTCGAACAGTAGGAGAAAAGGTTGGACAAGTATATTGATTCCGTTCATAAGGCCAGCGTTGTGAGATGGTCAGGGTCCTTCTTGAGGAGCTCCACAGTTGCTTCGAACAGTGGGTGAAAAGGTTGGACAAGTATATTAATTCCGTTCATAAAGCCAGCGTTGTGAGATGGTCAGGGTCCTTCTTGAGGAGCTCCAGAGTTGCTTCGAACAGTGGGAGAAAAGGGTGGACAAGTATATTGATTCCGTTCATCAAGCCTGCGTTGCGAGATGGTCAGGGTCCTTCTTGAGGAGCTCCACAGTTGCTTCGAACAGTGGGAGAAAAGGGTGGACAAGTATATTGATTCCGTTCATAAAGCCAGTGTTGTGAGATTGTCAGGGTCCTTCTTCAGGAGCTCCGCAGTTACTTCGAACAGTGGGAGAAAAGATTAGACAAATATAATAATTCCGTATATCAACCCAGCGTTGTGAGACGATCAGAATCCTTCTTGAGGAGCTCCACAGTTGCTTCGAACAGTCGGAGAAAAGGTTAGACAAGTTTATTGATTCCGTATATCAAGCCAGCGTTGTGAGACGATCAGGATCCTTCTTGAGGAGCTCCACAGTTGCTTCGAACAGTGGGAGAAAAGGTTGGACAAGTATATTGATTCCGTTCATAAGGCCAGCGTTGTGCGATGGTCAGGGTCCTTCTTGAGGAGCTCCACAGTTGCTTCGAAAAGTGGGAGAAAAGGTTGGACAAGTATATTGATTCCGTTCATAAAGCCAGCGTTGTGAGATGGTCAGGGTCCTTCTTAAGGAGCTCCAGAGTTGCTTCGAACAGCGGGAGAAAAGGTTGGACAAGTATATTGATTCCGTTCATAAAGCCAGCGTTGTGAGATGGTCAGGGTCCTTCTTGAGGAGCTCCACAGTTGTTTCGAACAGTGGGAGAAAAGGTTGGACGAGTATATTGATTCCGTTCGTAAAGCCAGCTTTGAGAGATGGTCAAGTTCCTTCTTGAGGAGCTCCACAATTGCTTCGAACAGTGGGAGAAAAGGTTCGACAAGTATATTGATTCCGTTCATCAAGCCAGCGTCGTGAGAAGGTCAGGGTCCTTCTTGAGGAGCTCCACAGTTGCTTCGAACAGTGGGAGAAAAGGTTGGACAAGTATATTGATTCCGTTCATCAAGCCTGCGTTTGAGATGGTCAAGGTCCTTCTTGAGGAACTCCACAGTTGCTTCGAACAGCGGGAGAAAATGTTGCACAAGTATATTGATTAAGTTTATCAAGCTAGCATTGTGAGACGGTCAAGGTCCTTCCTCAAGAGCTCCACAGTTCCTTCGAACAGTACGAGAAAAGGTTGGACAAGTATATTTATTCAAGTCAGCGTTGTGAGATGGTCAGGGTCCTTCTTGAGGAGCTCCACAGTTGCATCGAACAGTGGGAGAAAAGGTTGGACGAGTATATTGATTCCGTTCGTAAAGCCAGCTTTGTGAGATGGTCAGGGTCCTTCTTGAGGAGCTCCACAGTTGCTTCGAACAGTGGGAGAAAAGGTTGGACAAGTATATTGATTCCGTTCATCAAGCCTGCGTTGTGAGATGGTCAGGGTCCTTCTTGAGGAGTTCCACAGTTGCTTCAAACAGTCGGAGAAAAGGTTGGTCAAGTATATTGATTCTGTTCATCAAGCCTGCGTTGCGAGATGGTCAGGGTCCTTGAGGAGCTCCGCAGTTGCTACGAACAATAGGAGAAAAGGTTGGACAAGTTTATTGATTCCGTTCGTAAAGCTTAATCTAGGCACCTCACCGGAAAAACCACTGGGGTTGCCTTTTCATACAAGTACAATTTTCTATTTTTTATGATTGAATAAACGTATTTCTCTCTCTCTCTCTCGCAAAGCCAGCTTTGTGAGATGGTCAGGGTCCTTTTTGAGGAGCTCCACAGTTGTTCGAACAGTAGGAGAAAAGGTTGGACAAGTATATTGATTCCGTTCATAAGGCCAGCGTTGTGAGATGGTCAGGGTCCTTCTTGAGGAGCTCCACAGTTGCTTCGAACAGTGGGTGAAAAGGTTGGACGAGTATATTGATTCCGTTCGTAAAGCCAGCTTTGTGAGATGGTCAGGGTCCTTCTTGAGGAGCTCCACAGTTGCTTCGAACAGTGGGAGAAAAGGTTGGACAAGTATATTGATTCCGTTCATCAAGCCTGCGTTGTGAGATGGTCAGGGTCCTTCTTGAGGAGTTCCACAGTTGCTTCAAACAGTCGGAGAAAAGGTTGGTCAAGTATATTGATTCTGTTCATCAAGCCAGCGTTGTGAGATGGTCAGGGTCCTTCTTGAGGAACTCCACAGTTGCCTCGAACAATGGGAGAAAAGGTTGGACAAGTATATTGATTCCGTTCACCAAGCCTGCGTTGTGCGATGGTCAGGGTCCTTCTTGAGGAGCTCCACAGTTGCTTCGAACAGTGGGAGAAAAGGTTGGACAAGTATATTAATTCCGTTCATAAAGCCAGCGTTGTGAGATGGTCAGGGTCCTTCTTGAGCTCCACAGTTGCTTCGAACAATGGGAGAAAAGGTTGGACAAGTATATTGATTCCGTTCGTAAAGCCAGCTTTGTGAGATTATCAGGGTCTTTCTTGAGGAGCTCCACAGTTGCTTCGAACAGCGGGAGAAAAGGTTGGACAAGTATATTGATTCCGTTCATCAAGCCTTCGTTGTGAGATGGTCAGGGTCCTTCTTGAGGAGCTCCACAGTTGCTTCGAACAGTGGGAGAAAAGGTTGGACAAGTATATTGATTCCGTTCATCAAGCCTGCATTGTGAAATGGTCAGGGTCCTTCTTGAGGAGCTCTACAGTTGCTTCGAACAGTGGGAGAAATGGTTAGACAGCTATATTGATTCCGTTCATCAAGCCTGCGTATGAGATGGTCAGGGTCCTTCTTGAGGAGCTCCACAGTTGCTTCGAACAGTGGGAGAAAAGGTTGGACAAGTATATTGATTCCGTTCATCAAGCCTGCGTTGTGAGATGGTCAGGGTCCTTCTTGAGGAGTTCCACAGTTGCTTCAAACAGTCGGAGAAAAGGTTGGTCAAGTATATTGATTCTGTTCATCAAGCCTGCGTTGCGAGATGGTCAGGGTCCTTGAGGAGCTCCGCAGTTGCTTCGAACAATAGGAGAAAAGGTTGGACAAGTTTATTGATTCCGTTCGTAAAGCTTAATCTAGGCACCTCACCGGAAAAACCACTAGGGTTGCCTTTTCATACAAGTACAATTTTCTATTTTTTATGATTGAATAAACGTATTTCTCTCTCTCTCTCTCGCAAAGCCAGCTTTGTGAGATGGTCAGGGTCCTTTTTGAGGAGCTCCACAGTTGTTCGAACAGTAGGAGAAAAGGTTGGACAAGTATATTGATTCCGTTCATAAGGCCAGCGTTGTGAGATGGTCAGGGTCCTTCTTGAGGAGCTCCACAGTTGCTTCGAACAGTGGGTGAAAAGGTTGGACAAGTATATTAATTCCGTTCATAAAGCCAGCGTTGTGAGATGGTCAGGGTCCTTCTTGAGGAGCTCCAGAGTTGCTTCGAACAGTGGGAGAAAAGGGTGGACAAGTATATTGATTCCGTTCATCAAGCCTGCGTTGCGAGATGGTCAGGGTCCTTCTTGAGGAGCTCCACAGTTGCTTCGAACAGTGGGAGAAAAGGGTGGACAAGTATATTGATTCCGTTCATAAAGCCAGTGTTGTGAGATTGTCAGGGTCCTTCTTCAGGAGCTCCGCAGTTACTTCGAACAGTGGGAGAAAAGATTAGACAAATATAATAATTCCGTATATCAACCCAGCGTTGTGAGACGATCAGAATCCTTCTTGAGGAGCTCCACAGTTGCTTCGAACAGTCGGAGAAAAGGTTAGACAAGTTTATTGATTCCGTATATCAAGCCAGCGTTGTGAGACGATCAGGATCCTTCTTGAGGAGCTCCACAGTTGCTTCGAACAGTGGGAGAAAAGGTTGGACAAGTATATTGATTCCGTTCATAAGGCCAGCGTTGTGCGATGGTCAGGGTCCTTCTTGAGGAGCTCCACAGTTGCTTCGAAAAGTGGGAGAAAAGGTTGGACAAGTATATTGATTCCGTTCATAAAGCCAGCGTTGTGAGATGGTCAGGGTCCTTCTTAAGGAGCTCCAGAGTTGCTTCGAACAGCGGGAGAAAAGGTTGGACAAGTATATTGATTCCGTTCATAAAGCCAGCGTTGTGAGATGGTCAGGGTCCTTCTTGAGGAGCTCCACAGTTGTTTCGAACAGTGGGAGAAAAGGTTGGACGAGTATTTTGATTCCGTTCGTAAAGCCAGCTTTGAGAGATGGTCAAGTTCCTTCTTGAGGAGCTCCACAATTGCTTCGAACAGTGGGAGAAAAGGTTCGACAAGTATATTGATTCCGTTCATCAAGCCAGCGTCGTGAGAAGGTCAGGGTCCTTCTTGAGGAGCTCCACAGTTGCTTCGAACAGTGGGAGAAAAGGTTGGACAAGTATATTGATTCCGTTCATCAAGCCTGCGTTTGAGATGGTCAAGGTCCTTCTTGAGGAACTCCACAGTTGCTTCGAACAGCGGGAGAAAATGTTGCACAAGTATATTGATTAAGTTTATCAAGCTAGCATTGTGAGACGGTCAAGGTCCTTCCTCAAGAGCTCCACAGTTCCTTCGAACAGTACGAGAAAAGGTTGGACAAGTATATTTATTCAAGTCAGCGTTGTGAGATGGTCAGGGTCCTTCTTGAGGAGCTCCACAGTTGCATCGAACAGTGGGAGAAAAGGTTGGACGAGTATATTGATTCCGTTCGTAAAGCCAGCTTTGTGAGATGGTCAGGGTCCTTCTTGAGGAGCTCCACAGTTGCTTCGAACAGTGGGAGAAAAGGTTGGACAAGTATATTGATTCCGTTCATCAAGCCTGCGTTGTGAGATGGTCAGGGTCCTTCTTGAGGAGTTCCACAGTTGCTTCAAACAGTCGGAGAAAAGGTTGGTCAAGTATATTGATTCTGTTCATCAAGCCTGCGTTGCGAGATGGTCAGGGTCCTTGAGGAGCTCCGCAGTTGCTACGAACAATAGGAGAAAAGGTTGGACAAGTTTATTGATTCCGTTCGTAAAGCTTAATCTAGGCACCTCACCGGAAAAACCACTGGGGTTGCCTTTTCATACAAGTACAATTTTCTATTTTTTATGATTGAATAAACGTATTTCTCTCTCTCTCTCTCGCAAAGCCAGCTTTGTGAGATGGTCAGGGTCCTTTTTGAGGAGCTCCACAGTTGTTCGAACAGTAGGAGAAAAGGTTGGACAAGTATATTGATTCCGTTCATAAGGCCAGCGTTGTGAGATGGTCAGGGTCCTTCTTGAGGAGCTCCACAGTTGCTTCGAACAGTGGGTGAAAAGGTTGGACAAGTATATTAATTCCGTTCATAAAGCCAGCGTTGTGAGATGGTCAGGGTCCTTCTTGAGGAGCTCCAGAGTTGCTTCGAACAGTGGGAGAAAAGGGTGGACAAGTATATTGATTCCGTTCATCAAGCCTGCGTTGCGAGATGGTCAGGGTCCTTCTTGAGGAGCTCCACAGTTGCTTCGAACAGTGGGAGAAAAGGGTGGACAAGTATATTGATTCCGTTCATAAAGCCAGTGTTGTGAGATTGTCAGGGTCCTTCTTCAGGAGCTCCGCAGTTACTTCGAACAGTGGGAGAAAAGATTAGACAAATATATTAATTCCGTATATCAACCCAGCGTTGTGAGACGATCAGAATCCTTCTTGAGGAGCTCCACAGTTGCTTCGAACAGTCGGAGAAAAGGTTAGACAAGTTTATTGATTCCGTATATCAAGCCAGCGTTGTGAGACGATCAGGATCCTTCTTGAGGAGCTCCACAGTTGCTTCGAACAGTGGGAGAAAAGGTTGGACAAGTATATTGATTCCGTTCATAAGGCCAGCGTTGTGCGATGGTCAGGGTCCTTCTTGAGGAGCTCCACAGTTGCTTCGAACAGTGGGAGAAAAGGTTGGACAAGTATATTGATTCCGTTCATAAAGCCAGCGTTGTGAGATGGTCAGGGTCCTTCTTGAGGAGCTCCAGAGTTGCTTCGAACAGCGGGAGAAAAGGTTGGACAAGTATATTGATTCCGTTCATAAAGCCAGCGTTGTGAGATGGTCAGGGTCCTTCTTGAGGAGCTCCACAGTTGTTTCGAACAGTGGGAGAAAAGGTTGGACGAGTATATTGATTCCGTTCGTAAAGCCAGCTTTGTGAGATGGTCAAGTTCCTTCTTGAGGAGCTCCACAATTGCTTCGAACAGTGGGAGAAAAGGTTCGACAAGTATATTGATTCCGTTCATCAAGCCAGCGTCGTGAGATGGTCAGGGTCCTTCTTGAGGAGCTCCACAGTTGCTTCGAACAGTGGGAGAAAAGGTTGGACAAGTATATTGATTCCGTTCATCAAGCCTGCGTTTGAGATGGTCAAGGTCCTTCTTGAGGAACTCCACAGTTGCTTCGAACAGCGGGAGAAAATGTTGGACAAGTATATTGATTAAGTTTATCAAGCTAGCATTGTGAGACGGTCAAGGTCCTTCCTCAAGAGCTCCACAGTTCCTTCGAACAGTACGAGAAAAGGTTGGACAAGTATATTTATTCAAGTCAGCGTTGTGAGATGGTCAGGGTCCTTCTTGAGGAGCTCCACAGTTGCATCGAACAGTGGGAGAAAAGGTTGGACGAGTATATTAATTCCGTTCGTAAAGCCAGCTTTGTGAGATGGTCAGGGTCCTTCTTGAGGAGCTCCACAGTTGCTTCGAACAGTGGGAGAAAAGGTTGGACAAGTATATTGATTCCGTTCATCAAGCCTGCGTTGTGCGATGGTCAGGGTCCTTCTTGAGGAGCTCCACAGTTGCTCTTCCCCCGGTGTAGGGTAGCCAACCAGACGTTATCCTGGTTAACCTCCCTGCCTTCTGCCTTTCTCTTATTTCCTCCTCCACAGTTGCTTCGAACAATGGGAGAAAAGGTTGGACAAGTATATTGATTCCGTTCGTAAAGCCAGCTTTGTGAGATGATCAGGGTTCTTCTTGAGGAGCTCCACAGTTGCTTCGAACAGCGGGAGAAAAGGTTGGACAAGTATATTGATTCCGTTCATCAAGCCTGCGTTGTGAGATGGTCAGGGTCCTTCTTGAGGAGCTCCACAGTTGCTTCGAACAGTGGGAGAAAAGGTTGGACAAGTATATTGATTCCGTTGATCAAGCCTGCGTTGTGAAATGGTCAGGGTCCTTCTTGAGGAGCTCCACAGTTGCTTCGAACAGCGGGAGAATAGGTTGGACAAGTAGATTGATTCCGTTCATCAAGCCTGCGTATGAGATGGTCAGGGTCCTTCTTGAGGAGCTCCACAGTTGCTTCGAACAGTGGGAGAAAAGGTTGGACAAGTATATTGATTCCGTTCATAAAGCCAGCGTTTTGAGATGGTCAGGGTCCTTCTTCAGGAGCTCAGCAGTTGCTTCGAACAGTGAGAAAAAAGGGTGGACAAGTATATTGATTCCGTTCATAAAGCCAGCGTTTTGAGATGGTCAGGGTCCTTCTTCAGGAGCTCCGCAGTTGCTTCGAACAGTGGGAAAAAAGGTGGACAAGTATATTGATTCCTTTCATCAAGCCAGCGTTGTGAGACAGTCAAGGTCCTTCTTGAGGAGCTCCACATCTGCTTCGAAGAGTCGGAGAGGTTAGACAAGTATATTGATTCCGTTCATAAAGCCTGCGTTTGAGATGATCGGGGTCCTTCTTGAGGAGCTCCACAGTTGCTTCGAACAGTGGGAGAAAAGGTTGGACAAGTATATTGATTCCGTTCATCAAGCCTGCGTTGTGAAATGGTCAGGGTCCTTCTTGAGGAGCTCCACAGTTGCTTCGAACAGTGGGAGAAAAGGTTGGACAAGTATATTGATTCCGTTCATCAAGCCTGCGTTTGAGATGGTCAAGGTCCTTCTTGAGGAACTCCACAGTTGCTTCGAACAGCGGGAGAAAATGTTGGACAAGTATATTGATTAAGTTTATCAAGCTAGCATTGTGAGACGGTCAAGGTCCTTCCTCAAGAGCTCCACAGTTCCTTCGAACAGTACGAGAAAAGGTTGGACAAGTATATTTATTCAAGTCAGCGTTGTGAGATGGTCAGGGTCCTTCTTGAGGAGCTCCACAGTTGCATCGAACAGTGGGAGAAAAGGTTGGACGAGTATATTGATTCCGTTCGTAAAGCCAGCTTTGTGAGATGGTCACGGTCCTTCTTGAGGAGCTCCACAGTTGCTTCGAACAGTGGGAGAAAAGGTTGGACAAGTATATTGATTCCGTTCATCAAGCCTGCGTTGTGCGATGGTCAGGGTCCTTCTTGAGGAGCTCCACAGTTGCTCTTCCCCCGGTGTAGGGTAGCCAACCAGACGTTATCCTGGTTAACCTCCCTGCCTTCTGCCTTTCTCTTATTTCCTCCTCCACAGTTGCTTCGAACAATGGGAGAAAAGGTTGGACAAGTATATTGATTCCGTTCGTAAAGCCAGCTTTGTGAGATTATCAGGGTCCTTCTTGAGGAGCTCCACAGTTGCTTCGAACAGCGGGAGAAAAGGTTGGACAAGTATATTGATTCCGTTCATCAAGCCTGCGTTGTGAGATGGTCAGGGTCCTTCTTGAGGAGCTCCACAGTTGCTTCGAACAGTGGGAGAAAAGGTTGGACAAGTATATTGATTCCGTTGATCAAGCCTGCGTTGTGAAATGGTCAGGGTCCTTCTTGAGGAGCTCCACAGTTGCTTCGAACAGCGGGAGAATAGGTTGGACAAGTAGATTGATTCCGTTCATCAAGCCTGCGTATGAGATGGTCAGGGTCCTTCTTGAGGAGCTCCACAGTTGCTTCGAACAGTGGGAGAAAAGGTTGGACAAGTATATTGATTCCGTTCATAAAGCCAGCGTTTTGAGATGGTCAGGGTCCTTCTTCAGGAGCTCAGCAGTTGCTTCGAACAGTGAGAAAAAAGGGTGGACAAGTATATTGATTCCGTTCATAAAGCCAGCGTTTTGAGATGGTCAGGGTCCTTCTTCAGGAGCTCCGCAGTTGCTTCGAACAGTGGGAAAAAAGGTGGATAAGTATATTGATTCCTTTCATCAAGCCAGCGTTGTGAGACAGTCATGGTCCTTCTTGAGGAGCTCCACATCTGCTTCGAACAGTCGGAGAGGTTAGACAAGTATATTGATTCCGTTCATTAAGCCTGCGTTTGAGATGATCAGGGTCCTTCTTGAGGAGCTCCACAGTTGCTTCGAACAGTGGGAGAAAAGGTTGGACAAGTATATTGATTCCGTTCATCAAGCCTGCATTGTGAGATGGTCAGGGTCCTTCTTGAGGAGCTCCACAGTTGCTTCGAACAGTCGGAGAAAAGGGTGGACAAGTATATTGTGGGCATTTATTGTGCACTTCTTCATCATCTGTACATTATCATCATCATGCGTGTGCCCCTCATCTTCATCGCGCGTGCGGGCGCATCATCATCAGTGTGGACTGTCGAAGGCTGTTCAGGCTGGTTGTGGACGCCGCCCTTCTTCGCCGTGTCGCCTCTCGGGCTCAATAAAGGTCCGACCTTACTGTGACGTCACAAGTGGTGGAGGTGCTTCTTGGTTCCCCGTCCTCTACGCCCCTGGCCTACTCCCTGGAGCTTCGTTCGGGTCGCCGCTTGTGCCCACTGTCCGTCAGCATGTCGCAGGACGAGCAGCCTGGCGCTTCTACCCTAACCATCCCGCCTCCACAAGCCGCACCTTCTGTGATCATCAGCGGTCACCAGCGCGATCCCCATCTGTTCGCTGGTCTTCGTGGTGAAGAGGACTGGCTCAATGATTACGAGCGCGTAAGCTCTGCTAATCGGTGGGATGATCCCCACAAGCTCCGCCATGTCTCGTTCTACCTGACCGGTGTGGCGAAGACCTGGTTTTTCAATCATGAGGTTGATTTCACCGATTGGACGAACTTCAAGCAGCAACTACGGCAAGTTTTCGGCACGCCGGCGGTTCGCTCCGCCCTTGCGAAGAAAACTCTGGATGCTCGCAAACAATACTCCGGCGAGTCCTACACATCATACATCGAGGATGTGCTTGCACTCTGTCGCCGTGTCAATGTTGCCATGGCTGAGTCAGACCGGATACGCCACGTTCTTAAAGGTATTGAGACTGTGGCCTTCAACGCACTCGCAGTCAAGAACCCGGCTACCGTCGCTGACATCGTCTTGACGTGCCAGCGCCTCGACGAGCTCGAGTCCGTACGCTTGCAGCCGGACTTCAGCGAACACCGTTCTGCGGCAGACCCCGACTTGCGCTTGATGATCCGGGCGATCATACGCGAAGAACTTCAATCTCTTGGCTTGTCATCTTCGTTGATGATTCCTGCTCAGCCTTCTGGTGCACCATTGCGCGACGTCATCAGAGAGGAACTTGCGTCAATGACCTGCGCTGCGAATGTGGACCCTCCGGCCCCTCGCACCGTACCAACATACGCGCAGGTTGCTGCCGCGCCTCCGACTAGTGTACGTCCAACGTTGCCTCTACCCACATACACACAGGTTGGTGTCGCTCCTCCGGCCAATGTCCCCTCAATACCAATTGAGCCGTCATCGCCCCATCTGACCGCACTATCTCACAGCACACCGAGTGCCCCTTACTACCCGCCTTGGCGACCGTCTCATCCTACCTGTTATTACTGTGGTTATCGCGGCCATATATCACGTTTTTGCCGCAAGCGCCAACAAGATGAGCGTCGCGGGTACGACCTGTGTGAACGCGATGCGTATTCTGGTGGGGCCTATTACCAAAGCCGTCGTTACGCTTCCCCTCCGCGCCGTTCCCCATCTCCGCCCGCAATGACCGAGACGCCGAATGGTTACCGTACCACCAGACGCCGATCACCATCGCCCTTCCGCCGCTCCTCGTCACCGCTTCGGCCTGCCTCTTTCACCTCTGACCGCCGCCCGGAAAACTAAGTAATGCAGTTTTCGGAGGAAAAACTGCATTCACCGACAGGACTACAATTCCTCCAGCGCGCCCTTGTAATATGATGTCCGTGTTTGTTGAAGGTGTGCACGTTGAAGCTTTGGTGGACACCGGTGCGACTTTATCTGTTATGCATTCCGATTTGTGTAGGCGTCTCAGGAAAGTTACGACGCCTTATGATGGACCCGCGCTTGTTGCAGCTCAAGGGAAAGCAATCCGCCCTTCCGCGTTTTGTACAGTGCGTGTATCCATCGATGGCATCGTCCACTACATACAATTTGCTGTGCTGTCGCCCTGCTCCCACCAGCTCATTCTAGGATGTGATTTCCTTGCCTCTGCTTCTGCTGCTATATGTTGTGGGCAAGGTGTCGTACATATGACCGACACCGACTATTCGCTCGGCGATGAACCGCACCAGCCACTTCGTCTACTCGCTGCAAAAGATACCGAGCTCCCTTCAGGCTGTCAGCAAATTCTGACCATCACGTCCGACGCCATCGACCATGGCGATGTGTTAGTGTTACCTTGTGCGCGTTGGCTCACAAAAGGGATAGCCATTGTTTCAGGCCTAGTTAGGTTCGATAATGGATCTGCGCTTCTCGAAGCAAGGAACACAACACCTGAGAAAATTCTACTTCCTAAAGGCACCACTTTGGCTTGCATTGCTGATTGCGAGCCTCTCTCTGTCGTTCCCCTCAAGGCGGCTCCCTCTGAAATCCCTCCTGCTGGACATCCTGCCTCTACCTCCGCTCTTGCTGCAGTAATCAGCTCGGACTTGACTCCTTCGCAGACGCAACAGCTCCTTGCCTTGTTGAAGAAGTATGAAGGTTCATTTGACGCCCATTCTTCGACATTGGGACAGACGACCGTCACAGCGCATCGGATTCAGACAGACGGCAGATCCATCGTGCGTCGCCGGCCGTATCGCGTGTCTCTAGCTGAGCGCAAAATTATTGAGCAAAACGTCGCCGACATGCTGCAACGTGAGATAATTCGCCCCTCTGCTACCCCTTGGTCGTCTCCCATTGTTTTGGTCCGAAAAAAAAAGATGGCTCCGTGCGTTTCTGTGTAGATTATCGAGCGCTCAACAAGATCACGCGCAAGGATGTGTACCCCATGCCTCGCATTGACGATGCCCTCGATTCCCTGCAAGGTGCTGAGTACTTCTCCAGTCTTGATCTGCGTTCAGGTTACTGGCAAATACCGATGCACGAAGCCGACAAAGAAAAAACAGCGTTTGCAACCCCAGATGATTCCGTTCATAAAGCCAGCGTTGTGAGACAGTCAAGGTCCTTCTTGAGGAGCTCCACATCGGCTTCGAACAGTGGGAGAAAAGGTTAGATAGACAAGTATATTAATTCCGTATATCAAGCCAGCGTTGTGAGACGATCAGGATCCTTCTTGAGGAGCTCCACAGTTGCTTCGAACAGTGGGAGAAAAGGTTGCACAAGTATATTGATTCCGTTCATAAGGCCAGCGTTGTGTGATGGTCAGGGTCCTCCTTGAGGAGCTCCACAGTTGCTTCGAACAGTGGGAGAAAAGGTTGTACAAGTATATTGATTCCGTTCATAAATCCAGCGTTGTGAGATGGTCAGGGTCCTTCTTGAGGAGCTCCAGAGTTGCTTCGAACAGTGGGAGAAAAGGGTGGACAAGTATATTGATTCCGTTCATAAAGCCAGCGTTGTGAGATGGTCAGGGTCCTTCTTGAGGAGCTCCACAGTTGCTTCTAACAGTGGGAGAAAAGAGTGGACAAGCATACTGATTCCCTTCATCAAGCCAGCGTTGTGAGACAGTCAAGTTCCTTCTTGAGGAGCTCCACAATTGCTTCGAACAGTGGGAGAAAAGGTTCGACAAGTATATTGATTCCGTTCATCAAGCCTGCGTTTAAGATGGTCAGGGTCCTTCTTGAGGAGCTCCACAGTTCCTTCGAACTGTGGGAGAAAAGGTTGGACAAGTATATTGATTCCGTTCATCAAGCCTGCGTTTGAGATGGTCAGGGTCCTTCTTGAGGAGCTCCACAGTTGCTTCGAACAGCGGGAGAAAAGGTTGGACAAGTATAATGATTAAGTTTATCAAGCCAGCATTGTGAGACGGTCAAGGTCCTTCCTCAAGAGCTCCACAGTTCCTTCGAACAGTACGAGAAAAGGTTGGACAAGTATATTTATTCAAGTCAGCGTTGTGAGATGGTCAGGGTCCTTCTTGAGGAGCTCCACAGTTGCTTCGAACAGTGGGAGAAAAGGTTGGACAAGTATATTGATTCCGTTCATCAAGCCTGCGTTGTGCGATGGTCAGGGTGCTTCTTGAGGAGCTCCACAGTTGCTTCGAACAATTTGAGAAAAGGTTGGACAAGTATATTGATTCCGTTCGTAAAGCCAGCTTTGTGAGATGATCAGGGTCCTTCTTGAGGAGCTCCACAGTTGCTTCGAACAGCGGGAGAAAAGGTTGGACAAGTATATTGATTCCGTTCATCAAGCCTGCGTTGTGAGATGGTCAGGGTCCTTCTTGAGGAGCTCCACAGTTGCTTCGAACAGTGGGAGAAAAGGTTGGACAAGTATATTGATTCCGTTCATCAAGCCTGCGTTGTGAAATGGTCAGGGTCCTTCTTGAGGAGCTCCACAGTTGCTTCGAACAGCGGGAGAAAAGGTTGGACAAGTATATTGATTCCGTTCATCAAGCCTGCGTATGAGATGGTCAGGGTCCTTCTTGAGGAGCTCCACAGTTGCTTCGAACAGTGGGAGAAAAGGTTGGACAAGTATATTGATTCCGTTCATAAAGCCAGCGTTTTGAGATGGTCAGGGTCCTTCTTGAGGAGCTCAGCAGTTGCTTTGAACAGTGAGAAAAAAGGGTGGACAAGTATATTGATTCCGTTCATAAAGCCAGCGTTTTGAGATGGTCAGGGTCCTTCTTCAGGAGCTCCGCAGTTGCTTCGAACAGTGGGAAAAAAGGTGGACAAGTATATTGATTCCTTTCATCAAGCCAGCGTTGTGAGACAGTCAAGGTCCTTGAGGAGCTCCACATCTGCTTCGAACAGTCAGAGAAAGGGTTAGACAAGTATATTGATTCCGTTCATTAAGCCTGCGTTTGAGATGATCAGGGTCCTTCTTGAGGAGCTCCACAGTTGCTTCGAACAGTGGGAGAAAAGGTTGGACGAGTATATTGATTCCGTTCATCAAGCCTGCGTTGTGAGATGGTCAGGGTCCTTCTTGAGGAGCTCCACAGTTGCTTCGAACAGTGGGAGAAAAGGTTGGACAAGTATATTGATTCCGTTCATAAAGCCAGCGTTGTGAGACAGTCAAGGTCCTTCTTGAGGAGCTCCACATCGGCTTCGAACAGTGGGAGAAAAGGTTAGACAAGTACATTAATTCCGTATATCAAGCCAGCGTTGTGAGACGATCAGGATCCTTCTTGAGGAGCTCCACAGTTGCTTCGAACAGTGGGAGAAAAGGTTAGACAAGTATATTAATTTCGTATATCAAGCCAGCGTTGTGAGACGATCAGGATGCTTCTTGAGGAGCTCCACAGTTGCTTCGAACAGTGGGAGAAAAGGTTAGACAAATATATTAATTCCGTATATCAAGCCAACGTTGTGAGACGATCAGAATCCTTCTTGAGGAGCTCCACAGTTGCTTCGAACAGTGGGAGAAAAGGTTGGACAAGTATATTGATTCCGTTCATAAGGCCAGCGTTGTGTGATGGTCAGGGTCCTCCTTGAGGAGCTGCACAGTTGCTTCGAACAGTGGGAGAAAAGGTTGTACAAGTATATTGATTCCGTTCATAAATCCAGCGTTGTGAGATGGTCAGGGTCCTTCTTGAGGAGCTCCAGAGTTGCTTCGAACAGTGGGAGAAAAGGGTGGACAAGTATATTGATTCCGTTCATAAAGCCAGCGTTGTGAGATGGTCAGGGTCCTTCTTGAGGAGCTCCACAGTTGCTTCTAACAGTGGGAGAAAAGAGTGGACAAGCATATTGATTCCTTTCATCAAGCCAGCGTTGTGAGACAGTCAAGTTCCTTCTTGAGGAGCTCCACAATTGCTTCGAACAGTGGGAGAAAAGGTTCGACAAGTATATTGATTCCGTTCATCAAGCCTGCGTTTAAGATGGTCGGGGTCCTTCTTGAGGAGCTCCACAGTTCCTTCGAACTGTGGGAGAAAAGGTTGGACAAGTATATTGATTCCGTTCATCAAGCCTGCGTTTGAGATGGTCAGGGTCCTTCTTGAGGAGCTCCACAGTTGCTTCGAACAGCGGGAGAAAAGGTTGGACAAGTATAATGATTAAGTTTATCAAGCCAGCATTGTGAGACGGTCAAGGTCCTTCCTCAAGAGCTCCACAGTTCCTTCGAACAGTACGAGAAAAGGTTGGACAAGTATATTTCTTCAAGTCAGCGTTGTGAGATGGTCAGGGTCCTTCTTGAGGAGCTCCACAGTTGCTTCGAACAGTGGGAGAAAAGGTTGGACAAGTATATTGATTCCGTTCATCAAGCCTGCGTTGTGCGATGGTCAGGGTGCTTCTTGAGGAGCTCCACAGTTGCTTCGAACAATGGGAGAAAAGGTTGGACAAGTATATTGATTCCGTTCGTAAAGCCAGCTTTGTGAGATGATCAGGGTCCTTCTTGAGGAGCTCCACAGTTGCTTCGAACAGCGGGAGAAAAGGTTGGACAAGTATATTGATTCCGTTCATCAAGCCTGCGTTGTGAGATGGTCAGGGTCCTTCTTGAGGAGCTCCACAGTTGCTTCGAACAGTGGGAGAAAAGGTTGGACAAGTATATTGATTCCGTTCATCAAGCCTGCGTTGTGAAATGGTCAGGGTCCTTCTTGAGGAGCTCCACAGTTGCTTCGAACAGCGGGAGAAAAGGTTGGACAAGTATATTGATTCCGTTCATCAAGCCTGCGTATGAGATGGTCAGGGTCCTTCTTGAGGAGCTCCACAGTTGCTTCGAACAGTGGGAGAAAAGGTTGGACAAGTATATTGATTCCGTTCATAAAGCCAGCGTTTTGAGATGGTCAGGGTCCTTCTTGAGGAGCTCAGCAGTTGCTTCGAACAGTGAGAAAAAAGGGTGGACAAGTATATTGATTCCGTTCATAAAGCCAGCGTTTTGAGATGGTCAGGGTCCTTCTTCAGGAGCTCCGCAGTTGCTTCGAACAGTGGGAAAAAAGGTGGACAAGTATATTGATTCCTTTCATCAAGCCAGCGTTGTGAGACAGTCAAGGTCCTTGAGGAGCTCCACATCTGCTTCGAACAGTCGGAGAAAGGGTTAGACAAGTATATTGATTCCGTTCATTAAGCCTGCGTTTGAGATGATCAGGGTCCTTCTTGAGGAGCTCCACAGTTGCTTCGAACAGTGGGAGAAAAGGTTGGACGAGTATATTGATTCCGTTCATCAAGCCTGCGTTGTGAGATGGTCAGGGTCCTTCTTGAGGAGCTCCACAGTTGCTTCGAACAGTCGGAGAAAAGGTTGGTCAAGTATATTCATTCCGTTCATCAAGCCTGCGTTGCGAGATGGTCAGGGTCCTTCTTGAGGAGCTCCACAGTTGCTTCGAACAGTGGGAGAAAAGGGTGGACAAGTATATTGATTCCGTTCATAAAGCCAGCGTTGTGAGACAGTCAAGGTCCTTCTTGAGGAGCTCCACATCGGCTTCGAACAGTGGGAGAAAAGGTTAGACAAGTACATTAATTCCGTATATCAAGCCAGCGTTGTGAGACGATCAGGATCCTTCTTGAGGAGCTCCACAGTTGCTTCGAACAGTGGGAGAAAAGGTTAGACAAGTATATTAATTTCGTATATCAAGCCAGCGTTGTGAGACGATCAGGATGCTTCTTGAGGAGCTCCACAGTTGCTTCGAACAGTGGGAGAAAAGGTTAGACAAATATATTAATTCCGTATATCAAGCCAACGTTGTGAGACGATCAGAATCCTTCTTGAGGAGCTCCACAGTTGCTTCGAACAGTGGGAGAAAAGGTTGGACAAGTATATTGATTCCGTTCATAAGGCCAGCGTTGTGTGATGGTCAGGGTCCTCCTTGAGGAGCTGCACAGTTGCTTCGAACAGTGGGAGAAAAGGTTGTACAAGTATATTGATTCCGTTCATAAATCCAGCGTTGTGAGATGGTCAGGGTCCTTCTTGAGGAGCTCCAGAGTTGCTTCGAACAGTGGGAGAAAAGGGTGGACAAGTATATTGATTCCGTTCATAAAGCCAGCGTTGTGAGATGGTCAGGGTCCTTCTTGAGGAGCTCCACAGTTGCTTCTAACAGTGGGAGAAAAGAGTGGACAAGCATATTGATTCCTTTCATCAAGCAAGCGTTGTGAGACAGTCATGTTCCTTCTTGAGGAGCTCCACAATTGCTTCGAACAGTGGGAGAAAAGGTTCGACAAGTATATTGATTCCGTTCATCAAGCCTGCGTTTAAGATGGTCAGGGTCCTTCTTGAGGAGCTCCACAGTTCCTTCGAACTGTGGGAGAAAAGGTTGGACAAGTATATTGATTCCGTTCATCAAGCCTGCGTTTAAGATGGTCAGGGTCCTTCTTGAGGAGCTCCACAGTTGCTTCGAACAGCGGGAGAAAAGGTTGGACAAGTATAATGATTAAGTTTATCAAGCCAGCATTGTGAGACGGTCAAGGTCCTTCCTCAAGAGCTCCACAGTTCCTTCGAACAGTACGAGAAAAGGTTGGACAAGTATATTTATTCAAGTCAGCGTTGTGAGATGGTCAGGGTCCTTCTTGAGGAGCTCCACAGTTGCTTCGAACAGTGGGAGAAAAGGTTGGACAAGTATATTGATTCCGTTCATCAAGCCTGCGTTGTGCGATGGTCAGGGTGCTTCTTGAGGAGCTCCACAGTTGCTTCGAACAATGGGAGAAAAGGTTGGACAAGTATATTGATTCCGTTCGTAAAGCCAGCTTTGTGAGATGATCAGGGTCCTTCTTGAGGAGCTCCACAGTTGCTTCGAACAGCGGGAGAAAAGGTTGGACAAGTATATTGATTCCGTTCATCAAGCCTGCGTTGTGAGATGGTCAGGGTCCTTCTTGAGGAGCTCCACAGTTGCTTCGAACAGTGGGAGAAAAGGTTGGACAAGTATATTGATTCCGTTCATCAAGCCTGCGTTGTGAAATGGTCAGGGTCCTTCTTGAGGAGCTCCACAGTTGCTTCGAACAGCGGGAGAAAAGGTTGGACAAGTATATTGATTCCGTTCATCAAGCCTGCGTATGAGATGGTCAGGGTCCTTCTTGCGGAGCTCCACAGTTGCTTCGAACAGTGGGAGAAAAGGTTGGACAAGTATATTGATTCCGTTCATAAAGCCAGCGTTTTGAGATGGTCAGGGTCCTTCTTGAGGAGCTCAGCAGTTGCTTTGAACAGTGAGAAAAAAGGGTGGACAAGTATATTGATTCCGTTCATAAAGCCAGCGTTTTGAGATGGTCAGGGTCCTTCTTCAGGAGCTCCGCAGTTGCTTCGAACAGTGGGAAAAAAGGTGGACAAGTATATTGATTCCTTTCATCAAGCCAGCGTTGTGAGACAGTCAAGGTCCTTGAGGAGCTCCACATCTGCTTCGAACAGTCGGAGAAAGGGTTAGACAAGTATATTGATTCCGTTCATTAAGCCTGCGTTTGAGATGATCAGGGTCCTTCTTGAGGAGCTCCACAGTTGCTTCGAACAGTGGGAGAAAAGGTTGGACGAGTATATTGATTCCGTTCATCAAGCCTGCGTTGTGAGATGGTCAGGGTCCTTCTTGAGGAGCTCCACAGTTGCTTCGAACAGTCGGAGAAAAGGTTGGTCAAGTATATTCATTCCGTTCATCAAGCCTGCGTTGCGAGATGGTCAGGGTCCTTCTTGAGGAGCTCCACAGTTGCTTCGAACAGTGGGAGAAAAGGGTGGACAAGTATATTGATTCCGTTCATAAAGCCAGCGTTGTGAGACAGTCAAGGTCCTTCTTGAGGAGCTCCACATCGGCTTCGAACAGTGGGAGAAAAGGTTAGACAAGTACATTAATTCCGTATATCAAGCCAGCGTTGTGAGACGATCAGGATCCTTCTTGAGGAGCTCCACAGTTGCTTCGAACAGTGGGAGAAAAGGTTAGACAAGTATATTAATTTCGTATATCAAGCCAGCGTTGTGAGACGATCAGGATGCTTCTTGAGGAGCTCCACAGTTGCTTCGAACAGTGGGAGAAAAGGTTAGACAAATATATTAATTCCGTATATCAAGCCAACGTTGTGAGACGATCAGAATCCTTCTTGAGGAGCTCCACAGTTGCTTCGAACAGTGGGAGAAAAGGTTGGACAAGTATATTGATTCCGTTCATAAGGCCAGCGTTGTGTGATGGTCAGGGTCCTCCTTGAGGAGCTGCACAGTTGATTCGAACAGTGGGAGAAAAGGTTGGACAAGTATATTGATTCCGTTCATAAAGCCAGCGTTGTGAGATGGTCAGGGTCCTTCTTGAGGAACTCCACAGTTGCTTCGAACAATGGCAGAAGAGGTTGTACAATTATATTGATTCCGTTCATCAAGCCAGCTTTGTGAGATGGTCAGGGTACTTCTTGAGGAGCTCCACAGTTGCTTCGAACAGTGGGGAAAAAAAGGTGGACAAGTATATTGATTCCGTTCATAAAGCCAGCGTTGTGAGATGGTCAGGGTCCTTCAAGAGCTCCGCAGTTGCTTCGAACAGTGGGAAAAAAGGGTGGACAAGTATATTGATTCTTTTGATCAAGCCAGCGTTGTGACACAGTCAAGGTCCTTCTTGAGGAGCTCCACATCGGCTTCGAACAGTGGGAGAAAAGGTTAGACAAGTATATTAATTCCGTATATCAAGCCAGCGTTGTGAGACGATCAGGATCCTTCTTGAGGAGCTCCACAGTTGCTTCGAACAATGGGAGAAAAGGTTGGACAAGTATATTGATTCCGTTCGTAAAGCCAGCTTTGTGAGATGATCAGGGTCCTTCTTGAGGAGCTCCACAGTTGCTTCGAACAGCGGGAGAAAAGGTTGGACAAGTATATTGATTCCGTTCATCAAGCCTGCGTTGTGAGATGGTCAGGGTCCTTCTTGAGGAGCTCCACAGTTGCTTCGAACAGTGGGAGAAAAGGTTGGACAAGTATATTGATTCCGTTCATCAAGCCTGCGTTGTGCGATGGTCAGGGTGCTTCTTGAGGAGCTCCACAGTTGCTTCGAACAATGGGAGAAAAGGTTGGACAAGTATATTGATTCCGTTCGTAAAGCCAGCTTTGTGAGATGATCAGGGTCCTTCTTGAGGAGCTCCACAGTTGCTTCGAACAGCGGGAGAAAAGGTTGGACAAGTATATTGATTCCGTTCATCAAGCCTGCGTTGTGAGATGGTCAGGGTCCTTCTTGAGGAGCTCCACAGTTGCTTCGAACAGTGGGAGAAAAGGTTGGACAAGTATATTGATTCCGTTCATCAAGCCTGCGTTGTGAAATGGTCAGGGTCCTTCTTGAGGAGCTCCACAGTTGCTTCGAACAGCGGGAGAAAAGGTTGGACAAGTATATTGATTCCGTTCATCAAGCCTGCGTATGAGATGGTCAGGGTCCTTCTTGAGGAGCTCCACAGTTGCTTCGAACAGTGGGAGAAAAGGTTGGACAAGTATATTGATTCCGTTCATAAAGCCAGCGTTTTGAGATGGTCAGGGTCCTTCTTGAGGAGCTCAGCAGTTGCTTTGAACAGTGAGAAAAAAGGGTGGACAAGTATATTGATTCCGTTCATAAAGCCAGCGTTTTGAGATGGTCAGGGTCCTTCTTCAGGAGCTCCGCAGTTGCTTCGAACAGTGGGAAAAAAGGTGGACAAGTATATTGATTCCTTTCATCAAGCCAGCGTTGTGAGACAGTCAAGGACCTTGAGGAGCTCCACATCTGCTTCGAACAGTCGGAGAAAGGGTTAGACAAGTATATTGATTCCGTTCATTAAGCCTGCGTTTGAGATGATCAGGGTCCTTCTTGAGGAGCTCCACAGTTGCTTCGAACAGTGGGAGAAAAGGTTGGACGAGTATATTGATTCCGTTCATCAAGCCTGCGTTGTGAGATGGTCAGGGTCCTTCTTGAGGAGCTCCACAGTTGCTTCGAACAGTCGGAGAAAAGGTTGGTCAAGTATATTCATTCCGTTCATCAAGCCTGCGTTGCGAGATGGTCAGGGTCCTTCTTGAGGAGCTCCACAGTTGCTTCGAACAGTGGGAGAAAAGGGTGGACAAGTATATTGATTCCGTTCATAAAGCCAGCGTTGTGAGACAGTCAAGGTCCTTCTTGAGGAGCTCCACATCGGCTTCGAACAGTGGGAGAAAAGGTTAGACAAGTACATTAATTCCGTATATCAAGCCAGCGTTGTGAGACGATCAGGATCCTTCTTGAGGAGCTCCACAGTTGCTTCGAACAGTGGGAGAAAAGGTTAGACAAGTATATTAATTTCGTATATCAAGCCAGCGTTGTGAGACGATCAGGATGCTTCTTGAGGAGCTCCACAGTTGCTTCGAACAGTGGGAGAAAAGGTTAGACAAATATATTAATTCCGTATATCAAGCCAACGTTGTGAGACGATCAGAATCCTTCTTGAGGAGCTCCACAGTTGCTTCGAACAGTGGGAGAAAAGGTTGGACAAGTATATTGATTCCGTTCATAAGGCCAGCGTTGTGTGATGGTCAGGGTCCTCCTTGAGGAGCTGCACAGTTGATTCGAACAGTGGGAGAAAAGGTTGGACAAGTATATTGATTCCGTTCATAAAGCCAGCGTTGTGAGATGGTCAGGGTCCTTCTTGAGGAACTCCACAGTTGCTTCGAACAATGGCAGAAGAGGTTGTACAATTATATTGATTCCGTTCATCAAGCCAGCTTTGTGAGATGGTCAGGGTACTTCTTGAGGAGCTCCACAGTTGCTTCGAACAGTGGGGAAAAAAAGGTGGACAAGTATATTGATTCCGTTCATAAAGCCAGCGTTGTGAGATGGTCAGGGTCCTTCAAGAGCTCCGCAGTTGCTTCGAACAGTGGGAAAAAAGGGTGGACAAGTATATTGATTCTTTTGATCAAGCCAGCGTTGTGACACAGTCAAGGTCCTTCTTGAGGAGCTCCACATCGGCTTCGAACAGTGGGAGAAAAGGTTAGACAAGTATATTAATTCCGTATATCAAGCCAGCGTTGTGAGACGATCAGGATCCTTCTTGAGGAGCTCCACAGTTTCTTCGAACAATGGGAGAAAAGGTTGGACAAGTATATTGATTCCGTTCGTAAAGCCAGCTTTGTGAGATGATCAGGGTCCTTCTTGAGGAGCTCCACAGTTGCTTCGAACAGCGGGAGAAAAGGTTGGACAAGTATATTGATTCCGTTCATCAAGCCTGCGTTGTGAGATGGTCAGGGTCCTTCTTGAGGAGCTCCACAGTTGCTTCGAACAGTGGGAGAAAAGGTTGGACAAGTATATTGATTCCGTTCATCAAGCCTGCGTTGTGAAATGGTCAGGGTCCTTCTTGAGGAGCTCCACAGTTGCTTCGAACAGTGGGAGAAAAGGTTGGACAAGTATATTGATTCCGTTCATAAAGCCAGCGTTTTGAGATGGTCAGGGTCCTTCTTGAGGAGCTCAGCAGTTGCTTTGAACAGTGAGAAAAAAGGGTGGACAAGTATATTGATTCCGTTCATAAAGCCAGCGTTTTGAGATGGTCAGGGTCCTTCTTCAGGAGCTCCGCAGTTGCTTCGAACAGTGGGAAAAAAGGTGGACAAGTATATTGATTCCTTTCATCAAGCCAGCGTTGTGAGACAGTCAAGGTCCTTGAGGAGCTCCACATCTGCTTCGAACAGTCGGAGAAAGGGTTAGACAAGTATATTGATTCCGTTCATTAAGCCTGCGTTTGAGATGATCAGGGTCCTTCTTGAGGAGCTCCACAGTTGCTTCGAACAGTGGGAGAAAAGGTTGGACGAGTATATTGATTCCGTTCATCAAGCCTGCGTTGTGAGATGGTCAGGGTCCTTCTTGAGGAGCTCCACAGTTGCTTCGAACAGTCGGAGAAAAGGTTGGTCAAGTATATTCATTCCGTTCATCAAGCCTGCGTTGCGAGATGGTCAGGGTCCTTCTTGAGGAGCTCCACAGTTGCTTCGAACAGTGGGAGAAAAGGGTGGACAAGTATATTGATTCCGTTCATAAAGCCAGCGTTGTGAGACAGTCAAGGTCCTTCTTGAGGAGCTCCACATCGGCTTCGAACAGTGGGAGAAAAGGTTAGACAAGTACATTAATTCCGTATATCAAGCCAGCGTTGTGAGACGATCAGGATCCTTCTTGAGGAGCTCCACAGTTGCTTCGAACAGTGGGAGAAAAGGTTAGACAAGTATATTAATTTCGTATATCAAGCCAGCGTTGTGAGACGATCAGGATGCTTCTTGAGGAGCTCCACAGTTGCTTCGAACAGTGGGAGAAAAGGTTAGACAAATATATTAATTCCGTATATCAAGCCAACGTTGTGAGACGATCAGAATCCTTCTTGAGGAGCTCCACAGTTGCTTCGAACAGTGGGAGAAAAGGTTGGACAAGTATATTGATTCCGTTCATAAGGCCAGCGTTGTGTGATGGTCAGGGTCCTCCTTGAGGAGCTGCACAGTTTATTCGAACAGTGGGAGAAAAGGTTGGACAAGTATATTGATTCCGTTCATAAAGCCAGCGTTGTGAGATGGTCAGGGTCCTTCTTGAGGAACTCCACAGTTGCTTCGAACAATGGCAGAAGAGGTTGTACAATTATATTGATTCCGTTCATCAAGCCAGCTTTGTGAGATGGTCAGGGTACTTCTTGAGGAGCTCCACAGTTGCTTCGAACAGTGGGGAAAAAAAGGTGGACAAGTATATTGATTCCGTTCATAAAGCCAGCGTTGTGAGATGGTCAGGGTCCTTCAAGAGCTCCGCAGTTGCTTCGAACAGTGGGAAAAAAGGGTGGACAAGTATATTGATTCTTTTGATCAAGCCAGCGTTGTGACACAGTCAAGGTCCTTCTTGAGGAGCTCCACATCGGCTTCGAACAGTGGGAGAAAAGGTTAGACAAGTATATTAATTCCGTATATCAAGCCAGCGTTGTGAGACGATCAGGATCCTTCTTGAGGAGCTCCACAGTTGCTTCGAACAATGGGAGAAAAGGTTGGACAAGTATATTGATTCCGTTCGTAAAGCCAGCTTTGTGAGATGATCAGGGTCCTTCTTGAGGAGCTCCACAGTTGCTTCGAACAGCGGGAGAAAAGGTTAGACAAGTATATTGATTCCGTTCATCAAGCCTGCGTTGTGAGATGGTCAGGGTCCTTCTTGAGGAGCTCCACAGTTGCTTCGAACAGTGGGAGAAAAGGTTGGACAAGTATATTGATTCCGTTCATCAAGCCTGCGTTGTGAAATGGTCAGGGTCCTTCTTGAGGAGCTCCACAGTTGCTTCGAACAGCGGGAGAAAAGGTTGGACAAGTATATTGATTCCGTTCATCAAGCCTGCGTATGAGATGGTCAGGGTCCTTCTTGAGGAGCTCCACAGTTGCTTCGAACAGTGGGAGAAAAGGTTGGACAAGTATATTGATTCCGTTCATAAAGCCAGCGTTTTGAGATGGTCAGGGTCCTTCTTGAGGAGCTCAGCAGTTGCTTCGAACAGTGAGAAAAAAGGGTGGACAAGTATATTGATTCCGTTCATAAAGCCAGCGTTTTGAGATGGTCAGGGTCCTTCTTCAGGAGCTCCGCAGTTGCTTCGAACAGTGGGAAAAAAAGTGGACAAGTATATTGATTCCTTTCATCAAGCCGGCGTTGTGAGACAGTCAAGGTCCTTCTTGAGGAGCTCCACATCTGCTTCGAACAGTCGGAGAAAGGGTTATACAAGTATATTGATTCCGTTCATTAAGCCTGCGTTTGAGATGATCAGGGTCCTTCTTGAGGAGCTCCACAGTTGCTTCGAACAGTGGGAGAAAAGGTTGGACGAGTATATTGATTCCGTTCATCAAGCCTGCGTTGTGAGATGGTCAGGGTCCTTCTTGAGGAGCTCCACAGTTGCTTCGAACAGTCGGAGAAAAGGTTGGTCAAGTATATTCATTCCGTTCATCAAGCCTGCGTTGCGAGATGGTCAGGGTCCTTCTTGAGGAGCTCCACAGTTGCTTCGAACAGTGGGAGAAAAGGGTAGACAAGTATATTGATTCCGTTCATAAAGCCAGCGTTGTGAGACAGTCAAGGTCCTTCTTGAGGAGCTCCACATCGGCTTCGAACAGTGGGAGAAAAGGTTAGACAAGTACATTAATTCCGTATATCAAGCCAGCGTTGTGAGACGATCAGGATCCTTCTTGAGGAGCTCCACAGTTGCTTCGAACAGTGGGAGAAAAGGTTAGACAAGTATATTAATTTCGTATATCAAGCCAGCGTTGTGAGACGATCAGGATGCTTCTTGAGGAGCTCCACAGTTGCTTCGAACAGTGGGAGAAAAGGTTAGACAAATATAATAATTCCGTATATCAAGCCAACGTTGTGAGACGATCAGAATCCTTCTTGAGGAGCTCCACAGTTGCTTCGAACAGTGGGAGAAAAGGTTGGACAAGTATATTGATTCCGTTCATAAAGCCAGCGTTGTGAGATGGTCAGGGTCCTTCTTGAGGAACTCCACAGTTGCTTCGAACAATGGCAGAAGAGGTTGTACAATTATATTGATTCCGTTCATCAAGCCAGCTTTGTGAGATGGTCAGGGTACTTCTTGAGGAGCTCCACAGTTGCTTCGAACAGTGGGGAAAAAAAGGTGGACAAGTATATTGATTCCGTTCATAAAGCCAGCGTTGTGAGATGGTCAGGGTCCTTCAAGAGCTCCGCAGTTGCTTCGAACAGTGGGAAAAAAAGGGTGGACAAGTATATTGATTCCTTTGATCAAGCCAGCGTTGTGACACAGTCAAGGTCCTTCTTGAGGAGCTCCACATCGGCTTCGAACAGTGGGAGAAAAGGTTAGACAAGTATATTAATTCCGTTTATCAAGCCAGCGTTGTGAGACGATCAGGATCCTTCTTGAGGAGCTCCACAGTTCCTTCGAACAGTGGGAGAAAAGGTTGGACAAGTATATTGATTCCGTTCATCAAACCTGCGTTGTGAGATGGTCAGGGTCCTTCTTCAAGAGCTCAGCAGTTGCTTCGAACAGTGGGAAAAAAAGTGTGGACAAGTATATTGATTCCTTGAATCAAGCCAGCGTTGTGAGACAGTCAAGGTCCTTCTTGAGGAGCTCCACATCGGCTTCGAACAGTGGGAGAAAAGGTTAGACCAGTATATTAATTCCGTATATCAAGCCAGCGTTGTGAGACGATCAGGATCCTTCTTGAGGAGCTCCACAGTTGCTTCGAACAGTGGGAGAAAAGGTTAGACAAGTATATTAATTTCGTATATCAAGCCAGCGTTGTGAGACAGTCAAGGTCCTTCTTGAGGAGCTCCACATCGGCTTCGAACAGTCGGAGAAAGGGTTAGACAAGTATATTGATTCCGTTCATTAAGCCTGCGTTTGAGATGATCAGGGTCCTTCTTGAGGAGCTCCACAGTTGCTTCGAACAGTGGGAGAAAAGGTTGGACAAGTATATTGATTCCGTTCATCAAGCCTGCGTTGTGAGATGGTCAGGTTCCTTCTTGAGGAGCTCCACAGTTGCTTCGAACAGTCGGAGAAAAGGTTGGTCAAGTATATTGATTCCGTTCATCAAGCCTGCGTTGCGAGATGGTCAGGGTCCTTCTTGAGGAGCTCCACAGTTGCTTCGAACAGTGGGAGAAAAGGGTGGACAAGTATATTGATTCCGTTCATAAAGCCAGCGTTGTGAGATGGTCAGGGTCCTTCTTCAAGAGCTCCGCAGTTGCTTCTAACAGTGGGAAAAAAGGTTGGTCAAGTATATTGATTCCGTTCATCAAGCCTGCGTTGCGAGATGGTGAGGGTCCTTCTTGAGGAGCTCCACAGTTGCTTCGAACAGTGGGAGAAAAGGGTGGACAAGTATATTGATTCCGTTCATAAGGCCAGCGTTGTGAGATGGTCAGGGTCCTTCTTGAGGAGCTCCACAGTTGCTTCGAACAGTGGGAGAAAAGGGTGGACAAGTATATTGATTCCGTTCATAAGGCCAGCGTTGTGAGATGGTCAGGGTCCTTCATGAGGAGCTCCAGAGTTGCTTCGAACAGTGGGAGAAAAGGGTGGACAAGTATATTGATTCCGTTCATAAGGCCAGCGTTGTGAGATGGTAAGGGTCCTTCTTGAGGAGCTCCACAGTTGCTTCGAACTGTGGGAGAAAAGGGTGGACAAGTATATTGATTCCGTTCATAAAGCCAGCGTTGTGAGATGGTCAGGGTCCTTCTTGAGGAGCTCCACAGTTGCTTCGAACAGTGGGAGAAAAGGGTGGACAAGTATATTGATTCCGTTCATAAGGCAGCGTTGTGAGATGGTCAGGGTCCTCCTTGAGGAGCTCCACAGTTGCTTCGAACAGTGGTAGAAAAGGGTGGACAAGTATATTGATTCCGTTCATAAGGCCAGCGTTGTGAGATGGTCAGGGTCCTTCTTGAGGAGCTCCACAGTTGCTTCGAACAGTGGGAGAAAAGGTTAGACAAATATATTAATTCCGTTCATCAAGCCTGCATTGCGAGATGGTCAGGGTCCTTCTTGAGGAGCTCCGCAGTTACTTCGAACAGTGGGAAAAAAGGGTGGACAAGCATATTGATTCCTTTCATCAAGCCAGCGTTGTGAGACAGTCAAGGTCCTTCTTGAGGAGCTCAGCAGTTGCTTTGAACAGTGAGAAAAAAGGGTGGACAAGTATATTGATTCCGTTCATAAAGCCAGCGTTTTGAGATGGTCAGGGTCCTTCTTCAGGAGCTCCGCAGTTGCTTCGAACAGTGGGAGAAAAGGTTGGACAAGTATATTGATTCCGTTCATAAGGCCAGCGTTGTGAGATGGTCAGGGTCCTTCTTGAGGAGCTCCACAGTTCGAACAGTGCGAGAAAAGGTTGGATAAGTATATTTATTCAAGTCAGCGTTGTGAAATGGTCCGGGTCCTTCTTCAGGAGCTCCGCAGCTGCTTCGAACAGTGGGAAAAAATGGTGGACAAGTATATTGATTCTTTTCATCAAGCCAGCGTTGTGAGACAGTCAAGGTCCTTCTTGAGGAGCTCCACAGTTGCTTCGAACAGTGGGAGCAAAGGTTGGACAAGTATATTGATTAAGTTTATCAAGCCAGCATTGTGAGATGGTCAGCGTCCTTCTTGAGGAGCTCCAGAGTTGCTTCGAACAGTGGGAGAAAAGGTTGGACAAGTATGTTGATTCCGTTCATAAAGCCAGTGTTGTGAGATGGTCAGGGTCCTTCTTGAGGAGCTCCACAGTTGCTTCCAACAGTGGGAGAAAAGGTTGGACAAGTATATTGATTCTGTTTATCAAGCCTGCGTTGTGAGATGGTCAGCGTCCTTCTTGAGGAGCTCCACAGTTGCTTCGAACAGTGGGAGAAAAGGTTGGACAAGTATATTGATTCCGTTCATCAAGTCTGCGTTGTGAGATGGTCAGGGTCCTTCTTGAGTAGCTCCACAGCTGCTTCGAACAGTGGGAGAAAAGGTTGGACAAGTATATTGATTCCGTTCATCAAGCCTGCGTTGTGAGATGGTCAGGGTCCTTCTTGAGGAGCTCCGCAGTTGCTTCGAACAGTGGGAGAAAAGGTTGGACAAGTATATTGATTCCGTTCATCAAGCCTGCGTTGTGAGATGGTCAGGGTCCTTCTTGAGTAGCTCCACAGTTGCTTCGAACAGTGGGAGAAAAGGTTGGACAAGTATATTGATTCCGTTCATCAAGCCTGCGTTGTGAGATGGTCAGGGTCCTTCTTGAGTAGCTCCACAGTTGCTTCGAAAAGTGGGAGAAAAGGTTGGACAAGTATATTGATTCCGTTCATCAAGCCTGCGTTGTGAGATGGTCAGGGTCCTTCTTGAGTAGCTCCACAGTTGCTTCGAACAGTGGGATAAAAGGTTGGACAAGTATATTTATTCAAGTCAGCGTTGTGAGATGGTCAGGGTCCTTCTTCAGGAGCTCCGCAGTTGCTTCGAACAGTGGGAAAAAAGGGTGGACAAGTATATTGATTCCTTTCATCAAGCCAGCGTTGTGAGACAGTCAAGGTCCTTCTTGAGGAGCTCCACATTGGCTTCGAACAGTGGGAGAAAAGGTTAGACAAGTATATTAATTCCGTATATCAAGCCAGCGTTGTGAGACGATCGGGATCCTTCTTGAGGAGCTCCACAGTTGCTTCGAACAGTGGGTGAAAAGGTTGGGCAAGTACATTGATTCTGTTCATCAAGCCAGCGTTGTGAGACAGTCAAGGTCCCTCTTGAGGCGCTCCACATCGGCTTCGAACAGTGGGAGAAAAGGTTGGACAAGTACATTGATTCCGTTCATAAATCCAGCGTTGTGAGACGCTCAGGGTCCTTCTGCACAGCAGGAGTTTCCCGCTGCGTCGCGCTAACATGTCGCACCCGCGTATTCGCAACTCGAGAATCCGTTATACTTGTTCTGTCAACACTGTCCAAATAAGCAGAGATGGCAACAATATACATGGTCATGGCGACTATTTCGCTTGGTGCTTTCCTCAAGTGTTTTTTTTTTTTTTTTTTATGCACGCGTAAGGTTTCTTGCTGCTGATCACCTTATATTCATCGGTAGTATCAAGGATTTCAGCGACGAAACCGCGGAAATAGTTGTCCTGTGCGTGCAAACATCTTCTTGCTCGGCAAGCTGTATGAGATATCTTAAAAACAAAGAGCCTTTTAAATGAGCGCCTCTGCGAAAGGTGCAAGCCCTTATGCTTGCACTTTTCGTCTGCCATCAACAAAATTCTCCTGAGACTATAAAAAACCTAACTTTCCCAAAATCGACCAACTTTAAATACAATGTGAAGTTTAATAAATCTGCTTTAAGTCTAACAGTTGACAGAACTGGTTGTTTAAAAATCAAATGTTGAGCCTTGTTGAAGCACATGCGCCCCTGCTCCATATCCGGGCGACGCGGGCTAACCCTGGTATTGAAATGCCCTCAGGTGGCTACCAAGCAAAAAAAAAAAAAAAAACGCAGACTCCAGTTGGCAGCTACGTAAAGCGAAGCTTTCTTAGTGTGATTGGCTCATGAACCACGTGCGTGTGTGTATAAATATTAATACTAAATACCCGCATGTTATACAAAGAAACTATTATTGCGAAAGCATTATATGCCCATTACGCGAAAATCGGTCGGCGTCAACGTGACCGAAACGTGGTACCAAAAATGGCCGATGGCGCAAGTAAAAACACGTAACAAATGCTCGGATTGACCTCAATTTTCTCAGCGAGGTTCCTGTAAACAAACTAAAGTCATGTCCTTGAAAATAAAATTTGGTGTATCTCGGTATCGGTGGGAATCAAGCCCGGGCCTCCGGAGTGCGAGACGAGCATGCTTCTTCGACACCACGGCGGTTCCACGGCTTTGGCTGACAAAAGTGTGCCTAGTGCGTGCGTCATTGGGCACGTGACGGCGCAGCCAATGGGGTGGCGCCACGTCATGAGTGTATCAAATGAGCGTGTTCATGACGTTCTGAGGTCTACAAATGGTATAATGCTTTCACATTCGCACACGTAAGCAGCATTAAGTGTGTCTGCCGAATTCTTTTATGTGCAGTGAATTATTATTGCACATATTTACATACAGTACATCATATATATATATATATATATATATTGTCACGTAGTAGTGACGGTAAATAAAACAGTCGCAAAACTGTGTATGACGAAACTGGTTGTTTATTGGGCGAACCTGTGCCCACAAAAGCAAGCTACACTACCCTCACAGCACAACGATAGCGGCGAACACAGTCGGCGATCGTCGAAAATCTGATCAGCGGCGAAACGCGTCGGCTTTTATACCTGAGTCATCGAAGGTTCCAGATTAATCCCTGATGCGCGGATCTTCCAGAAAGTTCTAGGCAATTCGCGTCGGTCATACAATCAGATAAACATAAGCGTCGGTGAAAACAGGCAACGGAATGAAGTATCGATAACGTTCTAGAAACTTCCGATACAGGCGCGTCCTGCGGCGAGCGATAACGTTTACCATTTGTTAGAAGGTGGAAAGCGGCCACCGGATGAAGATAAACATGTATACGTATCAATATATATATGATGCACTGTATGTAAACGGCTGACACTCCCAGGGTGCTAGTTCTAGTAGTAAAAACATAAGTACCCCAGAAAGTGGATGGTAAGACGGCGCCGATGTAGCTCAATCGGTAAGAGCATCGCACGCGTAAAGGCTGTTTCGCATGGTGTGATTGGGGCGAAAAAAATCGTTCTGCCGCGCGTAGAGCGATTTTCGCTGACAGCTTTCACATGCGTCTGCGACAGCGTGATTTTCGTCGCAGCGGCGCCCAAGGTCGCCCCCTGCTCCCAAGCCTGCATCGCTAAATGAAAACAACGTGGAAACTAGCCATATATTAAAATTTTCTTATTATTATTTGAAAATAGAATGAGTACACCATTGTTGAATGGTTTAAAGCGTTGAGACTTTACGATCGCTTAGTCTGCAACCGCGGCGAGTGAAACGCTGCGCAACACCGCAAGTATGAGCGTGCGACTAGTGCGGCACCGGTGGGGTGGTTTCGTTTAGTACCCCGTTGGTATATCGAGGCCACAACTTTTCTCCTGAAGGAATATTTGCTTCTGCAGAAGAAGCGACCATTGAGTGACCTGGCACGTGCCAATTTGTAGCGATGAACGACGGTGCCGATCAAGTGGGTACGTGCCGAAGGCGGCGTCTGCTCCCGGCCTCCCGTGCAGCATCTCCTTTTAGAATTGTGTGAGCTGGAGAAAACAAAAATGGTTCATGAATCTCCTGAGCTCTGGTGGGTACGCTCTGTTAAAACATCATCGAAACTGGTGCGCGACATAGCTCCGCTGAGCTT
This sequence comes from Dermacentor silvarum, assembly GCF_013339745.2. NCBI lineage: Eukaryota > Metazoa > Arthropoda > Arachnida > Ixodida > Ixodidae > Dermacentor > Dermacentor silvarum. The sequence goes on from NC_051157.2 coordinate 2,076,183, forward strand.
CCAACACGCGGTAAAACAGGAAAGCGCCTATTTCAACGGCGCTTACTGTTACGTCACGTTGCCCCGCCCACATCGCTCCGATCGGAGCGACCATGTTGGAATCCCGTCGCGGAGAGCCCGCGGCCGTCGCTGAGCGACGGAATTCGCTGTGTAGCTGTGTGAAAATCGCGCCATGTGAAACAGCCTTAATGCGAAGACGTGATATCGTTCCCCACTTGCGGCAAGTTGCTTTTTAACGCGATAGCGTTAAGGGCGCCGTGTCGCAGAAAATCCGGCGTCGATGTTAAGCATCGGCGTCTGGCGAAAATAATCATGCCGAACCACATCATCCCAAACTACCCCGACCAAACAGGCACTCCGCGTGGTGCAAGGCGTTAGTGAACATAAATTGAATTTCTCAAAGTAAAATTCGTCAGAAAAATCGTAAAGTACGACTTAACCACAACTTGCAGGCGTGATAGCGTCGGGTTGTAATTTGAATATAGGAAAAAAAAGCCTGATAAGCAGCCAGGGCTCTTTGAATGCTATTGCGTTCCACTCTTAAAGGCGAAACTTAAGCGTCCTCCAATTCTGATGGTGTTTCGCTGTACTTTGGTACTAGGCAACATTGAGGGGAATGTTGAAAACCGAGTCTTTCTAAATTTTGGACACGCGCGCGCCTTGGGGCAACAGCAAACAATAAAATAATAAAAAAAGGCCCTAGGGCCTTCATATTTTGATATAAGACGGCTTAAATTGCTCCTGTAAAAATGTCTTCCCAGCAATGTATTCGTGTTTTGTGGGGATCGAGGTGCCTTCCCTCGCCTCGTCCCCCAGCTCGCGTGCTTAGCTCGATCTCCGGGAACCACCGCCGTTACGGCAACATGGCGGACATGGCTAGCGCGCCGGACCTACTTTCCCGCGCAAACCGCGCTTCACCCCCTCGGGATTCGACTTGCCCCGCGAGAACATGTCACCGGGATGCGCCACCGGCCCTGATTGGCCTCCCGCGCGGCAGCCCTTGGGCACCCTCTCCACCCGAGCTCTCGTCCGCTGAGCGCTTCCTCGCCGCGGGGCCTCGGGCTGCACATCAAGTCATGCGAAGCTCTACCGTGGCCTCCTGAGCTTCGTTACGTTGACGACACCGGCCTCATTGCAGTGTTTCCAGGTCTGACGAGGTGGCGTAGCCAAAAGGTAGATAAGTTGTAGCCCAAATGTAGCCAGACAGAAAAAAAGTGCAAAATATTTCGTAGCCAAATATAGCCAGTTTTATTTGCAATTTTATTTGTGTATACATTTTCACATTCGACTACGGCAATCCTTTTTTGCACAACCCGTCGTAACAAAATGTCCGTGCCGCCGTGACAGTCGGCCCTTTGCATCAACAACAGCGACATCATGCTTGCACAGAACACTTTTCGGTTGGCCCCGGTAGCTCTTAAGTTCCAGCGAATCGCTGCAGTGGGCGACATCAGTGCTTTTATTTTATGACAGATAGTACTAAGTTATTTTCAGTTATTTACAGTAATATTAACTACGAACTCTGCTTTTTAGCTGTCGTGAACACAAAATAACGTTCAGCGTCATCGATCTCTCACGTTATCTTTACCCACGGCGTAGAAGTTCAGCTGTCCAGCGATCTGCGACGGCAACGTGCTCACGGCTCACAGCTAAAACAAGTCTTTCGCGCTATGACATCTCGCGTTATTTATCGCATCGTCATATCTTGTTTTGTCGTTTTTCTTTGTTTGTTTTTGTTTTTCAATTAGCTTGGGACAGATCAGCTGGGACACACACTACCTATAGAGTGCCAATTTACATAAATAAACCTGGCCACCATCTTAGGTCTCTCGCACGCCAAGAACATGCGTTAAGAAAAGGGACAGGCAACAGATGCCACTCACTGTCTGAATCGGTGTAAGCGGAGCTTTAAAATATTATTGCGCAAACCGGCACACTAGTGTAAGAAGCGCGCAGTCGTTTTCGGTGACGAGCACGTCTCGAACTAACTCGCTCGAAATGGTAAAAGCCACGACGGCGCACAAAGAGCAATGGTAAACAACAAATTGGTAACAATTTTAATGCTGTGAAAACCGGTTACTGTCAAAAAGCAAACCACGTTGATGGCTAATAAAGTTTTAGAACAGAGGCCCCTAAGGTTTGGGGCCCCAAGGAGCTTTGCGGGTGTTAGTATTGGGGCATGCAAGAGTGAAGTTTTGGAATAGGTAGGCGTTTTGCGTTTGAAGCGTCACTACGGCGTCAAAGAAAAGCTGTTATGAATGTTAAAATAAAATATAGAATTTTATGATACGAAAAGTAATTTACACTTTCGTGTTTTCGCCTTTAATTAAAATTTAAACTTATTCTATTAGCAACATGCAACTTGTTGCGCTTAGTTTTGAGTAACCAACTTTACGCACCTTCACCCAGCCAAGTGAATCCGTGATAGGCCTACGAGCCATGAAATCGACAATTGAATTCGGAATCAACGGCGTATAATGAACCAATCTTCATTACACATGTTAGTTAGAGAAAGCGATAACCGCAATCACTACTTCTAGCTTACGACCTTCACGCATTACCACGAATCGAGCCCAGTTTTGTGCTAGGTTAGAGCCGTCACTTCGATGGGCGCCGCTGTGTTTGTTGACGAAAGCTTTTGGGGCAGCTTTTGGGGCTCCCACTAAATCGATGAAATAGCGTGCTCGACGCAAAACCCGAACACAGTTTCCGTCTTTCGCATGCACAGTGGCCTCGAGCTATTTCTTGGGGGCCCTAATACGTTTGAGGCCCCTATTCTAAAACTCTAATAATTGCTGGGGTTTTACGTGCCAAAACCACGATATGATTGGGAGGCATGACGCAGTGGGGGACTCCGGATTAATTTTGGCCACCTTGGGTGGCCAAAATCATTTCGCGTACGCATACACGCACAGCCGCGCGGCCGGCTCAGCCAGCTAAAACACAGCCTTCGAGATTTGCTTCTGCCCGATCAGAGCCACCTCTGGAGCGTAGATTAGGGCGCCACTTATAGCCCAAACAGAGCCAAGTCGCAGATTTTCAGTAGCCCAAATATAGCCACATAGCCAACTCGTCCAAGTCGACGCCAAACAATTTTTTCCGTTGGCCAATTTGGCTATATATAGCCAAACCTGGCAGCACTGCAGGGTCATTGACCGGGTCTAAAACTTGACCTGCCCTTTCGCGCGCCTCCGGCGCGTCGGATGCGCTTGCGATCTTTCTCTCCTCTATTCTAACTCTCAACCCCCCTGTGCAACGCGGTTGAGGTGTCCTCTATTACCGCGTTGCACTTAACCCAACTTTTCACCCCTTTCTACAACCGCGGCAGATGCTCACAGGCCCGCAACGAGGTGGTTACATGAGACCTTTGTTCTCGCGACTGCTCGTTCTAGCGCTTGGCGGACTTTACAATTGCTAGTGGTAGGTACAGCGGGGGAGACTTCCGCTTAACACGTGTTGTCATGGCAATCGTGGAGCTCCTAGGTGCCTAGGGACATGATCGCTTAGGGACTATTGAGGCACTGAGCGTGGCTCTCCGGGGAGGGACCTCCAGGACCGGGCGCAGCGACCTTGTCGAGCGCAGCTCCTATATACGTGCGTAGGGAGCGAATCGTTCAGGGCGCGTTGACTGTCTGGCGGTGTCTGGCCAACGCCGGCCGCGATTTATTGTTGTAGCGTTTGTTCTAGTGGCGGAAATCCTTGCAGTATAGTGGTGGTGTGGCTTTTGATCTCGGTGAACTGTGGTGGTGTAAACAAGCGGATACCGCTCGCGTTTGTACGCCGGTGCCGCGGCGGTCGTTGGGGTGCTGCGGAGCGCAGCGTAGCAACACCCGAAATAAAAAAAAGTTGTCGCAGTTTCACCTGAAAGGCGAAGCATCAATTGCGATAGCAAATTTGTAGAGAGCTATACGGAGCAATGATATTAGCTTTATCAGCTGTATAAACTTGGACATACAGCAGCACCGGCAACACGCCGAACTGTTGTCGACGCCGTCGGCGTTTTGCCCGCGTTCGCTCAAAATGCGTGCGGCGTTGGTGACTGTTGCCGGACCCTCAGATATAGATAGGCACTTGGTGCCGCAGCTAAACGTCGCCTCCCTTCCCTCCCCCTCCTCCACGGCCTTTCGCGCGTCGGAAGAAGGCACGTTTGCTCTACATATATGGTGATTGTAAAGGAGGAAAGAGACGCCTACTTCTGCAGCCCTTAAGGGAGCACAGCGCAGAACGCGCGTTTGTTCTCCGCCGTGCGTTCACTCCCCGTGAAAGCGCGCGTCCCTCGCGCCCTTTCACTCGCACATACAGCGTTCGGCGCGCGGCGACGATTTCATCTCCATTGACGTCATACGGAACAGCACGGCGACGACGACGGCAGAAATCTGCTTTTGAGTGTCCATATAATTGCTATCGCAATAAAAATACTGCTCCAGTCAGGTAGACTGCTCCCTCCCTCGTAGTGAGATTACATCATCAAAACAGTGATGCGTTTATTTAGGAATACCATCGCAGGCGCGGGGACAAGCGGGTACAGGCTGGTACTAATGCCGTAACTCAACAGTTTTTGGATAAGAAGGTCATGAGAAACAACATGAAACGCTTTTGACAGGTCCAAGTATACTATGTCTAACTGTCTCCGTTTAGCAACAGTGGGTCCCGCAGCATCAAGAAAAACAAGGTTTGCTTCCACAGACAACAAAGCCATGTTGGCATATACTAATCTTATGCTTAAAGACAGATGTGTAAACATAGCTATTTCAAACACTTTGGTAAACGGAGCGACATCATGCTGAACAACTATTGCATTCTTCCAACAAGAAGGAAACGCACTCGTATGCAAAGCAACATTTTTCAATATCTTGCTTTGCGTACGAGTACGTTTCCTTCTTGTTGGGAGAATGCAATCGTTGTCCCAGTTCATAAAAGTATTCATATGTAAGGAGATGAACAAAAATACATCAGCCTTTGATAACAAAGACTTAGTATTCGGTCCTAAGCAGGAGAATGCTTTGGATTCAACTTACGGCCGCCGCGATGTCGTGTTCTGAAAAACATTAAATATTGAAATGGTCACTGAAGATATGCTGCCAATTACCTGCGCTGTAATCAAGAAAACCGAAAAAATGTGTTCACCGAATGCATTGGCGATATTGTCGCAGTTTCTTAGAATGCCATGAGAAGGATGATTTATGACATTAATTTCGGCTCGCTCAGAACTCTAATCTTTTACATAGGTCCATAAACGTTTAGGATCGCATTTTACGCGCTCTTTGACAAAGTTCATGTATGCATCATTGCTCTTTTTTTCTGGGGTTTTACGTGCCGAGACCAGTTTTGATTATGAGGCACGCCGTAGTGGAGGGCTCCGGATTCATTTTGACCACCTGGGGTTCTTTAACGTGCACTACAACGTAAGCACATGGGCGTTTTTGCATTTCGCCTCCATCGAAATGCGGCCGCCGCATCATTGTATCTACGCATTACGCGTTTCACCTCGCTTCGCAAGACGCTAAATTTTTCGTACTACTCAGATTCTGTTTTCTTAAACTTCCTATGGTACCTTAGCTTTTTACCAAGTAAACCGCGTAATTCCTTGGAAAACATCGTGGGATAGCGTGCAGGGCGAAACTCTTTGCACGGAATGAAGGCTTCCAAAGCACATTTTACATTATCAGTAAGCATTCCAACTGCTTTGTTGACATCTGTGGCACCGTACGATTCAGACCAGTCGGCACCATTCAAATAGTGGTTAAGACCTCGATAGTCGCTGTTTGGAAAAACAAATGAGCGAATAGGCTCGCTCGACACAATTCGAGTGGAACATTCCACTGGTCAACAGGAACTAAACCGCTAACAGCAACAGAAAACTCAGTAACACAGAAATTAGCCAGAATCAGACCTAAAACATTTCCAGCGGCATTTGGGGCCGTGTTAAACTGCCTTAATCCAAGAAATTCGATAAAGAACAGCGCATCACATCGAGGAGATGATAAAGGCACAGATGTCGCGCGTGAAGAATCCCAAACAATAGACGGAACATTGAAATGGCCAGCTATCAGGATTGCTACATCAATAACTGCAACTAAGTCATTCGTGTGCTCAGAAAAGTGCACGTTACTTATGCGAGGAGGGAAGTAGCCCGCGCACAGTTTCTGGTATAATCTCAAGACGCCAAGATTGTTCCGCACCGCCTCCGTCGCCTTGATGTTGGCCGCGCACCGTGAGCCGAGTATATGCCAAGGTGCGCCATGTTTGCGTTGAAGGTCACTTCGCTCGCTGCCGTGCTCCAGCGTCTTGACAGCGAGTGTCATCCAGTGAGATGTGTTCATGCTTGCCTGTGTGTGCGTGACACCAGGCTTGTTAATTTAGATAGTAAGTGAATGTTTACGAGTTTATAGGGCCGATAAACTACTATCCTTACTCCGTGTAGCTGTCTAATAATTTGCTATCGCAATCGATGCTTCGCCTTTCGGGCAAGGCCGCAACTTTTTTTTTTTTTTTTTTTTTTTCGAGACCAAGTTTGAGCAGGTACTCGAATAAAGGTGAAAAAAAAAAGAGGTACAGAGTAACATTTGGATTAGGTCAACAGTATTGTCGAGCTGCCAGTGAAGGAGTTACAATTCGGGACTGATCGACACTAAGCAGGTCGGCGCGCACAAGAACGCGGCCGTGGTGTAAACTGGCTTTTTCGCAAAGCATGTGGCGCACCGCAATCGACGCGTGCCTGTTGTGCTGCTGCAGGGTGCGGGCGCCACTGAGTCCAGCATGCGGCCATGAGCGAGGCGGCCGGGGATCTGCCAGAGCCCTGGCTGCCGCCGCCCACCAACGGCGAGCCGCTGCGGCTGCCGCCCGTCTCGACGCTCATGCAGGCCAAGGACTGGGCCACGCCGCCCCCGCACGAGCTGCTGCTGCTGTCCTCCGAGGAGTCGTCCACGAGCGCGGCGCCCAGCCCGGCGGCCAGCGGCAGCAGGCCCTTCCAGTGCACGGTGTGCGGCAAGCAGCTGGCGTCGCGCAACGTACACCAGCTGCACATGCGCTCCCACTCGGGCGAGAAGCCGTTCGGGTGCGCGCTGTGCGGCCACCGCTTCTCGCAGAAGACGTCGCTGACGCGCCACATGCGCTCGCACACGGGCGAGCGGCCCTTCCCGTGCGAGGTGTGCGGCAAGCGGTTCGCCGACAAGGAGCGCATCAAGATCCACATGCGCACGCACACGGGCGAGAAGCCGTTCGGCTGCCACGTGTGCGGCAAGGCCTTCTCGCAGAAGTCCACCGTCAAGCGGCACATGAGCGTGCACACGGGCGAGAAGCCGTTCGGCTGCCCCGTGTGCGGCAAGGGCTTCGCCAACCGCGGAAACCTCAACGCCCACGCCAAGACGCACCACCAGAGCTGATACTTATACTTAATAAGGCCCATATCACAGCGCTGCATGTTTTAACCCTTATTGTTGTTGTTGCTGCTGCCGCCGCCGCCGGCATTGTTGAGAGCGCGCTTATTTATCACTGGTTAGAGAGAGCCTTTATTTATACCTCTGTTGGGCATTAGCTGGCTGGGCCAGCCGACTGTAGGAATCTCGCCAAGAAGAATCTCTTTAGGGCATTATTACTTCGACATTCCAGGGGTTTGGGGGGACACCACTAGTCAACCGCGGGGTCTGCTCAAAGTCCTGTGTGGCCCAGCGCCACCCGTAGAAGCCTCTGCGTAGCCTCCATAGCGTAGTCTATCCGTCCAGGCAGGGCGGGTGCCGCCGGCCGTTACGACGGCTCATTCTGTGCATGATATATCGCTGTGCCTTCCGTTTCCACGGCTGCGAGCAACGGTGGTGGTACCTGTTGAAAGAAGCGTTCTGTTTTTGTTACGCTTTTAGAAGAATAAATTTCATTTTTCACACTCTCTGTATGCATGGTGGCGGCTGCTGCGCGCGCGCTCTTCTGCAAGCGGCACCGAACCGGTTTGTTTAAGTGTGGTCACTGATTTCTTGCTGCCGTCAAACAGGAAGCGATAATTCCTGCAGTAATAAAAAATGCGACATACTTCAAGGCATTTCCTAAAATTGAAAGGCATATTTCAGAAATTTCGATAGCATTCATTTGCGCCAATTCCTTGGTGCTCTTCAAACCTTCGCCTCTGTTTACTGGACTTAAGAACGGTGACTGAAAATAATTGCGTCCAACATTTCTGATTTACCTTCTGGATTTTCATGCTTACATATATTTTCAATTACATCTGCACTGACAACGTTATATTGCGTGTGTGTGTATTTTTTTTTCTTACTTCCACAGTTCCTTCGGCTTAGCCTTAAGTTTCTCCACTAGAATATGAAGGCATGCGCACTCAGGCGCGGATCCACGGGGGATGTCTGGATGTCCTGACCCCCCCCCCCCCCTCAGATTTCTGCATCGCCCCCTCGCTGACAGGGGGATGTCCCTGTCGCAAAAAAAAATATGGCCACCAGCATTCTTCAAAAGTATTTTTCGCGAGTACCAGTGGTATCAGCCATGTAGAAGAAAAGCTAGCTCGCTCACAAGCTTAGTTGTATTCCGTAGGAGTGTTGTGTCGCGAAGTTGCCGTAGTTATTTTTTCTCATGAACACCTTGGACCTCCTGGCGCCTGCCGTGCCTTACTCGTCCCGTCGGTGGCGTCGAATGAACGAGGGGACGTCCCTTTTGCCAAGCACGCCAAGGTCCGCTCGAGCGCCTTCGCGCCTGATTCACTTAGTTTCCCCTTGGGGTGTCAACGGTTGCCTCCTTGGCTGTCATCGGTTCCGCGACCAACCTGCTTAATGAAAGAGATCTCTTGCTGAAGTGTTCATATATAAATAATAACTAACAGCTAAACTAAGAACTACGCATAGGCAACTTTTTTTTTAACTGTATCACTCATTGTGATCACAGTTACACGTTGACAATATCGAGTACGAGCACAGTACCGTTCGTACACTACAAGTTTTTCATTGTAACTTCGCAGTTTTATTGTCGTACATTAAGCATAGGAGGCTCAAACCCGCCGGATCCGTTTACCTGAGTGGGCGTTCTCGCGAAGCGGGGCGAAGCCTCGAGCCGCGGCTGCGAAGTGGAGGAGCGTGATGTCAGCGGCCAACGCCAGCGCGCGGGCCTAGGATGGCGTCGCATGGTTAGAGAAACGGGAGCAGAGGCGCGCCTTGTGTAAAAGGATGACGTCGCGTGGGAAACGAAACATGAAGATGCTGGCTTGCGCTCTCAGCTACTACGCCACATCGTTATTCTTGTAGGTGGCGCCGTGAGTCTTCATACGCGGTGATTCGCATATCATAAACAACCAGCATAGTGGTTGCCGCGTTGGAGCTCCAATGCAAACGAAGGTGTCTCAGCCGAACACAAAGAATCTCCTTAAGGAAATCAAGGTGCCCCAACAGAACTCCAAAGACGGGCCCGCGCTTACGCATTTATAACGAACCTGCAACACATCATCCCAAAATTTATTTTAAGAAACAATACAGGCTAGATATACCGGGTGTTCAAAATTCAGCTTTATGGCTTTCTTAAAATTATGCTCTGGGAGGCACATGGAGACCACCTGCGCAAATAAGTTATGTGGCCAGGCGGACACAAAGTGAGATGATAATTATCGCTGTCAGCAGCCCAATTAACCAAAATTGAATAATTAACTTTTTATTGACTGCAGTAAGTGCGTATGTTTGTATTCAAAAGTTAGAGGCAGTCGTGTTTCTACCCAGTTTCACTTGGAAGAATTCTTCTAGCGTGTCTGTGCTCCGAGATATACAACTCCAAATTTTAATTGTCGTTCGCATGATTACGCATGCAAGAGAGTGAGGATCGGCGCAAAGCTCCTCCCTGATGTGACGCGGCTGTTGCGTGCGGCGTTTAGTCTGACAACGGGGCGGAGGCATTGGCAAAGATAACTGTCCACCTTCCCCTCACGGCTGGCGAAATTTAAAAAAAAAATTAAGAATCCGTAACCGCTGTCGTAACACGCGACCGCGCAGTCTGTAAAGATGGCGGCAGCTGCCATGCCGAGATAATGGCGCGAGCGGAGAAGCCGGAGGGCAGTACGCGTGCGTATTGGTGACTAGACGACCGGGCATGGTCCTTGCCTGTGCTACGCAAATAAAGCGACTGCTGATTTCCAAGTATTGTAAGTTTTATTGAAGTCAAGAGCAACAATTGCACCATCAACAGTAGAAACCTCTTTAGCTATGCTAACGAATATTTCATACTGCCGCTTTAAGTTTGGTGTTGTCATGCACAAATCTCATGACAACGTTTCACCCATAAAGATCTCAATGCCATAAAAATGTCCAAAATGCCTCCCTTTCACAGCAACGCAAAGCATAAACCGCTCTCGCGTCGACTCGATTATTCTGCGCAGTACGACAATTGAAATTTGGAGTCGGATATCTCGGAGCACGGACACGCTAGAACACTTCTTCCGACTGATACTGTTTAGAAACACGACCGTATCTCAGTTTTCAATACAAATATACCCACTTACTGCAGTCGACAAAAATAATTGTTCAATTTTAGTTAATTGGACTGCTCACAGCGATAATTATCATCTGACTTTGTGCCCCCTTAGCCACATAACTTATTTGCACAGGTGGTCTTCGCGTGCCTCCCAGTGCCTAATTTTAAGAAAACCATAAAGCTTAGTTTTGAACACCCTGTATTATCAGGCGCAGCCGCCAAGCGCATGGCTATATTGGGTAACGTCCTTTTCCTATAAGCTCGGAGAAACCGATACCTGGCTTCGCTACAGGTCTTCTTCCTCTTTCTGGGGTTTTACGTGCCAAAACCAATTCTGATTATGAGGCACGCCGTTAGAAGGCTCCGGATTAATTTTGACCACCTGGGGTTCTTTAACCTGCACTACAACGCAAGAACACGGGCGTTTTTGCATTTCGCCTCCATCGAAATGCGGCCGCCGCGGCCGGGATTTGATCCCGCGATCGGGTGCTCAACGCCTGAGCTTCTGAGCCACCACGGAGGGCTACAAGTGTTGCTCTAGCCATATAAAACGCGGGTTTATCGTGAGCAAAAACGGTAAATTTCGGTAAATAAGAAAGGCTACTATCATCATCATTGACAGAAGCTGACCCCCCCCCCCCCCCCCCCTCAGAAAAAACCTGGGGCCGTATTCTGTAACGCTTCGGTTTTCGAAGGATTCGGTTTGGCGGTGGCGTCACATTGGGGCGGTCCGTTGACGTAATGAAAACAAGTGAAAGGACGGAGACCAATCGGCGCGAAGGTTTCTTTTTGTGGCAGTGAACGTCACAAACCGAGTAAAAATATAGCAATTTACGAGCGCTTCTTGGTAAATAAAAATAATTTGTTCATGGTATTGATGAGGTTTACGTTTTTCATCATGAAACGCGTGTGAGTTGTACTGGCGGTGAGTGACTTAACGAATTTTGTTTACTTCGGTTGACCCATTTATGCCGCTAGGTGGGACGTCGTACGCCAACTTCGCGTTGCGGCCAAAATACACACTCAAGTTCCTCGCACAGTCGGAGCGCTGTCTCTTTTGAGAATCTGAATTGTCGCCTGAATCCCTCATCTGTCATCTCAAAGGCGTCTTGTCGACGTCGAGGTTGTCGCTGTCTATCGCGCGGCTTCGCTTCGTAGCAGACGACAAATTCGGTTTCCGCGTGATTGACATGTGCGTGACGTCAGCAAAAAATGCGTTCGCGCCCTGAGGCGATGGCGTCACCCAGGCGGCGACCAATCGCTGCACGCAAACCGAATCCTTCGAAAACCGAAGCGTTACAGAATACGGCCCCTGGATCCGCCCCTGTGCGCACTTTTTGCACAAACGCTTTTATTTACAAGTATACAGCGCAGGATCCACAGATCTTCTTTGCCGTCGTGATCGAATCTCATCCATGGCTTATCGCAACGGCGCGCAGCTGAAATTACAGGCGAAGGAACAAAAGGTTGAGCTTTTGTTTTAAAAGGGTTCCACAACGTGTCAATATCTAAGCAAACACTAAGTGTCTCAAATTCAGCAAAGGCTCGCAGGAAAAGTAACATTTTTATTGAAAGAAAACCTTGCGCAGTCTCTCGGTGCTGTATTTGCTACGACAACGTCGTGATCGCTAACACCCGGTATTGCAGTAACAGAGTTGCAGAAAAACGTCATTCCGGCCCTGCGAAAGTGGATGTCCAGCGAAGCTGTGGAAAGGCGCCACTACAACTGCTGATTCTTTATACGTGTGAAATCATTATATGACCCATGAAGCGAAAAATCCGGCCTTAACACACGATGGTACCAAAACCCATGTGACCAAGTGGTGACGTCACGTTTGACATGATGAGGAAACGCGATTACGTCATTTCACCAAGGGTCACCTGATGAATTCATCCCGTCGAACGTTACGGTACCTGATAACGGCATCGTCACTTGACGATATCGCCTGATGATCACGTCAAACGTGACGTAACGCAATGGCGTCATCGTCAAGTGATGATGCCCCCTGATGACGTCATTTGATGCCTCTTGAAGAAGCAACATACTGTGCGCTTCCCGCTTCTTAGCACTGTGTCCGGGATCGGTCTACATTTTTGTGTGAGCACGCGGCTACGAAAAATCCCGAACTAGAGGATAACAGCTTCGCTGTAAAATAAATCGCATGTTTGTACTCTGACTGTGGTTGGTGTTTTGACATACTGGTGGCCAGATGGGTAGGTGTGCCGTCTGCAGCGTAGTTCAGGCGCTTCTCCGCGTCATGACGCAATATTGGCGCTGCGGTCAGTAGAACGGTTCCACAGCGCGCGTCGTCTGCTACAAGGGCTGGCGGCGAGCAAAAATAATAATAATAATAATAATAATAATAATAATAATAATAATAATAATAATAATAATAATAATAAAGCCCGTATTGGAATAGTTGTATGTCGTCTGTTTGTGTCAGTTTCAAAGGTGAAGAGCTCCGCGTCTCTCGTACTGTTTGCAAGTTCCTAAGCGATGTGGAATGTTCCAGGTCGGAAAAATGACCGGCGAGATTAGCGGCGGCATTGCTCGACCAAAGAAGACCACCAAGGAGATTTAGTGCTTCGCTCCGAACTGCAAGTCGGGCTCTAAATTTGTGAGAAAGACAGTGGAAATGTTCTGTCTGACAGCGGAAATGTGCGCCTCGGGCTGCTCAGTAGCTTGCTCAGTATCGGCGACGTTAATGAGCAAACCGTACACCGAAAAGCGTACGTCGATGAGCTGCTCGACATTGGAAATTTGCAAGCCGCACATGAGGTGCTCAGCGCCTGCGACATCGAGCACCGCTGCGCTGCTACAGGAAAAAGAAAAGTGACTCTAGGCTCATATTCTATATAGCAGGCTATGTAGCAAGGAAGTTCCTGCAAAGAACCAAGTGTTGTGATTGCTCAGGGACATTTCTGAATTCAACAGAATGAGTAGGTCAGGGCTGTTGCTCCCTTCTGAAGCGCTAAAAAAACTGGTAGCATCGCTCGAAGACGCCTTCAAGCTGTGCTTCAGTTTAAATGAGTTACCAAGGAACAGTATCGCCGACTTTGCATCCTTTCTGCAGCCGAATCCTCCGGATATGATCGGCTGTGAGCGGCACAAGAAAGAGCTCACAAACGATGTTGTGAAGTTCTATTCAATTACACGCCTTTACTTTCTTGTCAAGGGCAAGAACATGGCGCGCGAAAGCAACAGGGATAAGAGGAATCACCTGAAGCGGAGGCGTGTGCTATGAATATGTGTTATGATGTGGTGGACCAACGTTGCAACCTTGCTGGCGCCTGGCTATTTATGTTGGTGCGTCTGCTGACTCAAGTTATGAGCGCGCTTCTTGTATTTTAAATATATTCATGAATCTAGCTCAAGACGTATTGCTTTATTTTATTGGAACCAAACAGTGAACCACGTGCACTTACCAACACAATTCGTCTCGTAACAACTTAAACACCGTAACTCAGCAATAAACACAATAGCTAGATTTCTCGAAATTGAAACATCAGAACTTTCTAAATATCACGTAAACACGTTTCCATATACTGTATAAAACCACTGCAGTATTGTTTTAATGCATGTAAAAAATGCATCTATGTTGAATTTTCCGCGTTCTTCCTACAAGAAAGAAGACGAGGATCGGGCCAGGGAGCGCGTGAGCGCGTTCGAAGGAACAGCCTGCCATCTTGGACGTTCTGGGCTCTGGTGGACGCTAATAAACGCCTGTCTGAGTCTCGAGTTTTTTGTCGGCTGTTCCGTGTGCCACGTACTCTAACATTTGGTGCCGAAACCCGGGAGGCGACAGCCGGGAGCTACCGTCAAAGGACTTCGCTGGTGGCTACCGACTGGAACCACTGCCACGAACCACGGAGGTTTACGGATCAGCGGACCGCCATGGATAAGCTCAAGTTGAAGCGAGCCACAAGAAGGGCCCAAAACACCAGGATCATTCAAGAGGCAAGTGCGGTGCTAGAAAACAATGCCGCGAAATTGCGACAGATTGACTGTATTTACGAGTGGCTCAAGAACAATAACGATGAATTGAAGAAGATTAATGATGAATTAGAAAGCCACATAAGTGACGAGGCATTCGACGCGGATTACGCAACCATAATTGAGTATGAGGACAACGCGACCCGCATCTTAGCCGAGCTCCAGAGCAAACGCCGCCAGCATTGTCATCGCCAGTCGATGTTCGCGACACGCCGATGGCCACGGGTCATTCTGAAAGGCCAGGAGTCAAGTTGCCGAAGCTGGTAATTAATGCTTTCGACGGTGATCTGAGCAAATGGAACGCGTTTTGGGAGCAATTCGACCAGATCATCAACCAGAACGGAACTCTTACAGCTACCGACAAATTCAACTACCTGAGGTTATTTTTGAAAGGAGACGCGGCGACAGCTATAGCGGGGCTGCCTACCACCGAAGCGTGTTACGTTGACGCCTTGGACATGCTAAAAAGACGTTTCGGGGACAAGAAGCGATTGGAGCAGGAGTATTTCTCAAGGCTTCGAAGGCTCACTCCTGTGCGTTCTTCTAATGAAGTAACAAAACTTCGCAAGTTGTACGACCAGGTGCTCATTAACACGCGGGGACTGGAGGCGCTTGGCGTGAGCAAGTCGTCTTTCTCGTCGATGCTATGCGACGTTCTGTTCAGGGCACTGCCACGTGACATTGTCGTAGCGTATCACAGATCTTGCGCTACACAAGCTGCAAGTTCCGCCAATGACAACGTTCAGCAAGCCACGGAGCTAGAGCGACTGCTGCAGTGTGTCTCTATTGAACTGGAAAGCCTAGAAAAGAGTGGCTTTGGGGAGCAAAAAGTATATGACGAGGCGACTCATCCTAGAGACAATAAGAACCGCCGGTTTGACAGTGCGATCCCAACGTCATCAGTGCTTCATAACCAAGCTTCTAAAACAACTCCGGATACGGGCTGCATTTTCTGCAAGTCAACGCAGCATTTGACGGAGTCTTGCCGAACAGACCTATCGCTGTCAGAGAAGAAGAAACTTCTCGCCGCCGACATGCGGTGCTTTCGATGCACCATTAAAGGCCACCGTGCAAGGGATTTCAGACGGAGAATTGCGTGCTCCAGCTGCAGAGGTCGTCATGCGTCTGGTATTTGCGACCCAGATAAACTAAAACGAAAGGCCCATGAAGACGTGAAAGGCAGCAGTACGACTGTATGCGCAGCAACAACTAAGAGCAACGAAAGAAGTGACACATTGACGTGCGTGCTCCTACAGACTTTCCGAGCATGGGCAGTGACAGATTATTCATGCCGTTACATCAGAGGCGTGTTCGACGG
This sequence comes from Dermacentor silvarum, assembly GCF_013339745.2. NCBI lineage: Eukaryota > Metazoa > Arthropoda > Arachnida > Ixodida > Ixodidae > Dermacentor > Dermacentor silvarum. Next base: position 2,091,950 of record NC_051157.2, read on the forward strand.
AGTAAGTGAACGTACGTTCGTAACAGAAGCTCTCTCAAGGCGGTTAAAGTTGAGGTGTCTTGGCTTTGATACCATAGCAATAAACACTTTCGCCAGTGTGAGCAGTTGCACGCCGAAAAGATTTCGCATCGTCGAGCTTCACCTCCGAAGTCAGCATTCCGACGTTGAAGTTGCATTGAGAGCCATCGAGATACCCCACATTTGCCGAGACATATCAGCCAACACGATGACTCCTTCGTTCATCACATCATTCAAAAAAACCGGGCACGATATCGCCGATGAACTGATCCACCCGTCCATTGAAAAAGAAAACGGAGTAAGTGTACTAATTGGCTCAGACCAGATGTGGGCGGTGATGACAGGTGAACTCTCCAGACCGGGAAACGAGGAAACACTCATCGCTATGAACTCAAAGTTCGGATGGATCTTTCAAGGGAGCACCGAGCACTTGTCGTCAAAGCCAATCAACTCACGAGTCATGAATCTGCAAGCAAGCCAGCCGTCTGCAGCAGATGAGCAGTTGTTGAGTCGGCTGGAATTGCTCCAGAGGGAAGTCAACAAGCTGACAGCCACAGTGGAGAACCTGTCCAAGCAGCATGATCACTTGCTTGTGGAGAGGGACAGCCAGGCTCGCCAGCTTGCCCTGCTCACTGAAAAACTCAAGGAAAAGGATAAAGATACACAGACTGCCCACTTCACATGCCGAGCTACAGAATCACACATTGACAAGCTGCAAGACAACCTAAACAGCAAGGAGAGTGATATCGTGAGGCTCACATGTTGAGTGAGAGAGTTGGAAGCAGAAGCTGCATCAGCAGCCGAGTCCCATTCCCACCTCCTGCAAGAAAACCAGAGGCTTCATGAGAACTTTACACTTGTGGCGAAAGAGCACAAGAACATGGCATCTGACTTGGAGAATGCTGTACAACAGAAGAAAGACTTTGAACATCAAATCCAGGAGTATGTGATTAAAGTGGCCGAAATAGAAGAGCTCCTGCGTACAAGGGATCGAGAGAGGGAAGATATTTTGGACCAGTACCGGTCCCTTATCTCGGCCAACGCTGATCTGCTGACTCAGGCCGAGCAGAGCCAGAAAGAACAAGACAGCAGTGATGCCACACTCAATAGCCTGCGTCAGCAGCTTTCACGACGCATGAGTGTGGTGACAGAGCAGGTGCAGAAGCTGGCTTCACTGGGATCAACTATGGCAGCCTTGCAAGAGTCCCTGCAGCACAGCGCTGCCGAAGGAAGTCGGCTGAAGGAGGAACTTCAGAAGAGCTCAGACATGCCCGCAAGGCTTGTCGAGCAAGTGGAATCGCTTCAGGACCAGCTCGCCAAAGAACAAACTGTCAACAATCAGATTTCTGGGCACTTGAGGCGCCTAGAGGACGATATTTCTCTGGCACGTACCGAAACAGCTGCGGCTCGCTCCGACGCAACCAGTCTGGAGCGCTTGCTTGCCACATCTCGGGAGCAGCGCTGCCAGACAGACATTGCCCTCGAAAGGCTCTCTACCGAGATGGAAAACATGAAGCAGGAGGTGCAAGCAGGAGCCACGAGCAGGGCAGCCCAAAATGAAGACGACAGTTTTCTCAGAAACAAGCTGTCACAGTTTGAGCATGCAGTGGAGCAACTAAAGCAACACGTCATCAGTGAGCAATATGCAATGGTGATTGAAGTCTACGCAGGAGAAGATGGACACGTACGCTCTTGCAAGATAAATGGACAAGGCGGCGTCGTGACAAGGGCCATCCAAAGACTGTTTCTGCTTCAACTACAGGCATGACCGCACTTCGCGGCCGGGAATGTGTTGAATTTCCCGCGTTCTTCCTACAAGAAAGAAGACGAGGATCGAGCCAGGGAGCGCGTGAGCGCGTTCGAAGGAACAGCCTGCCATCTTGGACGTTCTGGGCTCAGGTGGACGCTAATAAATGCCTGCCTGAGTCTCGAGTTTTTTGTCGGCTGTTCCGTGTGCCACGTACTCTAACATCTACGTATTTAATGCAATGGGCTGGAGCGCCACGTTTATACCAATAAATGTGACCAAGCTAGCAAAATGACTTCAGCATATCCTGTCTTCTGACTAGATGACAGTAACAAATTCCCCATTGTGGCTTTGCGTACACTGCTCAAAACGGCATTGTATAGCGCGTACTTCAAAGCTAGAGCAGAGGCAGCGATACTATCAAACACGCTGCTCGTCTACACAGCGCAGCCGACGTTGCGCGCAGCTCAGCCGTTATACTGTCCGCAGCGCCACTTCTGCGTCATGGTGCGGAGAAGTGGTGAACTACGCTCGATCGGCACACCTACCCATCTAGCCACCGTACTGACGATGTGGAGCCACCATTTCGTGAAAGGCCGAGTACAGAAAGGCGCGCATCTGGCGATAAGGTATTCCATTCTCCATCGGGCATAACAAAAAAAAATTCAATTGCCTGCGAGAATTACGTACGTTTTCCTCGTGCTTAAAAAGCATATTGGTAGAATAAAAAAAAAGATTGTGCACTCAAGTTTGGCGGTATTAGAAGGAGCCATGAAACAGCCACGGTCAAGTAGGTTTTTACACCAGACTGTTTTATTGCGATAGTAATTATATGGACACTTCAACCGGATTTCTGCCGTCGCCGTCGCCGTGAGGTTCCGTATAGATTCCAAGGGCGATAAAATCGTCGCCGCGCGCCGTATGCGCGAGCGAAAGCGCGCGGGGGACGCGCGCTATCACGGAGGGCGAACGCACGGCGGAAAGCAAACGCGACCGTCCCGCGAAAGGCCGTTGGGGTATGGGAGGGAGGGAGGCAGGGCCGCGCTGTGCTCCGGCGCCAAAGGCGTATCTTACCACTCAATCTCCTACGCGAAACCAAGAAAAGGGAAGAGGGGGGAGGGGGGGGGGGGCAGCTTCTCCTCTGCAACAACTTCTCTGCCCGGCGGTCGCCCGCACCGTCTCTTATCTCCACACGGCTCTGACCTTTGTATGGGCTGTGCATTTGCCGCTCAGTTTCCCCGCACCGTCTCTTATCTCCACACGGCTCTGACCTTTGTATGGGATGTGCATTTGCCGCTCAGTTTCCGTTGAAGCGATAGACCGCGCGAACTTGCGCTTGCTGCCAGCGTTTTGGCAGTCGTTGGCTGCGGTCATTCAGTGTGATCTATTCATGTTTGCTTGTGCGCGCTGACACCACGATTGTTAATTCAGTTAGTACGCCAATGTGTTTATGCAGCCGATAAAACTACCATCCCTAATCCGAATAGCGCTCTACTAATTTGCTATCGCAATCGATGCTTCCCCTTTCGGTTGAAACTGCGACATATTTTGCTGCACCAATTGTCATGAACTAGAACACCACTCTGTAGGCAACATAATCGGAAGGAAATGCATCGTATAGTATGCTATTGCGTTGTCAAGTTATGATTCGGTGACCACATTTGCTGTGCTGAGAAGGGAAGCGAGCTCAAGTGCTTTACATTTAACACTATGGCAATTCACTACAATAAACATTATTTCATGTTTACGGGCGATTCGCTACACGTTCACTGATAGCTATCTAGTCACGATACCAGTTTCAGCTAATACTTGAGCAAACAGCGCAAAAACAGGACACAGAAAAGGAGCACACGACGCAGCGCCCGTGCGCTCCTTTTGTGTGTCCCGTTTTTGCGCTGTTTGCTAAAGTATTATCTGAACTTTGTTTGCTATAGGATAGCCTTCACTTAGCGCCGATCAGTTTCCCTTTAATTTGGCAGCAACAAGTGACGTTTCACTTCGTGAACGCGAGTGACGCGCAGCGTATGGGAGCTATAGCACATACGACCTATCGGTCCTCGGTGCGCAGGGCCGGTATTGGTAGCGATGCCTTTCCGGTGCTAATGCCTTTTCGCGCTTATGGCGCTTTGTCAGTGGTCACAGCGACGGTCCGCTCGCGTTATCAACGGGATCAGCCGGCCGTGAGCGGTGGATGGGAAGACTAGTATAGAATAAGTCATAAGGCATCGCTATAAAATACCGGCCCTCGACTGTCCGCATTCAAGACAGGACTCGCGCCATACGCAGCAGCCGGAGTTGAACGCCCCTTGTAAACATTCGCTTACTAACTAAAGCATGGTGTCAGAGCGCACGTGCCACTCGATCCTCCCCGCTTTCTCCCGTTGCACACGCGAGATTGAGCCGCCATCGTCGGCTCACCGTTGCACGCTTTCACTCTCACACAGAGAATACGGCGCGCGAGGACGATATTATCGCGAGACCAACCCCGTACGTCCTTATTGCAAACAAAACCTGTAGCAACTGCCAGACAAAGCCAACCCACAGAACACCCTCCACTGGTACGATGGCACCTTCCTCCTCCGCGACGATTCGTTTCTCCTTCACCCCTTCGCTCAACGTCGCCTAGACTTTCCTCTAGGTGGCGTTGCTTTGCCGCGCGCTGCTCGGCCACCCTAGCCGAGCAGCGCGACAAACTATTCTATTCTATTCTAGCCACCCTAGCCGAACACGACGGTCGTGGCCGAGTAGAGCTCAGCGCAGCAGGAGCAGCATACCATAGAATAAGTTCAATTTTTGTTTATTTTATTGCGATAGCAATTATATGTACACTTCAACCGGATTTCTGCCGTCGGCGTCGCCGTCGCCTTCGCCGTGAAGTTCCGTATAAATAAAATCTTCGCCGCGTGCCGTATGCCCGAGCGGAAGCGTGCGGGGACGCGTGCTATCACGGAGAGCGAACGCACTCAATCTCCCACGCGCAAGCAAGGAAGCGGGAAGCCAGCGCCGGAGGCAGCGGGGGGGGGGGGGGGGGGGGGGGGGAGGCACTTCTACTCTGCCAACAACCGCGCTCGTCGCTCGCCCGCACCGTCTCTTATCTCCACACGGCTCTGACCTTTGTATGCGCTGTGCATTCGCCGCTCGGTTTCCGCTGAAGCGATAAACCGCACGTACCTTCGCCCGCTGCGGCGTATGCGCTTGCTGCCAGCGTTTTGACAGTCGTTGTCTGCAGTCATTCAGTGTGATCTATTCATGTTTGTTTGTGCGCGCTCACACCACGCTTGTTCATTCAGTTAGTACTAGTCGGGCCACATTTTCCAACGCACGTTACACATGCAATGCTGCCCGGATCGGCAGTGCAGCGCTACAGGTGTGTCCCTTCGCACGCGCTGCCCACGGGAAGCGCTTCTCATCAACACCACCGTTTCACACGCGCCTTCTCGTGGTCATCGAGTCTCTCTTCATGTCGGTCTACTTACGCCGCAGCACACCTGCTTACTTAATCAGCTCATGTTTACTACAATTCATATTTCTACCAAAGCCGCTCACCTTACTTCGTATGACATTGCTGTGTTGCTATCGCATTCATTGCTTCGCCCTTAGGGCGAAACTGTGACATTTTCTTTTTATTTGGTTGATAAAAGTGTTGGGTTATCCGAGCTATCTGTATATATTGTTTCTTCATGCTTTTTTAGTTTTTCGGGTATTTTGGTTGGATGTTAGTAGGTAACTAGTTATATTTTTTGGAAGCGGGTCGTGGCGCACGTGTAGCATTGCGAAAGCAGTGTGGGGCGGCACTTTTAAACCGTGTTAAGGGAAGCTAGTGGAGGTAGCCGGATAGCGAGATTGCCGTAAGGCTTACCGTGGGGATTAGTTAAGGTATTTTGGTGGGCTTTCTCGTTAGGTGGTCGGGTGGACTTGGTGCGGCAGGCTAGGAAGGACAGGGGTGATGACGAGCTGGTGCAGTGCGAGGAGTGCAAACGTTGGTGTTATTTGGACGAGACGCACTTCGCCAGTTTAGCTGACGCTGAGGAGGCTAGCTTCGCGTGCAGGTCGTGTGAAGGATTTAAGGGGGCTGTGCGGCGGATGGAAGGGGAATGGGCAGCCAGTGTGGAAGAGCTCAAAGGGGAGCTGAAGGTGGAGCGAGAGCGGCGAATTCAGCTCGAAACTCGGATCGGCGAGTTGCTTCACAGGGAGGGGGCCGAGGCCGTCCTGGTAAAGCGAATAGCTGGCGAGCTACAAGAAGAACGGGAAAAGCGGGCCGGGCTGGAAGAGCGGGTGGAGGCGCTAATGGCACAGGCGGCGCGTAATCCCGGGTCAGAGCTGCGTCAGGCGGGCGGCGGGGACAGCGCGGAGACTCAGGCAGAGGCACGCTATGAGAACATTGAGAGACGCCTAGGGGCCGTAGAACAGCAGGCGAGAGCCGGCGGCAACACGGCGGTTCCACAACTCTACAGCGAGGTAGCGCAGCAGGCTTCGGGTGGGAAGGGACGAACGGCAGGGAGCCCGTCGTCGCGTGTCAGTGGCGCACGGCGGGTGGAGAACCAGCTAGCGCGAACTGGAGGACGACAATCGCTGGCGGGAGGCAAACGTGTAGAGCGAAGGGTCCTAGTGGTGGGGGACTCCAACGTAGCTAGGGTTAAGGAGGGCGTCCTTACAACAGTGAAGGCAGACGGGCGGGTGAGGGTGGAGGTCCAGTCAGGGAAGTGCATGGTTGATGCAATGGCAAAAGCTCAGAAGGTGGTATGGGACAACATGGAGCATGAACATCTGGTCGTTATCCATGCTGGTCTCAACGATGTGCTGAAGGGAAGGAGCCAGAACCTAAACAGACAGTTAGAGGTTGGGTTGCGTAAACTCAGAGAAACCTCTGCGAATGTCACCACCATCATCATCAGCCTATATTTTATGTCCACTGCAGGACGAAGGCCTCTCCCTGCGATCTCCAATTACCCCTGTCTTGCACTAGCGTATTCCAACTTGCGCCTGCAAATTTCCAAACTTCATCATCCCATCTGGTTTTCTGCCGACCTCGACTGCGCTTCCCTTCTCTTGGTATCCATTCTGTAACCCTAATGGTCCACCGGTTATCCATCCTACGCATTACATGGCCTGCCCAGCTCCATTTCTTCCGCTTAATGTCAACTAGAATATCGGCTATCCCCGTTTGTTCTCTGTCCACACCGCTCTCTTCCTGTCTCTTAACGTTAGTCCTAAGATTTTTCGTTCCATCGCTCTTGTGCGGTCCTTAACTTGTTCTCGAGCTTCCTTGTTAACCTCCAAGTTTCTGCCCCATATGTTAGCACCGGTAGAATGCAATGATTATACACTTTTCTTTTCAACGACAGTGGTAAGCTCCCAGTCAGGATTTGGTAATGCCTGCCGTATGCACTCCAACCCAATTTTATTCTTCTGTAAATTTCTTTCTCGTGATCAGGGTCCATTGTGAGTAATTGACCTAGATAAACGTACTCCTTTACAGACTCTAGAGGCTGACTGGCGATCCTGAATTCTTGTTCCCTTGCCAAGCTATTGAACATTATCTTTGTCTTCTGCATATTCATCATCAACCCAATTCTTACACTTTCTCGATTAAGGTCCTTAATCGTTTGTTGTAATTCGTCTCCATTGTTGCTGAATAGGACAATGTCATCTGCAAACCGAAGGTTGCTGAGATATTCGCCGTTGATCCTCACTCCTAACCTTCCCAGCCTAAGAGCTTGAATACTTCTTCTAAGCATGCAGTGAATAGCATTGGAGAGATTGTGTCTCCTTGCCTGGCCCCTTTCTTGATAGGTAACTTTCTACTTTTCTTGTGGAGAACCAAGGTAGCTGTGGAATCCTTGTAGATGTTTGCTAAGATATTCACGTATGCCTCCTGTACTCCTTGATTACGCAATGCCTCTATGACTGCTGGTATCTCTACTGAATCAAATGCATTTTCATAATCTATGAAAGCCATGTAGAGAGGTTGATTGTACTCCGCAGATTTCTCGATCACCTGATTTATGACATGGATATGATCCATCGTAGAATATCCCTTCCTGAAGCCAGCCTGTTCTCTTGGTTGGCTGAAGTCAAGTGTTGCCCTGATTCTATTGGAAATTATCTTGGTGAATATTTTATACAATACTGAAAGCAAGCTAATGGGTCTATAATTCTTCAGTTCTTTAACGTCTCCCTTCTTATGGATTACAGTGGACTCTCGATGATACGATCACGGCTAATACGAATTTCCGGATGATACGAATTTTTCTGTGGTCCTGGCCAAGCTCCATTACTTTGCAACGTGCTAGAGTACGTTTGCTACGAATCGATTTTCGACCCGCGTCGGTTGATACAAATAAACGCCGCCCCACCGACGGCCGAGAAAGAGAACAGCGCGCAGTCACGCGCTTTCTCCCTTTCTCTTTTGGTGCGGAGGCGCAGACGCGGCGCCGGACAGCGCGGAGGCCGCGACTGGGCGCGAAGAATTTGAAGCGGTGGCGCTTTTCTTGCTTTCGTGCTTTTCCCCCTTTTCGGCGGCCGCCCATCGGACGGAGTGGCTGCTGTGCTTCGGGCCGCGTTCTTTGTGTTTGCGCCATTTTGCCTAGTCGCAGCGAGCTATGTCTACCGAGATACGATCTCGGCTGATTCGCGCGGCCGTACGCCGAGGCGCGGGAGCCTCCGTCGGCGCGTCTTCCGTCGACTGCGTTATCGCTGCCGACGGCACAGGGCGATTGTCGGTTTCGCTGCGGGAGTCGCACGGTGCAAGATAGCGCGGCACGTAATCCACGGTGCGAGGTAGCGCGGCACGTTCAGTAGGCTGCTCCTCCGCTTCTCCCGCTAATCGCCATATTTTTCTTGCTGTAGGAGGCCTCCGCTTCCGTATTCCGAAGGCGTGCTTCGTCCAAAATTTTTTCTCCAACGAGCGACGATCCATCACTAACCTGGGAGCTCTCAGTAATCCGAATTTTGCGTGTCAAGTGAAGACGCCGGCGTGGTTTACGAAGCAGACAACTGCGGTTGCCATCTTGCCCCTACCACAGCCGCAACCAATGGAGAGACGCCTTTCAGCACGGCAGCCAATCGGAGGCTGCTTTCATCGGAGGGTCCGTGTGACTACCTATCGCAGACCCGCGCTTCTTTTGAGTTTGCGCTTTTGAGTACACTATAGTTTGCGCGTTTGTTACAAGATGGCGACGACGGACGAATTGAGAAGCGGAACGGCGAAACTTTGATTTTTCGAACGATACCAAGATGGCGGCGCTCGGTGGCGGGAAATACGAGATATGTCTCCGTGAATTGCGGCGATCTTGCGCGATTTAAAGCTGTTTCTCGCCCTGCGCACTGACGAATAAATCTTTTTCGGCCACTTTTAGCACGTTTTCAGCCAAACCATTTTGATACAGCGTAGATTAGGCGTTGCCGATACCGAAACGGGTGGTTTTCAAAAATAAATTTTTCTCGCGATTTTCGCGATCTGATGCTCTCATCCCCCCATAATTTAGCTAGTTTTAATTGTGTTTCGATGATACGAATTTCGGCTAATACGAATATTTTTCGTGAACCCGTGAGATTCGTATCATCGAGATTCCACTGTAGTATAATGTTGGTGTTCTTCCAGCTCTCTGGTACATATGGAGTTGTGAGGCATTGCGTATAAAGGGCCGCAAGCTTTTCAAGCATGATATCTCCTCCATCTTTGATTAAATCTACTGTTATTCCATCTTCTCCAGCAGCTTTTCCCCTGGTCATGTCTTTCAAGGCCCTTCTAACTTCAGCGCTAGTTATAGAAGGAGCCTCTGTATCCGGTTCATCACTATTTTGAATGAAAGTAGCTTGACTGTCTTGGGCACTGTACAAGTCAGTATAGAATTCTTCCGCTGCTTTTACTATGTCATCGAAATTGCTGATGATATAACCATGCTTATCTTTCAGTGCATACATCTTGCCTTGTCCTATGCCAAGCTTTCTTCTTACTGATTTAATGCTGTGTCCATATTTTACGGCTTCCTCAATCTTTCTGTGAAGGACAGGTTCGGGTTTAGTGTTGCGCACTCAAGGGCAACCTTGGTGCGAGTAATAGACAGAGCCGTTTGTACACTTAGAACACATTAGCACTTGTATATATGACACACATGAAAGAATAAATGGAAAATATGCGTTGAAAGGTTTACAGTAAATGAGTGTTAAATGTTCCACCCGTCAATGACGCGGTAAATATATTAGTCACGGCGATAGTAACACGCGGATCTACCCGGTCAGTTGCGTCGGCTCAGACGACGGGGTGGTTGCTGAGGGTGAGGCGGAGGATGAGTCGCATAGCCCCTTGCCGACGCTGCTTGCCACGTCAAGCTGGGTTGTGGCGACCCGCACGGTCGATGAGTGGGTGAGAGCTACGTTCTCCTGGAGACGTCGGTGAGACCGGGTGCGGAACTGCGTTAAAGCTAAACATTTCGACAGAATTGCTACTCGAGTCTTGGCACATTCAGAACACGGCGGGTAATATAAACCGCGTGAAGGGCATTCTTCCTTCCTTGTATGTTCATGGCCTGGCAGACGCGACGAAGGGAAGAAAGGACCCCCCGCTCTAGGTCAGCAACACCAAAACAACTCGTCCTCCCCCCCCCCCCTCCCCCGTCCCTCGTCAACGAATTCCCGCGACTAAAGGGCGCCCGGCACCGGTCATCCTAGCCGACCAGCGACGCCGAAGCCCCCCCCCCCCCTCCCCCCCACCCCACCACCCCTTTGGTCTGTCTAGAACAGGTGCCAGGACAAGTGTCTCCGCACCTTAGGCTCTCTCTCCCTTCCTCTCCTTTGTTACGACGGACCTTTAAAAGCGGCACACCGCCACCTCCGAAGAATACCCCCTGAAGAAGGAGCCGAATTGGTTCCGAAACGTCGGGCTAGTAAATTTCCTTATTTGGTTGGAGTCAATCTCTAAGTCTTTATCCTTAGGAACTGCGTTAGCAACAGTCGGCGGAGCCCAGGTCGTGGGCTAAGGCCGTAACAAAGCCCAGGTCGTGGGCCAAGGCCGAAACATAGCCCGGGTCGGGGGCCAAGGCCGTGTCCTCTCGCCTGACCGGCCAGTCCACTCCGTGACGTCAACACCGTTCGACCGTTGTCCGTGAACGTTCCCGGGCCAGTCCGGTCAGTCGTCCGTGAACGTCCCCAGAACAGTCTGGTCCGTGGGCCGTGAGCGTCCCCAGGACAGTCTGGCCAGTCGTCCGTGAACGTCCCCGGGACAGTCTGGTCCGTTGTCCGTGAACGTCCCCGGAACAGTCTGGCTCCTTCGAACAGCAGGGCTGCCTACTGGCTCGGTCTCCAGACGCGCTGTGGCCACTTCCCGAACCGGCACCGCCTCCTTGCCGCCCACCTTTCGAGCCCCGCAGCTCACGCTCTCCTTCGCCCGTGCCTCGTGCTTTCTTCTTCCTTTTTCCGTTCTCTTCTCAGTTTCGCTTCTCTCTTTGGCTTCTCTTGCGTCGGTCCCACAACACCACAAGTGCACGGTAGCGCGTATATTATTACACTTTCCCACGTTATAATTTCGAATATTCCTTACTTTTTTCTTGTTGATTAGTTTTGACAGTTCAGCGAATTCTATCTGATCTCTTGAGTTGGACATTTTCATCTTCTGTCGTTTCTTTATTAGGTCCTTTGTTTCTTGGAAGAGCTTACCTACTGGTTGCCTTGGTGCCCTACCTCCCACTTCAATTGCTGCTTCTGAGATCAACCTAGTTACGGTTTCATTCATTACCTCTATGTTGTCTTTATCTTTCTTTTCTAAAGCTGCACGTTTGTTTGCAAGCACCAGCCTGAATTGCTCTGCATTTACCCTTACTGCCTCTAGGTTGGGCTGTTTCCTCTTGACTAATTTCACTCTCTCTCTCTCTTCAAATTGAGAGAAATACTAGACCTCACTAACCTATGGTCACTGCACTTAACCTTACCTAACACTTCTACATCCTGCACTATGCTTGGATCGGCAGATCTGCGAATGTACATGTGACCATATGCACAATCCCAGAGGTCCAGGGCCAGGCTAGCAGGATGGAACGGAGTGTGATTGAGGCTAACCGGGTCATTTTCATTAGGGGTCTGAGCCGACCACTTAGGCACACGGTAATGGACGTAAACCGGGAAGCGTACGAGCCTGGCTCCCACCCTTTTGCACAGGATGGTATTCACTACAGTGGTTCCACGGGCGGGAGGGTAGGTAGTAGGATAGGGTGCCAAGCTACGGCTTTTTTGGGGGGACCCAGAGCCCTAAGGCCACCGGTGTAGACGAAGAAGGACCCGGAGAGGCCCCAAGATTCAAGAAACGTAGAATCGGTAGAAGAAATAGACGTAAGCACCAGGGGCAAGGTCATTCTGACATAGGGTACATTAACATGCAAGGTGGCAGGAATAGGCTGAAGTGGGAGGAGATAGACGAGCAACTAAGGCAGGAAAAGCTGATGGTATACAGGTTTGTGGAGACACATCTTAGGGACATGGAGCAACCACCCTGTAATCCTGACTATGCATGGGAATATTGCAATAGAACAGAGGGCAGCAGAAAAGGGGGTGGAATTGGAGCATTCATTCATAAAAGTATGAATTGGCAAAGGGTCAAACAGGAATGCAAGGAGCATTTATGGCTAAAAGGGAAAGTAGCAGGAGAGCAGACATTCCTTGGCTTTGTATACCTGTGGACAGGAGCAAATGCCAAAGAGGAAAAAAAAATGCTGGAATGCATATCAAGTAACATTAATGAGCTAGGAGGAGGGTGCGAGATTATTGTACTAGGAGATATGAACGCACACATAGAAGACATGGACGGGTACACAGACTCAACAGGCAACATGATGCTGGATATGTGTGAAATGCATGACTTAGTTGTATGCAACAGTACTGAGAAGTGTGAAGGGCACATAACATGGGAGGTAGGGAGCCTGCAGTCGACAATAGATTATGCACTAATGTCACATAGGATGCACGATAGGCTAAATGTAATGAACACAGATGAATATGGCTCCAGAAGTCTAGGTAGTGATCACAAACGTATCAAGGTGAGCTTTAGAAGAGAAATGAAAGTAGGTAGGAGGCAAGATGAACAACCAGGTGGGATATTTTACTCGGAAAAGCAGCTTGAAATAGCAACCCAACAAATTGAGGAAGTAATTTCAGAGGATACAAAAACAGAATGGACATATGTAAATTTAACAGGGCTATTTGAGCTAGAGCTTGCTAAGGTACAAGTCAGGCAAAAAGGGAACAGAAGACGTAAACCCAAGAGCTGGTGGGATGAGGAGGTTAAGAAGGCCATGAAGAAACGTCAGGAAGCATCCAGGGAACACAGATATTCAAAACGGAGGGGTGAACCAGAAGCTGATGTAGGCAGAAAATGGAACAACTTCTTAAACTGTAGAAGGGAAGCATCCAATTTGATCAATGAGAAGATCAGAAGAAAGGGGAGCCAATGGTTGTCAGAAGTAAACAAAAAGGATAGAAAAGCAGCGAAGAAATTTTGGAAACATCTCAACTCCTTGAGTAATAAGACTAGTCTAGAGCAGAGGTTTATAGTTACAGCTCAAGGTGTTCGACTAGAGGGAGATGAGGCAATGGAACATATAAGAACAATGATGACAGAAAAATTTAAAGAACGAAAGATAGCATGTGCTCAATCAGGTGAGGATGGACTAGTCAGTGCAGTGGCTCCTCTGGCACAAAGCGAGTGGGAAAGGGCAGAGAAGAGGGTTCCTAGTAGCACGTCGACAGGTCCTGATGGCATCCCAATTATGTTAATAAAGACATTGGGCCCAAAATCTAAGAAAGCATTAAGAGAGGCAGTGAGCAAAATGATAATGGACGGTAAAGCCCCTGACGGGTGGAGACTGAGCAGGATGAGCATGATATATAAGGGAAAGGGGGACAAAGCCGACATAAACAACTACCGTCCCATAACAGTGACGTCAGTGGTTTACAGGGTGGTGATGCAGATTATAAAGGACAGACTGCAGGCATGGGTGGAGAGCGAGGAGGTGCTGGGGGAACTACAAAATGGGTTCTGGAAACAAAGAAGGTTAGAAGATAATCTGTTCTCATTGACAGAGTGTATTGAAATAGCAGAAAAGGAACACAGGCCCCTATGGCTTGCATTTATGGATATCAAGGGAGCCTATGACAGTGTAATCCAAAAGGATTTGTGGGACATACTGGGCACTCTAGATGTGGAAGATGGAGTAAGTAATCTTTTAAAAGATATCTATAAAAGTAACAAGGTGCTTACAAAATGAGAAAACAAGGTATCTGGGCCTATAGAGATGCAGCAGGGGCTTACTTAGGCAGGGGTGCCCTCTGTCACCTCTGTTGTTCATGCTGTATTTACAATGATTAGAGAAAAAATTAGAGAGGAGAGGACTTGGCTTCAACCTTTCCTTTTTCAAGCAAGGAGAATGGATTAAACAGTCATTACCAGGACTGATGTATGCGGATGACATTGTACTTATGGCTGACAGCAAGGAAGACTTGCAGAGATTAATGGACATCTGTGGTAAAGAGGGAGATAGCTTAGGTTTGAAGTTTAGTAAAGAAAAATCGGCAGTCATGATTTTTAATGATAATCAGGGCAGCGAGCATAGGATACAGGAGGTTACGCTGGAAGTGGTGGATAAGTACAGATATCTGGGAGTGTGGATAAACAATGGGGCTGAGTACCTAACGGAACATGAAAAATATGTAACGGCTAAAGGTAGCAGAAATGCAGCTGTGATGAAAAATAGGGCATTGTGGAATTACAATAGGTACAACGTGGTGAGAGGGATCTGGAAAAGGGTGATGGTCCCTAGTTTGACTTTCGGCAATGCGGTCCTGTGCATGAGATCAGAGGTTCGAGCAAGGTTGGAAGTTAAGCAGCGAGGGGTAGGTAGACTGGCTCTGGGAGCACACGGAAATACACCAAATCAGGGGGTACAGGGTGACATGGGATGGATGCCATTCGAGGCCAGGGAAGCCAGCAGCAAGATAGAATTTGAGGAGCGATTGAGAGAAATAGCAGAAAAGCGGTGGGCAAGGAGAGTTTTCAGTTATTTGTACATGAGGAATGTTGATACAAAATGGAGGAAGCTGACCAGAAAACTGTCAATCAAATATTTGGACTGCAGGAGGGGAGCAAACCAGGAAACAGCGGTTAAGAAAAAGGCTAAGGAAACAGAGAGGGGTCTGTGGAAAACAGGGATGCAGACGAAATCAGCACTGGGAACATACATAACTTTCAAGCAAGAAATTGCCAAAGAAAATATGTATGATAATTCTAGGGGAAGTTCTTTGTTGTTTGAAGCCAGGACGGGAGTATTGCGGACTAAGATGTACCGAGTCAAGTACCAAGGTATAGACACGTTGTGCTGGGCGTGTGGAGAAGAAGAGGAAACGGCTGAACACCTCATACTTTTCTGTAAAGGCCTTAACCCTACAGTGCAAAGTAACGGGGCTGATTTTTTCAAAGCATTGGGGTTTAGGGACAGTGAAGGCAAAATAGACTTTAAGCGGGTAGAAATAACCAAACGGAGGTTATCTGATTGGTGGCTAAAATCAAGGCAGGGGTGAAATTTCACCCACCACAAAGTACAAGATGTGTTAATAGTCATGGCTAGGTGGCGTATGCCACCGCCCGCCTCATCCATCCATCCTGCTTCGTACTTTCCACGGCGCGCGATTCTCTTCACCTCCAGGCGCCTGCCTTCCTTCGCGGCTTCAAACAGACATTCGCAGATTGCGCTAGCTACAGCAAAGGCCTGGCTCCATACCCGACCTGCTCAGCGTGCGGAGAGGAGGAAACAATCGACCATCTACTTTGTTTCTGCCCCTCCTTCTCCAAAGAAAGGGCTTCTCTCTACACGTCATTCCGACGCCTAGGACTCCATACGGTCTCAGAATCACAGCTGCTCTTTCCCGGCCGGCTGGAGGACACGGGCTGTCGTGTAAATTGTGAATGCGCCGCCTGGCTACCCCTGACAGCGTAATCGCCTCGACCTTCTCTCTCTCTTCTTTACATTCCTTCCCCAAGGCGCTGAGTCGTGCTCCCTAAAGGGCTGGAGAAACTAGCGCCTCTTCACAACCACACCCTATCCAGTTACGCTTGCCCGTAAGAGCACATTGCGCTTGTCTTTGGATGACAAATATTTTGCTATGATAGGTCTTGGTTCCTGAATAGCGGCCAATCTATTCAATCTTTCAGTAGATGCTGATTGAACAACAGGTTAAATTTTTACTGCGGAGCTGTGCATGTCTACCCTTTCATAGGACTTCCAATCTCCTCACCTCAAAACTGGGACTTGGAAACTGGCTAATGCGTTTTGGACACGCGGGCGCCTCGGGGCAACAGCGAACAATTAATAAAATAATTTTTAAAAAATGGTCCTAGGGTCTTGATATTTTCATGTAAGACGGGTTATATTGCCCCTGGAAAGATGCCTTCCCAGCAATGCATTTGTGTTTAAAAGTGAAGCCGACTTTAAGGGAATTGGTGTAACATTGGTCTTTGTAAAGTGGTTTTCCCACATTGTGTGCTGCAGTGAAGCCTACTCATAAAGAAACGTGCGATGCGAACGGGGCCCGATAACGTTATCGCGTTCTGCTCTTAAAGGCGAAGCACGCTTTTCTGGACTGACAAACAAGCTGCTCAAGAGGCCCAACTTCGCGACCGCAGGCGTGAGCGGCTCGAGAGGAAAGGCCCCAGATCGCGAAACGATTAATGCGGCGCAACGGCGAAAGCTCAGATGGCTTATATAGTGGTGCAGATGCGTGATTCCGCCGAGACGTGGTATGTAAAACGTTGGGCTTCAGTTGTGTGTGTGACCGATTGTGGTTTGAAAACGACATATCGGCGACTGCAAACATTCGTGACTTGACTAAACGGGACAGCGCGATTGCCGTGTTGGTGCGTGTAGAGATTTTGTGTAGTTCTTTTACCGCACCGCTGGTAGCCCACATTCATGGAGTGGAATGGCATGGCATGGCAAGAACTTTATTTAGGTCCAGAGAAACTAGGGCCCGAGGGCAAAAGCCCCCAGGCTAAGTCGGTGGCTCCGCCCACGTAGGCACCGGTAGGCCAAAGGCTTTCCCGATGTCGTGAGCTCTCCGGACGGCCAGGAGTTGATCTTGGAGGACTTCGCTGGATATGCGTCGACTCCAGTCCTCCTCACTGTTGAAGTCCGAAGCCCTTTGGTTGGGGCACAGCCAGAACATATGATCAAATAGACACGGAGTGTGTCCACAACTTTTACATTCCGCGGGAAACTCCTGGTCAATTTTGTTAAGCACAAAAGGTGTAGGATAAGATTTAGTTTGAAGCATTCTTAATGTGACTGCCTGAGCTCTGTTCAGCTTCTGATGGGGGGGAGGAAAAAACCTCCTGCCGTCCCTATAGTGTGAGGTGATTTCGTGAAAAGTGCTAAGTGGGTCTTTGTAGGAGCCGCAGTCATCCTGGAGCAGTTCCCGATCTGATGCGCGGCATGTGAGATCTCGCACAGCAGAGTGAGCTTGCTCGTTAGGATTGCAGCCATTGGGGCTAACCGAGTGGCCCTGATGAGCCGGAAACCAGACTAAGTGTAAGCTATCCGGTTGCTGGTAGTTATGAGTATTAATACTGTGTATAAGTAACTTGTGTGCTTCCATTGAGACGAAGCCGGCGGAGTAGTTCCTAATAGCTGTACGGGAATCGGAGAAAATCGTGGAGCTTCTCCTCATTGTAATTGCAAGCGCTATGCTTGCTTCTTCGGCGGCATGAATTGAGCTCGTTCTTAGTGACGCCGCGCTTATTAATTTACCATTCTCATCGACCACGGCAATAGCGTAGCGGTTGCCCGATCCGTAACTAGTTGCATCGACAAAAAGAGCTGAGCTTTGTTGTTGGTGCAATTTACCCAGAATGCATTTGGCCCTGGCCTCCCTTCTGCCCTTGTTGTGGACAGGATGAATATTTCTAGGTATGGGGTCGACAAGTAATTGTGTCTCCACCTCCTTGGGTAGTTTGAATTTAGAGACGTCTCCTCCTCGAGGCAGAATTCCGACTTCATATAGAATTTTGCGCCCTGACTTAGTGTTGGATAGTCTTGCAATTTGTGACATCGAATGCGCCTCAATGAGCTCATCTATAGTGTTGTGAAGTCCTAACTTGCTGAGGAGTTCGGTACTCGTTCCGTGCGGGAGGCCCAGAGCCCTTTTGAGTCCGGAGCGTATAAGTGCGTTCAGCTTAGCCTTCTCTCCTTCTGGAGAGAAATGGAGTGGAATGGCTTCGAGAGAATGGAGTGGAGCCATTCTGGAGTGGAATGGCTGCGATTTTTCGTAATGGAAAATCGCCTTGGCATACGATTCCTCCCACATTTCTTTTGGTGCGTCTTCCTAGCCGGAAAAGATTATTCCTTTTGGACCTTTTTTCCAGGTAATCATGACAGTGTTGTACTTCTTCACAAGTGCTTGCTAGTTTATCCATTTGGGTTAATAACTTGTTCGTCTTTCAAACCGTGTGACTTTTTGCGCAAGGGCTGTTATTTTTTCTTCTTGCTTAAGGCTGATAAGACGTACTTCTTCCAGCACATATAATTGATTTTGTTGCATTTGTTGTCCCTGCTAAGCAGTCAGAAGGTTTTCTTCCACAGCACCCGCCCGCAGAAAAGAGTAGCGACAGATTTGCATTGTTATCTGAATAATTGCTATCGTGCACTTTTAAAGAAACCTCAATCGTGCCACGAGGTCAACGTTTTACTACGATGTATAAAATCTAGCTCTAATATGCTATCATCCCAAGTGGGACTGGGAATCCGTCCCATGCCGCCAGCATAAAATGCCGTGGCGCCATCTGGTGAGCACAACTTAAAACACTTTCGTGGCGTCTCCCGCCAAACAGCGTCAAAACAAACAACCGATCTCAATAGTATCGGCAAGAGAGCGCCGATACTTTGTCCTCAGCTTGGGGTCTCCAGACGTGCTCTGGGACAAAGGAACGACAACAAAGTAAGGGGTGGATCCAGGTTTTTATTGCGATAGCAATTATATGGACACTCAAAAGCAGATTTCTGCCGTCGGCGTCGCCGTCGCCGTGAGGTTCCGTATGACGTCAATGAAGATGAAATCGTCGCCGCGCGCCGAACGCTGTATGTGCTAGTGAAAGGGCGCGAGGGGCGCGCGATTTCACGGGGAGTGAACGCACGGCGAACAAACGCGCGCTCTGCGCGGTGCTCGCTTAAGGGCTGCAGAAGTAGGCGTCTCTTTCCTCCTTTACAATCACCATATATGTATATATCTACAATAGCATCATCATAGCAAATATCTACAAGGATTCCACAGCTACCTTGGTTCTCCACAAGAAAAGTAGAAAGATACCTATCAAGAAAGGGGTCAGGCAAGGAGACACAATCTCTCCAATGCTATTCACTGCATGCTTAGAACAAGTATTCAAGCTCTTAGACTTGGAAGGATTAAGAGTGAGGATCGACGGCGAATATCTCAGCAACCTTCGGTTTGCAGATGACATTGTCCTATTGAGCAACAGTGGAGAGGAATTACAACAAATGATTGAGGACCTTAATCGAGAAAGTGCAAGAATTGGGTTGAAGATGAATATGCAGAAGACAAAGATAATGTTCAATAGCCTGGCAAGAGAACAAGAATTCAGGATCGCCAGTCAGCCTCTAGAGTCTGTAAAGGAATATGTTTATCTAGGTCAATTACTCACAGGGGACCCTGATCATGAGAAAGAAATTTACAGAAGAATAAAATTGGGTTGGAGTGCATACGGCAGGCATTGCGAAATCCTGACTGGGAGCTTACCACTGTCGTTGAAAAGAAAAGTGTACAATCATTGCATTCTACCGGTGCTAACATATGGGGCAGAAACTTGGAGGTTAACAAAGAAGCTCGAGAACAAGTTAAGGACCGCACAAAGAGCGATGGAACGAAAAATTGTAGGAGTAACGTTAAGAGACAGGAAGAGAGCGGTGTGGATCAGAGAACAAACGGGGGTAGACGACATTCTAGTTGACATTAAGCGGAAGAAATGGAGCTGGGCAGGCCATGTAATGCGTAGGATGGATAACCGGTGGACCATTAGGGTTACAGAATGGATACCAAGAGAAGGGAAGCGCAGTCGAGGACGGCAGAAAGTCAGGTGGGATGATGAGGTTAGGAAATTCGCAGGCGCAAGTTGGAATACGCTAGCGCAAGACAGAGGTAATTGGAGATCGCAGGGAGAGGCCTTCGTCCTGCAGTGGACATAAATATAGGCTGACGATGATGATGACGATGATGATGATATATGTAGAGCAAACGCGCCTTCTTCCGACGCGCGAGAGGCCGTGGGGGAGGGGGGGAGGGGGAGGGAAGGGAGGCGACGTTTAGCTGCGGCACCAAGTGCCTATTTGTATCAGAGGCTCCGGCAACAGTCACCAACGCCGCACGCATTTTGAGCGAACGCGGGCAAAACGCCGACGGCGTCGACAACAGTTCTGCGTGTTGCCGGTGCTGCTGCATGTCCAAGTTTATACAGCTGATAAAGCTACTATCATTACTCCGTATAGCTCTCTACAAATTTGCTATCGCAATTGATGCTTCGCCTTTCAGGTGAAACTGCGACAACGTTTTTTCTGAGGGGGCTTTAGTCAATGATGATGTTGATGATAGTAACCTTTCTTATTTACCGAAATTCACCATTTCTGCTCACGATAAATAAACCCGTCTCTTATACGGCTAGTGCAACACCTGTAGCGAAGCCAAGTATTGGTTTCTCCGAACTTATTCGAAAAGGACGTTGCCCAACACAGCCATGGGCTTGGCGGCTGTGCCTGATAATTCATCTAAGTCTCTAAGTCTACTTGGTTCATGTTCCTGAGTGACTCAGGAACAACATGGAAACGTTTGTTTGATTTTCCGTAGACTCAATGCAAAAAAAAAAATCCGCTTAAGACGAACCACCTCAGACGCACTCTTCAGTTAAGACGAACATTCGGAGTGACCACCACCGCTACCGATCCTGTAGGCTAGCCTACTGGAGGCCTGCGGCGCACATCGTCGGTGGACAGAGGCGAAAACACGAGGACAAAAGAAAAAAATGTCACAGTTTCGCCCTAAGGGCGAAGCAATGAATGCGATAGCAACACACAAATGTCATACGAAGTAAGGTGAGCGGCTTTGGTAGCAATATGAATTGTAGTAAACATGAGCTGATTAAGTAAGCAGGTGTGCTGCGGCGTAAGTAGACCGACATGAAGAGAGACTCGATGACCACGAGAAGGCACGTGTGAAATGGTGGTGTTGATGAGAAGCGCTTCCCGTGGGCAGCGCGCGTGCGAAGGGACACACCTGTAGCGCTGAACCGCCGATCCGGGCAGCATTACATGTGTAGCGTACGTGCGTTGGAAAATGTGGCCCGACTATTACTAACTGAATGAACAAGCGTGGTGTGAGCGCCCACAAACAAACATGAATAGATCACACTGAATGACTGCATACGACTGACAAAACGCTGGCAGCAAGCCCGTACGCTGCAGCGGGCGAAGGTACGTGCGGTCTATCGCTTCAACAGAAACTGAGCGGCGAATGCACAGTGCATTAAGGCCAGAGCCGTGTGGAGATAAGAGACGGTACAGCGAGCGGCGAGCGCGGTTGTTGGCAGAGTATAAGTGCCCCCGTACAACCCTAGAAAGAAGAACGGACTGCAAGCGCATCAACGGAATTCAACGGCGAAGCGGTGTCGGCGGCGGCGCTGACTCGAACCGGAAGCAGCTAGGAGACGGCGCATCCCACAATCCCTCGCTATTTTACGGGCTTAAAGGAAAAGCTGCTTCAGCACCACTGATGTATCGCGGGAACTTCACAATTTAAATGTGACGCGCATGCAAGGGCCCCGAATAATTAATTCAGCGGCCGGTACATCAGGCTGGAGAAAATGTACTGCAGAATTATTATTACCACCATGATGTCTGTATATGAAGACTTCTGTGAACACAGCGCTCGAGAACGTAGCCGTACAGTGACCACGATGATGAAATACGTTTCTTTTTGAAGGGAAAAGCGAGCGCAAGAAAAGAATGACAAGCGCGGTCAGGGGAAGCGCTTAGGCACAGCGGCAACTCACTCGCCAGAATACGTCTCAAGTCGCGTGAACACCCTGCCTATGCGTTAGCTGCATCTCTATCGTATTATATGCTACAAAGAAACACCTTCGCTGTGTAAAGCCGACTTGAGAATCTATCGCCACGTACCTTGATTCTCGTGCAGTTTCTTGCAGCTGCCAGTACACTTTAGGCCAACCACAGAGTTTCATATTACTATTTAAAAACTCTATGGGGCCAACAATCAACCCATCTTCACCATGTGCACGATGTCGGCCGCGACGCCGTCAGCAGATGGATGGATGGATGGATGGGGCTGAACCCTTTGAATCGGGCGGTGGCATACGCCACCTAGCCATGACTGTTAACATATTTTGTACTTTGTGGTGGGTGAAATTTCACCCCTGCCTTGATTTTAGCCACCAATCAGATAACCTCCGTTTGGTTATTTCTATCCGCTTAAAGTCTATTTTGCCTTCACTGTCCCTAAACCCCAATGCTTTGAAAAAATCAGCCCCGTTACTTTGCACTGTAGGGTTAAGGCCTTTACAGAAAAGTATGAGGTGTTCAGCCGTTTCCTCTTCTTCTCCACACGCCCAGCACAACGTGTCTATACCTTGGTACTTGACTCGGTACATCTTAGTCCGCAATACTCCCGTCCTGGCTTCAAACAACAAAGAGCTTCCCCTAGAATTATCATACATATTTTCTTTGGCAATTTCATGCTTGAAAGTTCTGTATGTTCCCAGTGCTGATTTCGTCTGCATCCCTGTTTTCCACAGATCCCTCTCTGTTTCTTTAACCTTTTTCTTAACCGCTGTTACCTGGTTTGCACCCCTCCTGCAGTCCAAATATTTGATTGACAATTTTCTGGTCAGCTTCCTCCATTTTGTATCAACATTCCTCATCTACAAATAACTGAAAACTCTCCTTGCCCACTGCTTTTCTGCCATTTCTCTTAATCACTCCTCAATTCTATCTTGCTGCTAGCTTTTCTGCCTTCAAATGACGTCCATCCCATGTCACCCTGCACTCCCTGATTTGGTGTATTTCCGTGTGCTCCCAAAGCAAGCCTACCTACCCCTCGCTGCTTAACTTCCAACCTTGCTCAAACCTCTGATCTTATGCACAGGACCGCATTGCCGAAAGTCAAACTAGGGACCATCACCCTTTTCCAAATCCCTCTCACCACTTCATACCTATTGTAATTCCACAGTGCCCCATTTTTCATCACAGCTGCATTTCTGCTACGTACCTTTAGCCGTCACATATTTTTCATGTTCCGTTAGGTACTCAGCCCCATTTTTTATCCACACTCCAAGATATTTGTACTTATCCACCACCTCCAGCGTAACCTACTGTATCCTATGCTCGCTGCCCTGATTATCATTAAAAGGCCGATTTTTCTTTACTAAACTTCAAACCTAAGCTATCTCCCTCTTTACCACAGATGTCCATTAATTTCTGCAAGTCTTCCTTGCTGTCAGGCATAAGTACAATGTCATCCGCATACATCAGTCCTGGTAATGACTGTTTAATCCATTCTCCTTGCTTGAAATAGGAAAGGTTGAAGCCAAGTCCGCTCCTCTGTAATTTTTTCTCTAATCCTTGTAAATACAGCATGAACAACAGAGGTGACAGAGGGCACCCCTGCCTAAGCCCCTGCTGTATCTCTATAGGCCCAGATACCTTGTTTTCCCATTTTATAAGCACCCTGTTACTTTTATAGATATCTTTTAAAAGATTTCTTACTCCATCTTCCACCTCTAGAGTGCCCAGTATGTCCCACAAATCCTTTTGGATTACACTGTCATAGGCTCCCTTGATATCCAGAAAGGCAAGCCATAGGGGCCTGTGTTCCTTTTCTGCTATTTCAATACACTGCGTCAATGAGAACAGATTATCTTCTAACCTTCTTTGTTTTCGGAACCCATTTTGTAGTTCCCCCAGCACCTCCTCGCCCTCCACCCATGCCTGTATTCTGTCCTTTATAATCTGCATCACCACCCTGTAAACCACCGACGTCACTGTTATGGGACGGTAGTTGTTTATGTCGGCATTGTCTCCCTTTCCCTTGTATATCATGCTCATCCTGCTCAGCCTCCACCCGGCAGGGGCTTTACCTTCCACTATCGTTTTGCTCACTGCCTCTCGTTATGCTTTCTTAGATTTTGGGCCCAATGTCTTTATTACAATATTTGGGATGCCATCAGGACCTGTCAATGTGCTGCTAGGAACCCTCTTCTCTGCCCTTTCCCACTCGCTTTGTGCAAGTGGAGCCACTGCACTAACTAGTCTATCCTCACCTGATTGGGACACATGCTATGTTTCGTTCTTTAAATTTTTCTGTCATCATTGTTCTTATATGTTCCATTGCCTCATCTCCCTCTAGCCGAACACCTTGAGCTGTAACTATAAACCTCTGCTCTAGACTAGTCTTATTACTCAAGGAGTTGAGATGTTTCCAAAATTTCTTCGCTGCTTTTCTATCCTTTTTGTTTACTTCTGACAACCATTGGCTCCCCTTTCTTCTGATCTTCTCATTGATCAAATGGGATGCTTCCCTTCTACAGTTTAAAAAGTTATTCCATTTTCTGTCTACATCAGCTTCTGGTTCACCCCTGTGCTTTGAATATCTGTGTTCCCTGGATGCTTCCCGACGTTTCCCTATGGCCTTCTTAACCTCCTCATCCCACCAGCTCTTGGATTTAAGTTTTCTGTCCCCTTTGGGCCTGCCTCGTACCTTAGCAAGCTCTAGCTCAAATAGCCCTGTTAAATTTGCATATATCCATTCTGTTTTAGCATCCGCTGAAATTACTTCATTTGTTGGGTTGCTATTTGCAGCTGCGTTATTGCCTTATGATTGCTCAGGTTAAGCATAAGGACCTGTACATTGAATTCTTGCAGCAGAGCACTCCCTGTATGGCACGACTTCCTGTGTATATAACCAAGAGCACCTGGTGAGGGGCCCTCAATGGCGTCACATGTAAGCAGATAAATGGCATAGCAACCTAACAATTACGCTTGCACACTCCTCTGTAGAGTTCCAATCAGTCGGCCGAAGTGAACGGACGTGCCGGCGGCGTGCTCCGCAACCACCGAAACGCCGCGACCTTCACCAGCCGCCCTTGCCCGGGCCTTTTTCGCCGGGAATTGTATGGGAAGCGGCCTTCTCACCGTTTCCCACGGATCGTCGTCTTCTCGGACACGCCTCGTGCGGGCGTCATGAGCCAGTGTGATGTATTAGAAGGGGAGGATCTTTCCCCGGAGGAGATGCTCAAGTGGCGGCAAACGCACATATACGACGCCGCATATCAAGACTCACTCCGTAAAGACACCATCACTGCCACTGCCAAGGCTGCTGTATGGAAACAGATGATCTCCAGGAATAACAAAGTGAGGCCTCCCAAGTTACCCGAAGGTTCATACAAGACTATTTTTCGTATTCGCAGAGGTTTCAACGCCTCCCGCTTCAGCCACTTCCAACTCTCCAAGCTTCTCTCTACGGCAGCCGGCGTTCCAGCCACTATGGAGCTGCGACAAGACGTCGTCACCATCAACCCCACCACCAACACAGTTACCCTCAGCACGGAAAGCTACGATCGCCTGACGAAATATCTCGGCATCAAGTCGCTCACGGTCGGCAGCCAAGAGCACGAAGTCACCTCCTACAGGGTTCCGAACTCCGAGACGTGCAAAGGCATTATCTACATCGACAGAAGTATGCCTAGGAGAAGTTATTTACGAAAAGGACCTTCTACCCATGCTTCGTGAGTGCAACCCACAAATCCATTTTCTAGAAGCCAGACGAATGGGACAAACTTTCGACGCAGTCCTCGTGACATTTTTGGCAACGAAAGTTCCTTTTTGGCTCAAATATGAAATGGCAATGCTCCGGTGCAAGCCTTTCCGACAAAGAATGGAGGCCCGCACACGCTGTTGGAGAGTTGGACATCGACCGGACGTGTGCCCTACGCACAAAGAGGACACTTGCCATAAATGCGGAACTGTGAATCCTCCGACTGATCATGTGTGCATTCCCAAGTGTGTACTGTGTAGTGGAAGTCATGAGACTGAATCCATTCAGTGTGCACTGCGATATAAGCCCAAGATCTCAATCCCCAAGGCTGACAAGACTCCTCCTCCATCAAAGACCAAATGTCCTCCTTCGACCAAGAAGCAGGAACCTCTTCCTAAGAAAAAGAAAGATGAAGATTGGCCTCTTCTATCGCCTGCTCCCTCTAACAAGACATCAAGCCCACCTCAGGTAAGTTGGGCATCGGTAGCTTCCCACAGCTTACCTAAACCTAAACATCCTGATGCCCCCATCTATGCCCTCCTGCAACAGATGCAGGAAGAAAATCGTGTTCTGCGCAAACAAATTATCGACCTCCAAACCCCTTCACAATGTACAACTACTACTTCTCCATCTGAACCCGCTATTGATAAACAACCCACTATAACCCCTCCCCCTGTCAATGAGAATGGCGATAACACATTAATCATGGATACTTCTCATCTCACTACCACTACCGCCACAAAGCGTAAATCTACTGAGGGTGGGAGAGATACTTGGGATGAACATGATAAGCTGAGTCGTAAACTGGTCCCACACATTCGAAACTCTAACAGCCGCTTTGAGGCCCTCGAGAAATGCATGGATGCCGTAGAGGCTATGCTTGAGTCCCTTACGACAAACGTTCATAACCTCAGTACCAACATACTAAATTTAGCCAGGTTGACGAGCGACTTACCCAAATTGATGAGCGATTCAATCAAATTATCGAAAGACTCGATCGCCTGCATGGCCGCATCCCCTAAGCGCTCCAAAATAGTTGTGTGGCAGTGGAACCGCAGGGGCTTTTCCAAAAAGAAGGCCAGTCTGCAACAATACATAGCCACTCTCACGCAACCCCCCGCAGTCATTGCTTTACAAGAAACGCATAGTTACGTTAAATTCCCCGGATACAACACATTCCAATGCAGAAGATGCGAACGTCCCAATACCGCGATCCTAGTACAAAAGCACTTGACGGTTACTTGCTCCCATTTCGACGGTATCGACATTGATCACGACTTCATAGAAATATTTCCTAAAAAGACCCGATCCGGCTCCCCTTTACATCCTTAACATTTACAGCAGTCCCAGCTCTAAACACCACCGCTTTACTACTGTTTTTGCTCGGGCTAAACAGGAAGCTCAGAGAAACCCGCTCCTCATTGTTGGTGATTTTAACTCTCCATATCAGCTATGGGGTCATAATACATCCACACCTAAAGGACGAGCTTTATGGACCCACATTCAGGATCATCAACTCACCCTCCACAATGACTTCGACACACCTACCCGCTTAGGAAATAGTGTCTCCAAAGATACATCACCAGATCTCACCCTCACATTTCGGGTCAACTTAACTAAATGGGAAAACCTTCAAATCAATTTTGGTAGCGATCACTACGTCATTCAGATTTCTGTTACCTTCCCTCACAAGCCCTTTAACACTCGACCTCCCAAACTTACGGATTGGGACAAATTTCGGCAAACACGGGCAAATAATGCTCCCAATTCCGTACTTGATCTACAGCCATGGGTCAGTCAACTCCAAACGGATGTTGACAGTCAAACCACAACTATGCCACCTGATGCTCCCTTTCGAACAGCTGATGCCAAACTGCTACACATGTGGCAAGCGAAGGAATCGCTATTAAAGCGGTGGAAAAGACGCCGCCACAACCGCAAGCTTCGCATCCGTGTAGCTAAACTTGATCACGACATCCAAGCATATGCGATGCAACTAGTTAATCAACAATGGGGCCAAGTATGTGAGAGTATGCATGGTAATCTCAGTAGTAAAAGGACTTGGCAACTGCTGAGACATTTGCTTGATCCCTCGACCTCGCGCACGCAACATAGTCACTATATCACTCAATTATTGCACAAACACAAGGATAACATTCCCCATCTTTTTCAGGAGCTTGCACGATTACACCTCCCTCCAACCACAACTCACGAGAATGCAAACTATACAGGCGAGGTTAATGAACTTCTCGACGCTCCAATAACAGAGACAGAAGTTCGACATGCCTTGGCTTCCCTTAAAACTACATCTGCTCCGGGTATAGACAATATAAGTAACAAATTACTCCGAAACCTGGACGACAAATCTGTCTCCGCCCTCACAGAATACTATAATCAATGCTTCGATAACAGCTCCCTTCCGAACGCATGAAAAACCGCTAAAGTAATATTTATTCCCAAACCCAATAAGCCCTCTGACATAGCTAATCTTAGACCTATTTCCCTCACGTCATGCTTGGGCAAAACGCTCGAACATGTCATGCTTAATCGCTCAAATAAATACGCGGAAGGCAATCAGTTGTTCCCGCCAGAGATGATTGGCTTTCGCCAGTCACTCTCTTGCCAGGATGCCATGCTAAGGCTCAAGCATGACCTCCTTACACCTACAGGTAGCAAAGACACCCAAGCCATCTTGGGACTCGACCTTCGCGGTGCATTTAACAACATAGATCATGAATCCATCTGATGTGAATTGAATGTTATTAACTGTTGCAGAAAAATGCATGACTACTATATCCGCGAATTTCTTACCAGTCGTACAGCCGTCATTACTCTCAATGATCAAACTTCTCCCCCAATCACCCTAGGTAGCTTTGGCACTCTTCAGGGATCTGTGCTCTCGCCGTTTCTGTTTAACCTAGGTATGAGGTCTATTGCAGGGGCGCTGGCAAAAATACCGGATCTCCAATATTCTTTGTATGCAGACGACATTACCCTATGGATTAAGGGTGGTTCGGATGGCTACATTCAAGATACCTTGCAAGCGGCTGCAGATGCAGTGGCTACGAGAGCCGGGTTCATGAACCTCGAGTACTCGCCCGCTAAATCTGAGCTGTTACTTCTATCCGCAAATAAACGCTATACGCCCAACATTCAGATTAATATTAACGGGAAGCAAGTTTACGTCGTCGACAAACTCCGTGTACTTGGCATGCACATTAAATCTAACCGACTCAATACTTATACACTTCAAACGGTTACTGCCAGCGTAGACCACACCACACGGCTTATAGGAAGGGTGTCTAATAAGCATGGAGGTCTCCATGAAGCAGAACTGCTAAGACTGGTACAGGCGTTTTCAGTTAGTAAAATCACATTCTCCCTTCCCTACCTACACTTAACTAGGACCGAGGAAGATAAAGTTAACGCACTGATACGCAGACTCTACAAATTTGCCCTTGGAGTGCCAAGTAGAGCCTCCACTGAGAGACTTTTGGCTACAGGTACTTTGAATACATTTAGTGAGCTCGCAGAAGCCCACCTGACCAGCGCTTATCGAACACCCACACTGGTAGGCACATCCTAAACTCCGTAAATATTACCCCAGCACCCATGACCAATGAGAAATTTAATATTCCCCACCCGATTCATGAGCAGTTTCATATACCTCCTCTCCCTAAGAATATGCACCCTGTTCATCACGAACATAGAAGGCAACAACGAGCAAGCCCTACAGAAAAAGTTATCTAACTACAAAGACGTGGTCTATGTCGATGCCGCGAGTATCCGTGTGGAAACAAATTTGCCATATCAGCCGTTAAGGATAAGGATGATAAGGAGGGGGATCAAGAGCGCGCTCGGACTAACAAACTACACACGCACCGACCGACTTCTGCCGTTGGGTATTCATAATACACTAGAAGAAATTGCAGAAGCACAAGAAAGGGCACAGATTCTCAGACTCTCCGGCACCACGGCGGGCAGACGACTCCTAACAGAGATGGGCGTCCCCCCGGCTAAAGTCAAAGACTCCTACCAGGGCCTTCCGAAGGAGCAGAAAGATCACATCATCATATCCCCCGCCCCGCGCAATATGCATCCCCAGCGCAACGTGGAAAGAAGGAAGGCCAGGGATGTAAAGCCCCTATATATAAAAAGTAGCGCCATCCACTTCCCTCCTCCTCCGTTCCACATCGCGCTCGGCGCGACCAGCGCGATCGAGGCGCGATATCGACAGTGGCGCCGCCTGCGTCGGGCCTGCCGTGGCAGACGACAGCTAACGCGCTACCAGAGGAAATCCGAGGAAAACTTCGATCGCGCCCTGCGGAGACGTTTTTGAGGCGCGATTTTGCTTCGTCAGTCAGTAACTGGTCTTATTAATGCCGTTTTGGAAGTAGCAACGCGACGATGCGAGACGGCGCAAATATCAAGTGTGCAGCAAGCGTTTGCGCACGCCGGATGGTAAACAAAAAAAAAGCCTTTTGCCCTCGCCTTGTCGGTTGCGGCAACTTAAGGCGCAGCAGCATGCCATCACAACGAAGTTCTTGTCCTTAACACGTTTGATCCGTTTGTGCGTACAGCACTTTCGTCGCACAGGCCCGAGAATGGCAGTCGGAGCGCGCTGGAAAGAAAAAAAAAATATACAAAAGCGCGACGCGAACTTCCACGTGACACGGATTGGCCAATGGGGGAGCGGAGGAGGCTGGGGCGACAGGAGGCGGCTAAGAGAGGGCGAGGAGGAAGCGCCGGGATGAGCGCGGTGGCGGCAAGATCTAAGAATGGCGCTACTTTTATAAATATAGGGGTTTTACAGGGATGTGGCGCTCCTACGCTAGAGTCACTGGAAAAACAGAGTACCGCAAAGGTACGCGGCATGCCGGCAACATTGGGTGGCGGCCTCCATGTTCCTTCCAGACCGCCGACGCGCTGTAGCGGTGCCAGCGTGCATTGAGTAGCGTTGACTTAACTGACGGATTTCCCCCCTAGATTTCGAGTCCCGTTTCGCGAAACTGGATTATTTTTGTGTTTTTCTTCAAGTGGATGCCACAAGTGACATCAGGATATCGACGGAAATGAACGTACTGCGCGTAAGCGACGGAATGTATAAAATGTGCGGCGATGGTTCCGATGCTCGCGAACCGATGCTCTACGTGTCGCTTTTGGACTTCGTCTTGCGTCAAGTGCTATGTGCAGAGCTGCTGCAAACATACTTGTATGCGCCCAGTGAATTCGCTTGAAACGTCTTTTACATGAAAACTGGGCCCTGAGGTTGTGCTTGCGCTAAAAACGCAGCTTGACAGCCGATGGAATATGCAGTGGGTGTTCAGGTTGCCTTCATAGTGCTCGTTCGCGTCCTTTCGAAGTACAAAAGCAAGCAAATGTAAACAGCTTACTGCTGCGCTTGTTTATCTGTATAATCGGAGCGAAGTGTAAGCAGTAATTTTTATGTAGATTTATAAAGTTGCCTGTCACGTATCAGTGATAAAACGCCAGCAGCCTCTGCAAGCAAACTTCGCGTCTTGCGGCTACTGGCGTGTTTGCGAATGCGTGCTTGTAATGTTCTCGTCGATTTGTGAAATAAGCTCTCTGAAGCTAACGTTGTAAACGACTGGTTAACAGCTTTTAATTCACGCGAAACTCAAGCAGGTATCCGCATACGGCTATAAAGGATGTGTACGAATGTTTTTTTTTTTTTTATATACCTTTGATAATACAACCTTTTAGTGCACTTATTTCCAATCTGTTACTGTGTTCTGGAGTATTGTGTTGACATTGCCAGTACTAAACAGTGGTGCGGTTTTCCTATATTTATTTTCGATCATGCTCCTTTTATTGTATACCCTTTATGTGAATCGGGTCATTAACACAAAAAGACGTTTTCGAAAAAAAAAAAGTTGCGAAGACACGGTAAAAACTAGGTTTCTGAAACGGAATTGTAACATTGAGCACTTCTATTTTTTAAATGATGTTCTTGTCGCTGCACTCACGGCATAAAAAGATGTATGAGGCTGTTTATAGAGGTGCTGTGCCAGTTGACAAGCATTCGTAATCATGCTGTAGCAGGTTTGCAATAAAAATTACTATTTTACAGCCTCCCTGTATAAGGGACACCATACCATTTGTCCCCGAATTGCTTCATGCTGTCAGCAAAATTCCCATTTTCAGAACAGCATGCAGTCACAAAGTAAGATGTGGAGGCAAGCAACATATCTATTTTACAACAGTCATAACAACAATTTATTTCGTCAAGCATGACAACAGCATACCGGTCTTCCGATTCGACTCTTGGTTTCTCAAAATCATCAGGAATGAAGTGGTCCTATAGTTTGTCCATGGAGAAAACAAAGAAACATAGGAATGTTAATAAACCTACCCTGTGACAGTGCTTAAAATATCTAAAGTGTAAGTAGTCCCAAAAAGAAAAAAAAAAGAGTCAGGAAATCTATAGAAGACATTTTTAAGCAACATTTTCTGTATAGACCTGGTGCTTGTTTGAAACACATTACTCATGGGAACCGCCTCCTTTTACTCTGTAGCACAACATGCTCACTTGAAATGCATGTTTGTTGTTTCCATCGAGCCGCGCGAATCAAGCACTGCAGCTTGCTTGACATGTATGTACGTTTTCTTCAAACGCGGAGCGCAAACCGAATGAAACAGTGGAGAGCTTGCTAGAAAGTTCGTAGGGCGGTGTTTTCAACAGCACTAAGTGACTTGAAACATAGGTACGGGGCATTTTTCAATAGCGTAAAACAAAGCGAGCCGCGCGAACCGAACAGTTTACTGGAAACAATAGCGCAAAGCAGAGCGGGCCGCGCGAACCGGAGACCTTACTTGAAAGATAGGTACTGGGCGATTTTCAATAGCGTGAAACAAAGCGAGCCACGCGAACAGAACAGCTCACTCAAAACCACGTGTGCTAGCTACATAGTGTTCAATAGCCGCACCCAGAGCGATGAGCGCGAACTGGACAGGTAAAGTTTAGCGGTCACACGCAAGTACAGTCACTTGAAAGCAATAACTGTCCAGCAAACTAGTTATTCAAGAAACTTACCTCGCACAAGCTGGTGTTCTTCGAGGGCGCGAAGTTTTTGCGGCCAATTCTGTGGAGCCACGCAGAACGTCGTTCACCGTCGTCCTTCCAGCACGGAATAGAGAAAAATGCCTTCCCGGACTCCGTTTGGTTGCTACACCTGAAGGCGCAGCAACCAGGCATGATGATGGGTTATTTCTGACGCCTGTGTTCGCAAGCGCAACGCAAGCGTTGAACGAAACGGCGAAGTGCTCTCCGTGCGCGGTGCATACGCTACGGGTTCGACGTGCCAACTGAAAGGGCTTGGAAGAAATATGGCGGCAAAAGGTCACGTGACACGAGCGCCCCAATCACCGGTGGCCGCGGCAGGCGGCGGCGCGCGGAAAACAAATGCGATACTCTAAAATTTTTCCAGTGACTCTATCCTACGCCGGGCGACAGAACTCCCTGGCGGCAGCTGCTTCGTTGACGCGGCCCAATATGGCAACAGCAAAAATTTCGCAGTAGTGTCCATCAACCACAAGGGTTCGACCGTTAACGCAGCTTCGGTACGAAGCACGTCGTCATGTGCGGCCGAGCAAGTGGCCATTGCCTTGGCCCTCCTGGACGAGAAACATGCCAACATCTTTAGCGACTCCAGGGCAGCCATCCGCGCCTTCAGTGTTGGCGCTGTGTGTAAAGAAGCCTGTTGCATCCTCGACGGTAAAAGCATTGCCACCCACACTCTCACGTGGTTCCCCGCTCACATGGGATCCATCATGGGAGGCCCCACAAACCTCAACGAGCTGGCCCACTCCAAGGCGCGAGGTCTCGCTTTCCGCGACCTTGGAGAACTCCCCGGCCGGCCAGGAGTGGTGGAGAACAGAGATCAACCGACAACATACAATGAAATTACGCAGTACTTTTATCTCGGCAGGAGAGACTTTCCCCTTCCTCACAAGAAGTTAAATAGAGTGCAGGCATTGACCCTCAGATTATTGCAAACAGGCTCGTGTCCCAGCCCGGCTTTATTACACAAGCTTTATCCCGACACTTATGCCAGTAGTTCTTGCAGGCACTGCAATGACTTCGCTAGCTTAGACCATATGCTCTGGCGTTGCCCCTCGTTACGAGGCACGGAACAAATAAATGAGGACAAGTGGCTCTCCGCTATCAAGAGCCCCGATGCCGGGGCGCAACTATGGGCTGTCCAGAGGGCCCACGATGCGGCGGTCGGGCATGGCCTGACTGTCCCAACGTGGGAGCGGCCCGCTGCGAGCTGAGTCGCGTACCTCAGGACGTTCATTAAAGTTTTACATCCATCCATCCATCCATATCAGCCGTTGACTCCACTGGCAGTGTTGCAACTGCAGCATCCATTCTAGCCTCTTCTTCGAAGGAGGCGGAGCTAGGAGGCGGCGGTGGCACTCGCCGCAACAATACCCAATTACTCTGTCATAGTAAGTGACTCAAAAACTGCCATATACAACTTTGGAGCGGGTAGGGTTTGCAGGACGGCCCTAGCCATCCTATCCCATAATCCGTCATCCCAACTTCTGAGTTTAATCTGGACACCTGCTCACGCAGGCCTAATCGGCAATGAAACGGCCCACGCAAGTGCTCGAGCTTTCACGAACCGAGCGCAGGCTAGGCTAGGGGACGGTTCAGACGCCAATAATCTACCTCCAGCATTCACCTGCAAAGACAAGTTACTTTCATACCACAACATTTGCGGGCATTACCGCCTAGGTCGCCGAACCCTCCCACCTTTAATGTGTCGGTCGTCACGCATACACGAAGTGCTATGGCGTAGACTGCAGACTCGCACTTTTCTATCCGTTGCTTTGCGTCTCAAAATTCACCCTGGAATATACCCTACCTCAGCCAGCAAGTTTTGTCCCGCTAGCAGAGCGGACCTAAACCACATTATGTGGCAATGCAAGAACCACTCCCCACCCACTCACCTTTGTAGAGTTTTAAGTAGTCGGGAGCTGTGGGAGGCTGCCATGCGCAGCCATAACCCCGAACTTCAGGAAGCTATCCTGAGGTGGGCTGAGGTGGTAGAGGCGGCCTACCGCGAGTAGGACAACCTCTCTCGCCTTTTTCTCGCAGCCCCTTTCCCTTTAAGATGGGATAAATAAAGTTGTTTCTCTCTCTCTCCTCTGTAAGAAATCTTTGCTTGAAAATCACAGAAGCTAACAAACCACAATTATGTGATTTATTGTTGACCATTGATGGAAATCTGTACTCTCTAGAAGCAGGGCTGTGGCTAGTTGTACAAGTGTTATATGCCCCAGAACCAGATCTCGTCCTTTCATCAAGTTGACCAACTGATCAAACTATGAGGCCATGATTCCAAGATGATGTGCTCAAAGAAATACCTTGCAAGAGTTCGTAGCAGCTTGATGCCATATATGCAACCTTTTGCAGTGCTCAAAAGCAGCAGCATCATGAAACTGCACCTACAGCTTCTTGTGAGCCACATTAGTACAAGTTTCCTTTTTTTTTTTTGTGACATACAGCACACGTCATCAAGCTTTCCACACACAAAAGTCTACAATAGTCCTACTGCAGCACAACTGTGATGAACAATTATAAGGCAACTTCACCACCTCTGCACTCACGGGCAGAGGTGGTGTATTACATTAAGTAAGATAGCCATAGCATGGAGGGCACTGTTGACTGGCATTTTTGATGCACGACCTGGACAGTGCAGCCGGACTATGGAGGGCAGACCAGAGACCCGTTTTTGGTATTGTATTAGACGTATGCTGCTGTTCACACCACATCAGCTTACAATCATAAGTATAGAACTATGAACTTGTAAAGCAATACTAAATAGTAAGAGTGTACAAATAAGTTTAAGAATGAACCAGTGCTAAAATTGAACATTGAAAGCTTTTCAATGTTTCCAAATTATAAACAGCATTTTCACATTATAAAACAATTTTAGCATCATGGCATTAATGTTAGCAAGTTTCTGTCATTCAACATCATGCTGCACAGCTTTAAAAATACCAGTGAAGCATCAAGAACTAATAAGCACCTCGTCTGCATATGCACTTGGCACTATTCAGATCTACGTGGCCACATATCAAAATGAAGTTTAGAAAGGCAGTCATGTGGGTCAGGAGACTAAATAAGAAATGGGCATCATCCATAACAAGGGCAGAGCGAAAACTTGCTTTTTTTTTTTGTCAGGTTAGAATGGTCGCAGCAGAGTGTGGTGGCCACTATATATCAAATAATGTTGCAAACACGCATATATAGACTTAATCCAATGAGAACACACGAGTGCAGCACCTGTGAATAGTACCAAACAATGCCCACCACCAAATGCCATGTACGTGCAAATTTGCGTGAATGTCTCGTTCCCTTGGCCACTGCAGCACACTTTGCTATGAAACTTTTTATATACACTTTGGCTGAGATGAACATTTGATGTAGGCAGTCTGTGGGCTTTTATTGTGGACATATGGCTGCCAGAGCTTAGAAAAGCAGCCACCTTACTGAAATTTGCAGGAAAGTCTATTCCAGTAGAAATGTAGGTCTTGGAGACAAGTATTATTACTTCTCTGACAACACAATGTGTCTTCTTGGTTGTTATCCTGTGTTGAATGCGCAGGCCCATCAAAAGGAACAGCACAAATTTGGTGTCCCGGCTTGATGCGCTTTAGCGTGGCACAAGCCGACTAAACCCAATTCATGGCCAAAGAGGGATCGGTTACTTCACTAAGGCCCATGACATGCTTAAAAAAAGGATGACAACTATCCATCATTTATAGAGAAATTGATGCTGTAATTACCAGGTTGACAACTGTCTATAGAAGGTAGAAAAAACAATGACAAGCAAATTGCATGTCCATACGGCTTTAACAAGTTCACAGGGACTCCCCCTGTGCAGGGCTTTCCTGCTGTGCAACACCTGTGCTAGAAACCAACGAACAGGCAAAATGCTTCGTTGCTTTGTATCGGACCTGTCGTAGTGCCATCTGTCTGCACCATGTTTCAAAGGAGCACTCCCTCGTTACTTACCGCTGAGTCACAATGCACTGCGGAATAGGACAAGGTGAGGTCACAGGAATCAAGTGCTGCAGCAATGAACACGTTAAAGTAGCAGCATATTTATTTTCATACATTTTAATATAATTCCTGGTGTACAGTATCTAATGAATACTGAATTCACATTCAACGCAAAAAAAAAAATTCCACAGTGCGCACATTCCTACATTTTTTTTAAGGTTGTGCGCCAAGTCTCTGAGAGTGTGGCAACAATGGACTAATATGCTGCAGCTGAGGCGTGGTACTTTAGCCAGTAACTTCCACTCAAGACGTTTTCTTTTTCTGACACATTTTTATTGCCAGGCTACATCAGCTGTCATAGAAACGTGGCATTCGAACTTTTCTTGTTCTTGTTGCTGCTGTTGAAGGCAGCGAGAAGGAGGCTTTGTACCGGCTAGGCATGCCTTTTACAACCTGGGATGTGCCCAACGTCCTTGTAGGTGGGATCTGTGATGTACTACAGACAGAAGTGTCAACTCCCCGTACAATATCACCGTCACGATGAGTGCTTGATGCCTCTGCGAGCATTTCCAGTGCAGTGGACTCTCTGCTTTGAGCACACTGCAGTGGCTCCTCACTTGCAGTGGGGCCAAGGGGTGGCCCACTTAAGCTGCAAATGCCAGAGTGTCCTGAATGCAGCTCCATCTTAGTTGGTGTCACAACCATGGAAATAGTACGGCTGGCAGGCAACACCATTTGGCAGAATGGGTTATTTGCTGCTTGTGTTGAGCACACAGCTGGAAGCTGATTCGACGGCTGGAGGCTCTTTTGTAGCTGGCTTGTTCGGACACCGCCATCTGCCAAGCTAACAAACTTGCCTTCCTCTTTAAGCCGTTCTTCTGCTGTGCTGTTTACCGAGCCTGCATCGAGTGCAAGCTGGAGTTCACCAGCAGCATCCAGAGTCAATTGTGTGTCATTGCCTGTGCAATGAACCTTCTGCTGAAATTTACTCATGGGCGATGACATTGGTGAAGAGCTGAAGCAGGGACTGCTTTGAGGGTCAGCTATGAGGGATTGTGACCACAGTGAAGATGTCGGCATGAGGTCAGCCTCACTTGAGGCGCTCAGTGGCACTGTGTCATCAGAGGCTGGCAGTGGGCCAGGCAGAATGCAATGCTCACTTGGCTGGGAAGGGCTGCCAGCTGGCCATGTAGTGGGTGCTGGAGGGGTACGCTTGCGCTGTTGGCTTGCCAGGG
Source organism: Dermacentor silvarum (assembly GCF_013339745.2). NCBI lineage: Eukaryota > Metazoa > Arthropoda > Arachnida > Ixodida > Ixodidae > Dermacentor > Dermacentor silvarum. The sequence goes on from NC_051157.2 coordinate 2,129,853, forward strand.
GACGAGACACTTTCAGGGGCGTGAAGCTGCTAAAGGCAGGTTTTTCTGTGACCTGCTTGGGGGGTCTCCCAACACGGCGGCCAGAGCCACGCTTTGTGTGCATACCAGTTGCCACAAAGCTGGATTTCGAGCTTGAACAAATTGCATTGTCCATGTTGGAACTCCCAGAAGAGGATTGGCGGTGGAAATGAGATCGATATTGGCGGCTTTGATGACGACCAAGGGTACCTTGGCATGAGCTGTCAGGCAGTGGAGCCTGCGAACATCGCCGTGCAGCAAGAGATGTACCTGTAGCAGCTGTGGCTTTAGATGCTATGCTTCCAGCTGGACCCATGTGTGGTGCACTAAGCACCCATTGCAGAAACGACCCAACTTCATCCAAGACACACCGATCCACCATTGACTGAGTGACGCCCTCAAGGCGCTTTTTGAGAGCACACATGTGGAGTGCATCATCGGCTCCTCCAACCACCACGAGGCCCGACACTGCCTTCATGTGTTCTCGGAAGTTCTCCAGCTCGTCCATGCTGCACGACAGGGCATTCTGGCCCACCACAAACAGTGTGGGTGTGTGACTATCCAGCAGCGGGTCATCCACATCTCGAGATCCACTCAACCCAACGAGCGGAAAACCGAAGCACACAACAGCGGAAACGGACTCCAACAATGAAACTTGACATGCTACAAGGCCGCCTATCATCCATCCAATTAAGATGATAGGCCTCGACGAAAAATGGCTCTTGAGCTCAAGCACTTTGGCCCGTGCAGCAGCCACCATGGCCTCGAGTACCTGGTTGAGGCTGGCGTTTGGCGGCGTAGTCGGCACGGGATCTACAGTCACCAACTTGCCCAACACGGACAGCTGGGAGGTCCAAAATTTGGAGCGGGGCAGACCAGCCGCCTGGGGTCGTGGACCGCATGGGCACACTACCAGCAGAGGAGAACAAGGCAGCCGTTTCGGCTTGTGCTGACTCAGGAAAGGCGCCACTGGGTCCCAGGGACGCCGCAGCAGCATACCCACGGCATCGGGGCCGGTCGAGCGCCCGGGCGTAGCTTGCCGAGCCACCAGCTTGTCGATGAGCTGAGGGATCTGGGCCCTCAGGGCTTGCAAGGCATCCAAGTAGGCTGCAACATAGGAGGCAGTAGCTTTTTCCATCAACAGCTGATGCAGCCACTGAAGCAGTTTCAAGTCCCAGCTAAATAAGCCCATGATGCGCCTCAGCCGACGAGCAGTGCGGTCCACGGCCAGTCGCCGCAGGACTGGCTCGTTGGCATTGTTGCTGTAGGCTAGTCGTGCCAACCGGTCCGCGTGAAGGAGCCGCATAACATGGTTGAACGCTCGATGCTGAGAATTGGTCCAGCCCAACCTTTTCACATTTTCATCCCACGTGGATATGTCCGGCCGGGATGAAACGGACGCGCTGCGCTCGCATTCGCTCATAAGGTTACGCGTCTTGCTCCCATCGTACGGAGGTGCATCCACGCCTTTCCAAGTTTCCACATTCACCACAACATTTTCACGGATTCCCGTCTTGCTCTCAGAAAAAAATACATCCTTCATGAAAAGAAGCTTTGCTGGTTTCGCATGGTGCGAGTCCGGGTGGGCATTCCACGCCTTGGCGTAACTGTGGTCGACACTCACAATGTGCGGCTCCTTTTCTTGGCCCGAAAGCCGGTGCAGATACATTTCTGCGCTCGAAGCACGGCCATCGCCGTAGTGATAGTGGTGTGCTGCCGCGCACATATCTGGCATGTGCGGTCAAAATCGTGATTGCATACAAAATGATGAGGTTCTTGAAAGGAACTATCCGCAGCTTGTTCACTATCGCCACGCACTCACTCACACGTCGGTGTAAAAACGGGAAGGTAACACAAGTTCCAAAATACCCAAATAATGCCGACGTAAGAACGGCAAAATCGATAGGAACGTTGCACAACGGCACTGCGCAGAGGTGGCGCATTAAGCAGAGGAAGGCGGAAGCGCATGAAACTTATCGCGAAAACCGACAGATGGCGCGACTTATGGTACTATGGATGGATGGATGAGGGTTCAGCCTCATCCATCCATCCATCCGATAAAGGATGTGACGGCTAAAGGTAGCAGAAATGCACACGACCTACTGTTCCAGTAGGTCGTGGAAATGCAGCTGTGATGAAAAATAGGGCACTGTGGAATTACAATAGGTACGAAGTGGTGAGAGGGATTTGGAAAGGGGTGATGGTCCCTAGTTTGACTTTCGGCAATGCGGTCCTGTGCATGAGATCAGAGGTTCGAGCAAGGTTGGAAGTTAAGCAGCGAGGGGGTAGGTAGACTGGCTCTGGGAGCACACGGAAATACACCAAATCAGGGGGTACAGGGTGACATGAGATGGACGTCATTCGAGGGCAGGGAAGCCAGCAGCAAGATAGAATTTGAGGAGCGATTGAGAGAGATGGCAGAAAAGCGGTGGGCAAGGAGAGTTTTCAGTTATTTGTACATGAGGAATGTTGATACAAAATGGAGGAAGCTGACCAGAAAACTGTCAATCAAATATTTGGACTGCAGGAGGGGTGCAAACCAGGAAACAGCGGTTAAGAAAAAGGTTAAGGAAACAGAGAGGGGTCTGTGGAAAACAGGGATGCAGACGAAATCAGCACTGGGCACATACCGAACTTTCAAGCAAGAAATTGCCAAAGAAAATATCTACGATAATTCTAGGGGAAGCTCTTTGTTGTTTGAAGCCAGGACGGGAGTATTGCGGACTAAGACGTACCGAGTCAAGTACCAAGGTATAGACACGTTGTGCTGTGCGTGTGGAGAAGAAGAGGAAACGGCTGAACACCTCATACTTTTCTGTAAGGGGCTTAACCCTACGGTGCAAGGCAACGGGGCTGATTTTTTCAAAGCATTGGGGTTTAGGGACAGTGAAGGCAAAATAGACTTTAAGCGGGTAGAAATAACCAAACAGAGGTTATCTGATTGGTGGATAAAATTAAGGCAGGGGTGAAATTTCACCCACCACAAAGTACAAATTATGTTAATAGCCATGGCTAGGTGGCGTATGCCACCGCCCGATTTAAAGGGTTCAGCCTCATCCATCCATCCATCCATCCATCCATAGACTTGCACATCATATTTGGAATTCTCCGCGTAGGTAGCGAACAGTTCTTTTTTTTTTTTTTTTCTTTTTTTTTTTTTTTGGAAGCGGGTTGTGGCGCACATGTTGCATGGTGAAAGCAGTGTAAAGCGGCAGTTTTAAACCGCGTTAGGGAAGCTAGCGGAGGTAGCCGGATAGCGAGTTTGCCGTACGGCTTACCGTGGGGCTTTGTTCAGGTATTTTGGTGGGCTTTCTCGTTAGGTGGCCGGGTGGACAATGGTGCGGCAGGCTAGGAAGGACAGGGGTGATGACGAGCTGGTGCAGTGCGAGGAGTGCAAACGTTGGTGTTATTTGGACGAGACGCACTTCGCCAGTTTAGCTGACGCTCAGAAGGCTAGCTTCGCGTGCAGGTCGTGTGAAGGATTTAAGGGGACTGTGCGGCGGATGCAAGGGGAATGGGCAGCCAGTGTGGAAGAGCTCAAAGGGGAGCTGAAGGTGGAGCGAGAGCTCGAAACTCGGATCGGCGAGTTGCCTCACAGGGAGGGGGCCGAGGCCGTCCTGGTAAAGCGAATAGCTGGCGAGCTACAAGAAGAACGGGAAAAGCGGGCCGTGCTGGAAGATCGGGTGGAGGCGCTAATGGCACAGGCGGCGCGTAATCTCGGGTCAGCTCAGGAGGGCGGCGGGGACAGCGCGGAGACTCAAGCAGAGGCATGCCATGAGAGCAGGGAGGGACGCCTAGGGGCCGTTGAACAGCAGGCGAGAGCCGGCGGCAACACGGCGGTTCCACAACTCTACAGCGAGGTAGTGCGGCAGGCTTCGGGTGGGAAGGGACGAACGGCAGGGAGCACATCGTCACGTGTCAGTGGCGCACGGCGGGTGGAGAACCAGCTAGCGCGAACTGGAGGACGACAATCGCAGGCGGGAGGCAAACGTGTAGAGCGAAGGGTCCTAGTGGTGGGGGACTCCAACGTAGCTAGGGTTGAGGAGGGCGTCCTTACAACAGTGAAGGCAGACGGGCGGGTGAGGGTGGAGGCCCAGTCAGGGAAGTGCATGGTTGACGCAATGGCAAAAGCTCAGAAGGTGGTATAGGACAACCTGGAGCATGAACATCTGGTCGTTATCCATGCTGGTCTCAACGATGTGCTGAAGGGAAGGAGCCAGAACCTAAACAGACAGTTAGAGGTTGGGTTGCGTAAACTCAGAGAAACCTCTGCGAATGTGCATGTGACCATATGCACAATCCCACAGGTCCAGGGCCAGGCTAGCGGGATGGAACGGAGTGTGCTTGAGGCTAACCGGGTCATTAGGGGTCTGAGCCGACCACTTGGGTACGGCATAATGGAGGTAAACCGGGAAGTGTACGAGTCTGGCTCCCACCCTTTTGCACAGGATGGCATTCACTACAGTGGTGCCACGGGAGAGAGGGTAGGTAGTAGGATAGGGCGCCAAGCTACGGCTTTCTTGGGGGGACCCAGAGCCCTAAGACTACAAGTGTAGACGAAGACGGACCCAGAGAGGCTCCAAGATTCAAGAAACGTAGAATCGGTAGAAGAAATAGACGTAAGCACCAGAGGCAAGGTCATTCTGACATAGGTTACATTAACATGCAAGGTGGCAGGAATAGGCTGAAGTGGGAGGAGATAGACGAGCAACTAAGGCAAGAAAAGCTGATGGTATACGGGTTTGTGGAGACACATCTTAGGGACATGGAGCAACCTCCCTGTAATCCTGACTATGCATGGGAATATTGCAATAGAACAGAGGGCAGCAGAAAAGGGGGTGGAATTGGTGCATTCATTCATAAAAGTATGAATTGGCAAAGGGTCAAACAGGAATGCAAGGAGCATTTATGGCTAAAAACGAAAGTTGCAGGAGAGCAGACACTGCTTGGCTTTGTATACCTGTGGACAGGAGCAAATGCCAAAGAGGAAAACAAAAAAATGCTGGAATGCATATCAAGTGACATTAATGAGCTAGGAGAAGGGTGCGAGATTATTATACTAGGAGATATGAACGCACACATAGAAGACATGGACGGGTACACAGACTCAACAGGCAACATGATGCTGGATATGTGTTAAATGCATGCATGACTTAGTTGTATGCAACAGTACTGAGAAGTGTGAAGGGCACATAACATGGGAGGTAGGGAGCCTGCAGTCGACGATAGATTATGCACTAATGTCACATAGGATGCACGATAGGCTAAATGTAATGAGCATAGATGAATATGGCTCCAGAAGTCTAGGTAGTGATCACAAACGTATTAAGGTGAGTTTTAGAAGGGAAATGAAAGTAGGTAGGAGGCAAGATGAACAACCAGGTGGGATATTTTACTCGGAAAAGCAGCTTGAAATAGCAACCCAGCAAATTGAAGCAATTTCAGAGGATACAAAAACAGAATGGACATATGCAAATTTAACAGGGCTATTTGAGCTAGAGCTTACTAAGGTACGAGTCAGGACAAAAGGAAACAGAAGACGTAAACCCAAGAGCTGGTGGGATGAGGAGATTAAGAAGGCCATAGAGAAACGTCAGGAAGCATCCAGGGAACACAGATATTCAAAGCAGAGGGGTGAACCAGAAGTAGGCAGAAAATGGAATAACTTCTTAAACTGTAGAAGGGGAGCATCCAATTTGATCAATGAGAAGATCAGAAGAAAGGGGAGCCAATGGTTGTCAGAAGTAAACAAAAAGGATAGAAAAGCAGCAAAGAAATTTTGGAAACATCTCAACTCCTTGAGTAATAAGACTAGCCTAGAGCAGAGGTTTATAGTTACAGCTCAAGGTGTTCGACTAGAGGGAGATGAGGCAATGGAACATATAAGAACAATGATGACAGAAAAATTTAAAGAACGAAACATAGCATGTGCTCAATCAGGTGAGGATGGACTAGTCAGTGCAGTGGCTCCACTGGCACAAAGCGAGTGGGAAAGGGCAGAGAAGAGGGTTCCTAGTAGCACGTCGACAGGTCCTGATGGCATCCCAATTATGTTGATAAAGACATTGGGCCCAAAATCTAAGAAAGCATTAAGAGAGGCAGTGAGCAAAATGATAATGGACGGTAAAGCCCCTGACGGGTGGAGACTGAGCAGGATGAGCATGATATATAAGGGAAAGGGGGACAAAGCCGACATAAACAACTACCGTCCCATAACAGTGACGTCAGTGGTTTACAGGGTGGTGATGCAGATTATAAAGGACAGACTGCAGGCATGGGTGGAGAGCGAGGAGGTGCTGGGGGAACTACAAAATGGGTTCCGAAAACAAAGAAGGTTAGAAGATAATCTGTTCTCATTGACACAGTGTATTGAAATAGCAGAAAAGGAACACAGGCCCCTATGGCTTGCCTTTCTGGGTATCAAGGGAGCCTATGACAGTGTAATCCAAAAGGATTTGTGGGACATACTGGGCACTCTAGAGGTGGAAGATGGAGTAAGAAATCTTTTAAAAGATATCTATAAAAGTAACAGGGTGCTTATAAAATGGGAAAACAAGGTATCTGGGCCTATAGAGATACAGCAGGGGCTTAGGCAGGGGTGCCCTCTGTCACCTCTGTTGTTCATGCTGTATTTACAAGGATTAGAGAAAAAATTAGAGAGGAGCGGACTTGGCTTCAACCTTTCCTTTTTCAAGCAAGGAGAATGGATTACCAGGACTGATGTATGCGGATGACATTGTACTTATGGCTGACAGCAAGGAAGACTTGCAGAGATTAATGGACATCTGTGGTAAAGAGGGAGATAGCTTAGGTTTGAAGTTTAGTAAAGAAAAATTGGCAGTCATGATTTTTAATGATAATCAGGGCAGCGAGCATAGGATACAGGAGGTTACGCTGGAGGTGGTGGATAAGTACAAATACAATAGGTACGAAGTGGTGAGAGGGATTTGGAAACGGGTGATGGTCCCTGGTTTGACTTTCGGCAATGCAGTCCTGTGCATGAGATCAGAGGTTCGAGCAAGGTTGGAAGTTAAGCAGCGAGGGGTAGGTAGACTGGCTCTGGGAGCACACGGAAATACACCAAATCAGGGGGTACAGGGTGACATGGGATGGACGTCATTCGAGGGCAGGGAAGCCAGCAGCAAGATAGAATTTGAGGAGCGATTGAGAGAAATGGCAGAAAAGCGGTGGGCAAGGAGAGTTTTCAGTTATTTGTACATGAGGAATGTTGATACAAAATGGTGGAAGCGGACCAGAAAATTGTCAATCAAATATTTGGACTGCAGGAGGGGTGCAAACCAGGAAAGAACGGTTAATAAAAAGGTTAAAGAAACAGAGGGGGGTCTGTGGAAAACAGGGATGCAGACGAAATCAGCACTGGGAACATACAGAACTTTCAAGCAAAAATTGCCAAAGAAAATATGTATGATAATTCTACGGGAAGCTCTTTGTTGTTTGAAGCCAGGACGGGAGTATTGCGGACTAAGATGTACCGAGTCAAGTACCAAGGTATAGACACGTTGTGCTGGGCGTGTGGAGAAGAGGAAACGGCTGAACACCTCGTACTTTTCTGTAAAGGCCTTAACCCTACAGTGCAAAGCAACGGGGCTGATTTTTTTCAAAGCATTGTGGTTTAGGGACAGTGAAGGCAAAATAGACTTTAAGCGGGTAGAAATAAGCAAACGGAGGTTATCTGATTGGTGGAAAAAATCAAGGCAGGGGTGAAATTTCACCCACCACAAATTACAAAATATGTTAATAGTCTTGGCTATAGGTGGCGTATGCCACCGCCCGATTTAAAGGGTTCGGCCTCATCCATCCATCCATCGGGGTCGTGCTGCCACCGCCGTTGCAGATTCCCTGTAGGATAACGCGGCAGCATCACGGGGTTGCTGCTGCGTCGTTTTTTTTTTTATTGCGATAGCAATTATATGGACACTTCAACTGGATTTCTGCCGTCGCCGTGGGGGGGGGGGGGGGGCGCACCTCTCTGCCAACAACCGCGTTCGTCGCTTGCCTGCACCGTCTCTTATCTCCACACGGCTCTGACCTTTGTATGTGCTGTGCATTCGCCGCTCAGTTTCCGTTGAAGCGATAGAACGCACGTATGTACCTTCGCCGTCTGCGGCGGATGCGATTGCTGCCAGCGTTTTGACAGTCGTTGTCTGCAGTCATCCCGTGTGTTCTATTTTTTTATCGGTTATGTGATTTTTATCTTACGTGGGTCATGCATTTGTGAGCTGTAGTAAAGATGCACTCTAAAACGAAGGAGAAAGCTGAACGCTGGTGCTTCGTTCCTGAGTGCAATTCAGGGTATACCGGTAGTCCGCAGAAAAAGTATCATTGTTCCCAGCATCGGCGTGCAAAGACGTGTTTCAAAATTAAGTGGGCTCGCACAATACCGAGATCTGACAGGCAACTCCAAGAGAATAAAATAAACTTCTCTTGGAAAGTTCTGCAAAGTTCAAATAAACTTGTTCCTGCATACATGTGTTTTACAGCGAAGCTATTAAGGGCTATATAGTTCGATCCCCCAGGATCGTGTCCGCATGTAAAAAAAAAGAAAAGAAAACTAGCATCATCAGCATTTCGGCTCCATGTGCGTGGCGGTTTCCCCCCAGTTGTGCCTTAATACAGGTGTCAATTACTCAACTATTATTGAGTAATGGATACAAGTAATACTTGTATTCCATTACTCCATTACATCCATTACTCAAGTAATACTTGAGTAATGGATTACCAGCTTGCCCGGAATGCTGCTCTCACAGGTGTCAAAACGGATGAGTAGCATATGACTGATAGGTCATGACATCAATAACATCACATGCTCGTCAGTTACGTCATGATTAACGATAATAAAATCATGTGTGGCGCATACCCGCATTGGATATGCGGGTGTGAACCAGGGACAACAAAGAAAGAGAGCACGAAAGAAAGAAGGAAGCTAAGAAAGAAATCACGTGGTGGCTCATGGATATGTGGCCATGAGCCGCCGAGAGGAGGAGGAGCGGGAGACATCTCGTCGCCCGGGCGGACTTGACGCAGCAAACGCTCTACTTGGCCATCGCGCCGGGCGACACCGGTGTCCTTGCTATTTGACGCTCAATATTGTGACTGGCTGATGAAGAAGACGTGTACGATTACTCCAAAGAAGACGATGCTCTTATTTTCGCGAGCTGAGCGGGGCGGCCGGCGCTGGAGCAGGCGCCGCAAGATGCCGGAGCGTACGTCCGCTCCGCAACATGGTGGACGAGGACGGGTCGTCGATTCTAATGAAGAGAAGCAATCGGCCTTCCGCCAGAACGCCTTGAAATTCACTTATGCCTCCTCTTCTTCGCTCGCGGTCCGAGCGCTCAAGCCCCAGTGCGCATCTTTGTCTTCACAATATATATATATATATATATACATATATATATATAATGTGTGTGTGTGTGTGTGTGTCAAGGAATAGAAACCCGAAAAATACCAGGATGTTATACCAATTAAGTTTCGGCCGGGGACCGGCCTCTGTCGGAGTGAAATAGTGGTATTTTCCCTATGTGCTTCTATTTTGTTTTGACCACGGACACAAGAGGAGAGAAGTGGACAACACGAACGCAGTTCTCCTTTTATTTTTTTTTTTTCGGCGTTCGTGTTGTACACTTCTCTTATGTCCGTGTCTGCACGCCTTACCTTTTAGCATTATGAATCCTGCGAATCGACGCTTCACACACACACACACACACACACTGTGAGGGCGAGGCTGGGGCGAGATGCTTGAGGCTGGGCATGAAGGCAGTAACGTCGACGCAGGTCGACATCTTTAATAACGTTGGCAAGGCATACAGAACAATACAAGGGCTAGCGCGCGCCAGCACGACTCAACACAACAGTCCTACATGGCAGCAGGGCAGACACTCACTCAGCTCTGCTCTCCAAGCTAAAGGCAGGAAAGCAGGGGAGAATGCCCGACAGGTGCTGCCATCTGTCGGGCGGCTGGCGAAGTGGGAGTCTCGGAGGTACCTCACATCCGGCCCCACTTTTATGATCAAAGTCCTCTTTGATTAAAATGGTCAACTAAGGCTAGGCAAAGGGGAGAAAATGCTAGACATGTACAACAGGCAATGTATGGCAATACTAGGCATGAATGGCAAAGCAGTAAAACGGAGGCATATATATGACAGGCAAATAGCAACAGACAAGGTAAGGCAATAAATGTTTTACATGGATTAAAGTCAAAATTGCGATGACAAACTCTAAAGGCAAAGACAAACTCTAAAGAAATTGCAACAGGCACAAGCACAGCACTTTCAAAAGTCCCCTTCATAGTCCTGAAGATGGGTGGGCGGTCTGCGCTGTCTGACTGGGCGCTGAGCGTTCAGCGGCAAAGCAGATGCAGTTTCTGAGCTACGTGACACACTGCTGGTTGATTGCTGTAGGCTGGGCGGTTCGCACTGCTGAGGGCACGAAGGCGAATCTTGTTCAGAGGACGAAGACAAAGTTGACGCTGTGTCTTCCAGGCACTTCACAGGCAGTGGCGGCACATAACGTTTCAGTTGTGAAACGTGCACTGTCCTTGGCTGAGCAGAGTGCCTGGTGGATGGACTTGAAACCTGGATGGCCCTAAATGTGGCAGGCGTAAGACGTTCTGCTAGGCGGTAGATGCCTCTGAAGCGAGGGGACAGTTTCTCAAGCCCTTGAAGCACAGGTTGTTGGCGACGGACCCACACAAAATCACCAACACTGAATGTATGTGGACGATGCATTCTGTCACAGATGAGCTTCCTGCGATCTTGAGCGTCTTCCCAGTTAGCCATGGCCTCAGTATGATGTGCTTGGACATCCAGAAGACGCTCTGTGAGCGAGGAGTTGCTCACTGGCCGGTAGCGTTCCGCTGGTAGCCTTGGGATGTACCCGTAGAGTAGCTCAAATGGACTGAAGCCATTGCTTGTATTGAGTGTAGTGTTTACAGCGAATGCTGCTTCCTCTTAGTTACGCATGACTGATTTTCTGGGGAGGCCTTGCTGCTTACACAACTGGAGAAGGAAAAGTACAGCACTAGCAATGCAAAAATATAGGCAAGTCTACATGGACTTTGGCTGTACAGCACGGCATCGGGCACTAAGTTTATGCAATGTTCCACACCTTTGAAATGGCCCATGTCATTCTCATCACGAGCAAATGTGAGATGATCTGAAAGGGTCGTAGATAGAGCTACTTGCTGCATCTCTGATAAGTCCTTTGCCACAAAAGCGGGAGGACGATCAGGATGAATTGTTATGGCTACTGTACCTTCTGGAGCAACAATGGCTTGTTCTGGCAGGCTTTTGCACAAAGGCTTCCAAAGGGGCTCCATTCCTGGGAGAGGTGCTTCGTGGAGACTGTCTGAACATTGCAATTCAGTACATTGTGCTAGGAAAGACTGCCGAGGAATTACTGCGCATGAGGCACGTGGATACAGCTTCTGCTGCGCCTGTATGACTGTGCCCGAGGCCAGATGGTGGATTTCGGCTGGATTTGGAGGCTCGAACACAAGTCTTGTATTGCTGGCACGAAACCAATCTTCACCCAGTATCACTGGCAAGACATTATTGCTGATCACAGCGGCTTCCACTAGAGCTGTTATGGGGCCCACTGTAATTTTCAGGCAGACCGTGCCTTCGGGATGCACACTTGATCCACCAACAACCGTTAGGGGCTCGCGTGTCCAAGGCATCAGTGGAAGATTCTTGATTGCAGACTTGGTCACTATAGTTATCTTGGACCCTGTGTCTGGGAAGGCGTCGCAGGGGCCCAAGAGTGCAATGTCAGCTGTAAAGAAGGAACACTCCAGATGGGAGCCATGGACGTCTTCCAAAGGGCTTGTGTGCAATGCAGGGGCTGCTGCATGACAGTCTCTTGCTTTGTTGGGCACTTTGATGCTAGGTGGCCCTTTTCGTGACACTTGAAGCAAACAGCTTCACTCAATGACTGTCCTGGGCGAAACGCAGGGACACCATAACGCTGTGACAGAGCCGAGTACTGAGCTTCCTGTTCAGCAGGCGGTAGATCTGCTATGCGACGGCTATGCGGAGGACTGGCAGGGCGGGACGGGGGCACATGGCTTTTCTTGAAACTGCTGACTGTTGGAGGTGCCGTTGAAGGCATTAAGGACGCAGAAGAGACTTGTCTGGATGGCGTAGTCCCGTTATTTTGACTGCGAAGAGTCTGCTCAGGAAGATCAGCCGGGTTGCTAGCGATCTGCATATGTTGCATTGCCCTGTCAAGCTGGGTGCATATATCAATGAAGCTGGTTATTGACGATGGGCGTTGCGCTGCTATGCTTGTTGCGGTTCCCGCGCACTGAATGCCGTGCAGGAGATATTCCACCTTCTGAGGCTCCGTCAGTGGCGCTGGACATTTCTCGATTACTCGAAGCTTTGCATAGGCATAGTCTCGAAGTGACTGAGAGCTGGACTGTACTTGGGACATAATTTGCTGCTGCCATTGCAGTAGAGTCAACTCGTCGGCGAATGCGTCCAGGAAAGCTTTACGCCACGTATCCCAAGTCGGGAACTGCACGCCAAGAGTCAGGTGCCAGTTTTTCGCAGTGCCTCTCAACTTGCTTGCGGCGATGAGGCGGGTTGTTTCTGGCGACCACGAAGTGAGCTGCTGCGTTCGTTGAATCTCCTCAATCCACAAACGAGCACTTTGCTTGTGGCAGTTCTCGAACAATGGCAGTGTAGACGATACGTCGGGCATGGTTGTCACTTGTAGCTGTGGCAAGGAAGGGGCCTGGTACCGCGGTGACATTGGCGAAAATGGCGTTCCAAATGGTGGCTGGGGGTACCGTGGAGCCGTTACAAAGCCGGGTGTTGTTACAAAAGGCTGCGGTTCCTGTGGCGGCGAAAAAACTTGCGTTCGCACGGCTACGGCGTCGCAAACGAGCGGCGGCGTGGGGTAGGACCACGGTGGCGGTGGGACGTACGAGGCGGGCGCATACACTTGCGAGGTTGCATCTGGAATTGCTTGATAAACCGTCGGAGTAAGGTGCGAGGCAGGGAACTGCACGCTGGTCGAGGAAACTGGCGCCGAGGCCGGTCTCGGTGCTTGTTTCGGAATCGCTGCACGATCTTCCTCCAGGCACGCTGTCAAACGTTGAATCAGATCGTCTCTTGACCCGGTAGCGTCGATTCCGCGGCGAATGAGCTCAGTTTGCAGAAACTCCGTGCTGAAGCATGCGACGGTGGCAGCGTCGACTTCGGCCCAATTCAATCCCGGCATGGCGCTTACTTGGCGGGAGCAGGAAGGTAGACAATAGCGGCGACTAAGCGGGCTTGACGGGAGCGGCGGCACAGCGTGAGCGAACGGCGAGGCGAGATTCTTAGTCGACTGCGCCAAATGTGAGGGCGAGGCTGGGGCGAGATGCTTGAGGCTGGGCATGAAGGCAGTAACGTCGACGCAGGTCGACGTCTTTAATAATGTTGGCAAGGCATACAGAACAATACAAGGGCTAGCGCGCGCCAGCGCGACTCAACACAACAGTCCTACATGGCAGCAGGGCAGACACTCACTCAGCTCTGCCAATGCCTCCTTTACCAGTAAAGGAGGCATTGGCTCTGCTCTCCAAGCTAAAGGCGGGAAAGCAGGGGAGATGGATGGCTGGATGGATGAGGCTGAACCTGGCTGAACCCTTTAAATCGGGCGGTGGCATACGCCACCTAGCCATGACTATTAACATAATTTGTACTTTGTGGTGGGTGAAATTTCACCCCTGCCTTAATTTTATCCACCAATCAGATAACCTCTGTTTGGTTATTTCTACCCGCTTAAAGTCTATTTTGCCTTCACTGTCCCTAAACCCCAATGCTTTGAAAAAATCAGCCCCGTTGCCTTGCACTGTAGGGTTAAGCCCCTTACAGAAAAGTATGAGGTGTTCAGCCGTTTCCTCTTCTTCTCCACACGCACAGCACAACGTGTCTATACCTTGGTACTTGACTCGGTACATCTTAGTCCGCAATACTCCCGTCCTGGCTTCAAACAACAAAGAGCTTCCCCTAGAATTATCGTAGATATTTTCTTTGGCAATTTCTTGCTTGAAAGTTGGTATGTGCCCAGTGCTGATTTCGTCTGCATCCCTGTTTTCCACAGACCCCTCTCTGTTTCCTTAACATTTTTCTTAACCGCTGTTTCCTGGTTTGCACCCCTCCTGCAGTCCAAATATTTGATTGACAGTTTTCTGGTCAGCTTCCTCCATTTTGTATCAACATTCCTCATGTACAAATAACTGAAAACTCTCCTTGCCCACCGCTTTTCTGCCATCTCTCTCAATCGCTCCTCAAATTCTATCTTGCTGCTGGCTTCCCTGCCCTCGAATGACGTCCATCTCATGTCACCCTGTACCCCCTGATTTGGTGTATTTCCGTGTGCTCCCAGAGCCAGTCTACCTACCCCCTCGCTGCTTAACTTCCAACCTTGCTCGAACCTCTGATCTCATGCACAGGACCGCATTGCCGAAAGTCAAACTAGGGACCATCACCCCTTTCCAAATCCCTCTCACCACTTCGTACCTATTGTAATTCCACAGTGCCCTATTTTTCATCACAGCTGCATTTCTGCTACCTTTAGCCGTCACATATTTTTCATGTTCCGTTAGGTACTCAGCCCCATTGTTTATCCACACTCCAAGATATTTGTACTTATCCACCACCTCCAGCGTAACCTCCTGTATCCTATGCTCGCTGCCCTGATTATCATTAAAAGTCATGACTGCCGATTTTTCTTTACTAAACTTCAAACCTAAGCTATCTCCCTCTTTACCACAGATGTCCATTAATCTCTGCAAGTCTTCCTTGCTGTCAGCCATAAGTACAATGTCATCCGCATACATCAGTCCTGGTAATCCATTCTCCTTGCTTGAAATAGGAAAGGTTGAAGCCAAGTCCGCTCCTCTCTAATTTTTTCTCTAATCCTCGTAAATACAGCATGAACAACAGAGGTGACAGAGGGCACCCCTGCCTAAGCCCCTGCTGTATCTCTATAGGCCCAGATACCTTGTTTTCCCATTTTATAAGCACCCTGTTACTTTTATAGATATCTTTTAAAAGATTTCTTACTCCATCTTCCACCTCTAGAGTGCCCAGTATGTCCCACAAATCCTTTTGGATTACACTGTCATAGGCTCCCTTGATATCCAGAAAGGCAAGCCATAGGGGCCTGTGTTCCTTTTCTGCTATTTCAATACACTGTGTCAATGAGAACAGATTATCTTCTAACCTTCTTTGTTTTCAGAACCCATTTTGTAGTTCCCCCAGCACCTCCTCGCTCTCCACCCATGCCTGCAGTCTGTCCTTTATAATCTGCATCACCACCCTGTAAACCACTGACGTCACTGTTATGGGACGGTAGTTGTTTATGTCGGCTTTGTCCCCCTTTCCCTTATATATCATGCTCATCCTGCTCAGTCTCCACCCGTCAGGGGCTTTGCCGTCCATTATCATTTTGCTCACTGCCTCTCTTAATGCTTTCTTAGATTTTGGGCCCAATGTCTTTATCAACATAATTGGGATGCCATCAGGACCTGTCGACGTGCTACTAGGAACCCTCTTCTCTGCCCTTTCCCACTCGCTTTGTGCCAGTGGAGCCACTGCACTGACTAGTCCATCCTCACCTGATTGAGCACATGCTATGTTTCGTTCTTTAAATTTTTCTGTCATCATTGTTCTTATATGTTCCATTGCCTCATCTCCCTCTAGTCGAACACCTTGAGCTGTAACTATAAACCTCTGCTCTAGGCTAGTCTTATTACTCAAGGAGTTGAGATGTTTCCAAAATTTCTTTGCTGCTTTTCTATCCTTTTTGTTTACTTCTGACAACCATTGGCTCCCCTTTCTTCTGATCTTCTCATTGATCAAATTGGATGCTCCCCTTCTACAGTTTAAGAAGTTATTCCATTTTCTGCCTACTTCTGGTTCACCCCTCTGCTTTGAATATCTGTGTTCCCTGGATGCTTCCTGACGTTTCTCTATGGCCTTCTTAATCTCCTCATCCCACCAGCTCTTGGGTTTACGTCTTCTGTTTCCTTTTGTCCTGACTCGTACCTTAGTAAGCTCTAGCTCAAATAGCCCTGTTAAATTTGCATATGTCCATTCTGTTTTTGTATCCTCTGAAATTGCTTCAATTTGCTGGGTTGCTATTTCAAGCTGCTTTTCCGAGTAAAATATCCCACCTGGTTGTTCATCTTGCCTCCTACCTACTTTCATTTCCCTTCTAAAACTCACCTTAATACGTTTGTGATCACTACCTAGACTTCTGGAGCCATATTCATCTATGCTCATTACATTTAGCCTATCGTGCATCCTATGTGACATTAGTGCATAATCTATCGTCGACTGCAGGCTCCCTACCTCCCATGTTATGTGCCCTTCACACTTCTCAGTACTGTTGCATACAACTAAGTCATGCATGCATTTAACACATATCCAGCATCATGTTGCCTGTTGAGTCTGTGTACCCGTCCATGTCTTCTATGTGTGCGTTCATATCTCCTAGTATAATAATCTCGCACCCTTCTCCTAGCTCATTAATGTCACTTGATATGCATTCCAGCATTTTTTTGTTTTCCTCTTTGGCATTTGCTCCTGTCCACAGGTATACAAAGCCAAGCAGTGTC
The DNA here is from genome assembly GCF_013339745.2 of Dermacentor silvarum. NCBI lineage: Eukaryota > Metazoa > Arthropoda > Arachnida > Ixodida > Ixodidae > Dermacentor > Dermacentor silvarum. The sequence goes on from NC_051157.2 coordinate 2,146,501, forward strand.
TGCTCTACTGCAACTTTCCCTTTTAGCCATAAATGCTCCTTGCATTCCTGTTTGACCCTTTGCCAGTTCATACTTTTATGAATGAATGCACCAATTCCACCCACTTTTCTGCTGCCCTCTGTTCTATTGCAATATTTCCATGCATAGTCAGGATTACAGGGAGGTTGCTCCATGTCCCTAAGATGTGTCTCCACAAACCCGTATACCATCAGCTTTTCTTGCCTTAGTTGCTCGTCTATCTCCTCCCACTTCAGCCTATTCCTGCCACCTTGCATGTTAATGTAACCTATGTCAGAATGACCTTGCCTCTGGTGCTTACGTCTATTTCTTCTACCGATTCTACGTTTCTTGAATCTTGGAGCCTCTCTGGGTCCGTCTTCGTCTACACTGCCCGACAGATGGATGGATGGATGGATGAGGCTGAACCCTTTAAATCGGGCGGTGGCATACGCCACGTAGCCATGACTATTAACATAATTTGTACTTTGTGGTGGGCGAAATTTCACCCCTGCCTTAATTTTATCCACCAATCAGATAACCTCTGTTTGGTTATTTCTACCCGCTTAAAGTCTATTTTGCCTTCACTGTCCCTAAACCCCAATGCTTTGAAAAAATCAGCCCCGTTGCCTTGCACCGTAGGGTTCAGCCCCTTACAGAAAAGTATGAGGTGTTCAGCCGTTTCCTCTTCTTCTCCACACGCACAGCATAACGTGTCTATACCTTGGTACTTGACTCGGTACATTTTAGTCCGCAATACTCCCGTCCTGGCTTCAAACAACAAAGAGCTTCCCCTAGAATTATCGTAGATATTTTCTTTGGCAATTTCTTGCTTGAAGGTTTGGTATGTGCCCAGTGCTGATTTCGTCTGCATCCCTGTTTTCCACAGACCCCTCTCTGTTTCCTGAACCTTTTTTTTAACCGCTGTTTCCTGGTTTGCACCCCTCCTGCAGTCCAAATATTTGATTGACAGTTTTCTGGTCAGCTTCCTCCATTTTGTATCAACATTCCTCATGTACAAATAACTGAAAACTCTCCTTGCCCACCGCTTTTCTGCCATCTCTCTCAATCGCTCCTCAAATTCTATCTTGCTGCTGGCTTCCCTGCCCTCGAATGACGTCCATCCCATGTCACCCTGTACCCCCTGATTTGGTGTATTTCCGTGTGCTCCCAGAGCCAGTCTACCTACCCCATCGCTGCTTAACTTCCAACCTTGCTCGAACCTCTGATCTCATGCACAGGACCGCATTGCCGAAAGTCAAACTAGGGACCATCACCCCTTTCCAAATCCCTCTCACCACTTCGTACCTATTGTAATTCCACAGTGCCCTATTTTTCATCACAGCTGCATTTCTGCTACCTTTAGCCGTCACATATTTTTCATGTTCCGTTAGGTACTCAGCCCCATTGTTTATCCACACTCCAAGATATTTGTACTTATCCACCACCTCCAGCGTAACCTCCTGTACCCTATGCTCGCTGCCCTGATTATCATTAAAAGTCATGACTGCCGATTTTTCTTTACTAAACTTCAAACCTAAGCTATCATCCCTCTTTACCACAGATGTCCATTAATCTCTGCAAGTCTTCCTTGCTGTCAGCCATAAGTACAATGTCATCTGCATACATCAGTCCTGGTAATGACTGTTTAATCCATTCTCCCTGCTTGAAATAGGAAAGGTTGAAGCCAAGTCCGCTCCTCTCTAATTTTTTCTCTAATCCTTGTAAATACAGCATGAACAACAGAGGTGACAGAGGGCACCCCTGCCTAAGCCCCTGCTGTATCTCTATAAGCCCAGATACCTTGTTTTCCCATTTTATAAGCACCCTGTTACTTTTATAGATATCTTTTAAAAGATTTCTTACTCCATCTTCCACCTCTAGAGTGCCCAGTATGTCCCACAAATCCTTTTGGATTACACTGTCATAGGCTCCCTTGATATCCAGAAAGGCAAGCCATAGGGGCCTGTGTTCCTTTTCTGCTATTTCAATACACTGTGTCAATGAGAACAGATTATCTTCTAACCTTCTTTGTTATCGGAACCCATTTTGTAGTTCCCCCAGCACCTCCTCGCTCTCCACCCATGCCTGCAGTCTGTCCTTTATAATCTGCATCACCACCCTGTAAACCACTGACGTCACTGTTATGGGACGGTAGTTGTTTATGTCGGCTTTGTCCCCCTTTCCCTTATATATCATGCTCATCCTGCTCAGTCTCCACCCGTCAGGGGCTTTACCGTCCATTATCATTTTGCTCACTGCCTCTCTTAATGCTTTCTTAGATTTTGGGCCCAATGTCTTTATCAACATAATTGGGATGCCATCAGGACCTGTCGACGTGCTACTAGGAACCCTCTTCTCTGCCCTTTCCCACTCGCTTTGTGCCAGTGGAGCCACTGCACTGACTAGTCCATCCTCACCTGATTGAGCACATGCTATGTTTCGTTCTTTAAATTTTTCTGTCATCATTGTTCTTATATGTTCCATTGCCTCATTTCCCTCTAGTCGAACACCTTGAGCTGTAACTATAAACCTCTGCTCTAGGCTAGTCTTATTACTCAAGGAGTTGAGATGAATGCCCGACAGAATGCCCGACAGGTGCTGCCATCTGTCGGGCGGCTGGCGAAGTGGACGTGGGAGTCTCGGAGGTACCTCACAACACACACACACACACGCACGCACGCACGCACGCACACACTCATGTGCGTGTGCGAGTGTGCGCCCGCTGTGCTGGTCGCCGCCCTAGAGAGACTGGCTACAGCTACAGACGCAGCGAGCGATGGCAGTAGTCCCTAGGTGGGCACGTGATTACAAAGGCGATATCAACGGCAGCGTCGCAGCGTGACTTGTGTCTAGGTATGGTCTAGGGAAATCTAGGGAAGGTGCGGTGCTTAACAGCGGCAGTGGTGCCACTGGCGGAACAGCATCAGGGAGGTCAGCGGCCGTCTCAGTGGGCCGCCACCACCGCCACCGCCACCACTTTGTGACCGCGCCCGGCGCCAGCGCAAGAGGCACACAGGTGGGCCATTGCGCTCCTCTTTGCCACAAGAAGTTGCTTGGCGCCTAGTAGCTTCCGTGACAGTCAGTGACGCGTGTTTCCGTCTCGTCATTGCCTGGCCTGCTTATCAAAGCCTTCCCGATTTGAACGGCACCGCGCGCGCTGTGGTTCTGCCGCGCGCGCGTTCCGCACGGTCCTGTTTTTTTTTTTCTTCGCTAATGAAGAGCGTAAAAGAATAACATTTGCCGACTAAAGGCAGTTATCTGATAACAAACAAGCTTACAGTTCACCGTCGTTTGAGCTAAAGCTAGAGAGCCTGACAGACTGCGCCCCGCGATAGTGGGTCAACGTGCTGCTGTGTTTGTCTGACATGCGGCACGAGAGCGGTGGGCTGCCGGAGAAGGCTAGAGTCCTCAAGTGTTTTGTCTGCTGCGTTCACATAAATAGTTATTTCTACCTTCAGCTTTTATAAGTTAATATTGACTAGTGGCAGCACGTCAAAACTTTCTGCTTCACTGTTAACTATGGTGTCGTTAGTGTTCGTAGTAGTCTTGTGCGCTTTAGCTGGCCGCTTGCTGTCGGGAAGTATTCTCTGAGCATTACGTAGCAGAGCTCTCTGCGAAAGATGTGCACTAGATATGTACTTGGCTAGTTAAATGTGAGGGTCGCTCACGGTAACGACGCAGTAAAGGCGTCAGTGCTCTTTGCAACGGCATCTTGCAAGTGCTCGGTATTAAGGATTAAGCCAGACTGTCGCGTGCTGTTCAAGTCGCGCAGCCGTTTCCGCCCTTGAAATATATAGTAACCAGTAGCGCACCCAGGATCTCAGCCAAGGGGGCGGGGTAGCAAGCACTTTGCATAATATGCAGTTTCCTTGCTTTAGTCTGAGGAATCCAACACCAAATAAAATGTCTAATAATAATAAAGACACCAAGGATGATGACGATGTTTATTTCTTCAGCGTTTTACTCAAAGTAAGTTAAGAGTGAATGAATAAATACAAGACAGCGATAGTGTTTTTGTTAATCAGGAAAATTCGACCTCAAGCCACCCCCTGAATTTTCATGGCAATGTGAACAGAGCGCTGCAGGTACACGTTGGACTGGTGGGGCTGGAAGCGGCGGGGGGGGGGGGGGGGGGGGTTATAACATCCCCCCGCCGTTGTTGCGCCACTGATAACGACAGCTGCTTAGTACTGCTCTCGAATAAGTTTTACAATGCTTCCTGCCTTAAATGGGTGTGCGTTTCAGCTGAACATGCCTAGGTGACCATGGGCCTGCAGCTGCTGCTGCTGCTGCTGGTGGTGGCTGGATGGCCAGTGGTAGGCAGCGAGCGGCTGGCTTTCACGCGCAGCCTGTACAAGGCTAGTATTCCAGAGAACTCTGCACCCAAGCGCTATGTCCAGCCAACTGAGAAGATGGGTGTCCATGTGGACAGCTCTCACTTGCAGGTAAGTTGTTGCATGTGGCTGAAATTCTGAGCTGAAACTAAAGAGGTACGCTGGGCGCAGGTCCGCTACAAGATTGTTGCTGGCGACAAGGAGCGGCAGTTCAAGGCAGAAAGCAGACTGGTGGGGGACTTCTGGCTCCTCCTCATACGGACCCGCACAGAGAGCACAAGTACAGTGGCCTTGAATCGGGAATACGAGGATACGTACCGTCTCCGAGTAAAAGGCTCAGTGCACGACACCTTGCATCTGCGACGCCTGCCTGATGTTCACTGTGAGGTGCTGATAGAAGTCACCGACAAAAATGACTTAAGTCCATTGTTTTTCCCCACCTGGTACAACGTCACTGTACCTGAGGACACACCCCTTCACAATATCTTGGTAAAGCTGAATGCTTATGATCCAGATTTGGGTGTCAATGGAGCAATATACTACCGCCTGCTAGAACCATTACGGCAGTTTGCTGTCCACCCAACAATGGGAACAGTCTTGCTGACACGACCGCTAGATTTCCAGAAAAAGCCTATCCACCATCTGACTGTAGTTGCAGAAGACAGAGGCCCAAAGCCCAGGACTGGCAGCATACTCAAGTCAAGTACAGCCCAAGTAGTAGTGCATGTGGAACCGGTCAATAGACACAGACCTGCTATCTTTGTGCGCCATGTCCATGCACTGGTAGATGCTCCTGAGGTATGGGCTGTGGTAGTTGTGACAGATGATGACCCTGGCATTCATGGCACAATTGGTGGACTAGCCATTGTGGATGGGGATGCGGATGACCACTTTACTGTGGTGGCTGGCTCTCAGCCGGGAGAATTTAATCTGCGCATTGACCCACAGCGTCCATTAAGCCACAGGAGCTATACACTGACGCTCAGGGCTTGGGACCAAGGTGTACCTTCTCAGTTCACAGATGAAAAGGTTTCCATTAGCCCCTCTGAGCTGAATAGTGTGGTACCTCAGTTGGAGCACTCTCAGTACGAGGCTGATGTGCCTGAGGAGGCTCCTCCTGGTACTCCCTTGGTGCAAGTAAAAGTGCGTGGCTCAATGCCTGTCGTCTTTCGCATTGAGTCTGGAAATGAAGACAGCCGTTTTGCTTTGAACACGGCTACCGGTAGGCTTAGCACAGCTAACTGGCTGGACCACGAAGCAAAGGCTAACTACTCACTGCAAATCAGTGTCGCCAATATGGCTGCTAGAGGCACGCACCTTAAGGCTGTTGCTACAATTAATATACGAGTGCTCGACTGCAATGACCACGCACCTGTCTTTGACCCCAGTCCTGTGGAAATTTTGTTGGAGGAAAATAGACCAGTTGGAACCAAGATCTTCACAGTTCATGCTCACGATGAAGATGAGGCAGAAAATGGCTATGTGAGCTACAGCCTCGTCAACTTGAATGCAGTGCCTTTTAGTGTTGACCCATTTAGCGGAGAAGTTTCGACGACTGAAGTACTGGACTATGAAACCATGCGGCGTAGCTACATGCTGCGCATTCGTGCCACAGATTGGGGTGCGCCTTACCAGCGGCAGGCAGAAATGGCCCTCCTTGTGACGTTGAGAGATGTCAATGACCACAGGCCCCAATTTGAAAAGGTTGACTGTGTTGTTCGTGTGTTGCAGGAGGCAGCTGTTGGCACTCAAGTGCTGACGCTGTCAGCTGTTGACTTTGATGATGGCGGCACAGGCAGAGTGTACTACAAGATGGATGCCAGCACTGATAGTGCTTGCTTTTACCTGAATGCTAGCACGGGCGTGCTGAGCTTGGCGTGCAGACTGCAGCGGCTCGCTCATGTGAATGTGACGGCAACAGATGGTTACCATTTTGCTGATGTGATGACTGTGCTGGTGCGCCCTGTGGACCAACAAGCTTCTGTGAAATGCAAAGATGCTGGTGTCATTGACAAGTTGCGCCACCAACTGCAGCTTTCAGAGCAGAAGAATGCCCAAGGCAATGACCACGGTGAACCAACTGCAGCCAGCTTTCTGGAAAATCGACATAGTCCACAGCTCAGTTGGCCTGGGGAGCTGGCTGTGAACGAAAGCACACCACTGGGCTCTGTGCTAGGCTACATCAAGGCCAAAGACCCAGATCACGGCTACAATGGCCGCCTAGTGTATGTCATATCAAATGGGGACCAGCATTCCTGCTTTCTGGTAGATATGCATACTGGGGCACTTGTACTTGTTGCTGCTCTCGACTATGAGCTTGCACCTTCCCACTTGTTGAATGTGACTGCCTATGACCAAGGCCAACCCCCAAGGTCAACCTCTCAAACCATGTTTGTGCGGGTACTTGATGTCAATGACAATGCTCCACTGTTTGAGAAGCCGGCCTACAGCTTCGTGATCAACGAGGATGCTCCTAATGGGACATCTGTTGCTCGCTTGAGGGCGACAGATGGTGATCAGGGGCTCAATGCAGAGCTGCATTTCATCCTCAGCTCTGAGCAGTTCCACATAGACGGTGGGACTGGTCTCCTGACAGTATCTGGACCACTTGACCGAGAGCACCATGACAGACACCTGCTCACTGTCACAGTGACTGATGGGGCGCTTCAGGATCCACTCTCCTCCACAGCCACTGTCAGCATTGTGCTGAGGGATGTTAATGACAATGCACCACATTTTGCACGGGCCCCATATGTGGTGAGGATCCGGGAAGACCTGCCTGTCGGCACCCTGGTGACATCAGTGCATGCTGAAGATGCAGATTTTGGAGAGAATGGCAGAGTGCAGTACTCCTTGGATGACCAGCATGCTGCAATCTTTGATATTGACCCCGATACTGGTCTTGTGCGGCTGGCTGCCATGTTGGACTTCGAAAAGTGGCGGCTATACAATGTGACAGTGCAAGCTCGTGACTGTGGGGACCCACCCTTCACCAGTGCAGCAAACTTGATAGTTGAAGTTGAGGATGTCAACGAGAACCTGCATGCACCAGTTTTTGCTGAGCAGGTGAGAGCAAAAGCCCGGCTAAGAAGTGATTACAATCATGGTATGTTGCAGGTGACCAGTACCAGTGTGTATGAAAACCAGCCTCCTGGCACGCTTGTCATCACCTTGGCAGCTACAGATGAGGATGGCGTCACATATACCATCACTGGTGGCAATGGCCTGGGCATGTTCAGCATAGACAGCAATGGTGCGCCTTGGGTTTCCTAAATCGGTGCATGCAAATGCTTTGCCATGGCATGCGACTGAGTGCAGGTGTTCTTGACTTTGCGAAATATTTTGCGAAAGGAAATTGAGTGCTTATGGGCCATGCATATGGCGGAGTTTCTTGGCACATAATTACATAATTTAGAAAAAGTACCCTAGCCTCATGCAACACATATGCATCAAGCTGTAATTTTCTTCAGTGCTGTAGAAGCTGCAAGCAGCCTCTAATAATAACTTCAGGTCTTGTCTGCTTGGAATTTTCATGTACCTGCAAGTACAGCTATACAGAATTTATCACTGCATTTACTCGCTGTGTGTGTGTGATGTGTATGACAGGAAAAGCATGGTTGTATAGTTAAACCTCAATATATGGATATAATGACATAAAGCTATGTTTGTTTGATATAATGTTTGTTGCCAATGCTTACGTGTAACGAATACGTGCTTATAACAAATATAAAATATAAAGACTGTATATTTGTGTCGGATGTAATTTCATTATAATGACTCTGATTGTGTGGCATATGCAACTTTGTGTCTTTTTCATTCCCTGAAGGCTTTTGTTGATGGGAAGTTGTTTGTTGGTTGCTTTACTTCACTAAGCACTTAGTTAGAAATCTGGCTATCTAATGTCATGCTCCTTGGCAAAATAAATAAAAAGAGAAAAACATTTCTGATCGTTAGTTGGCTTCGAATTGATAATACAAGCACTGTACTCTGCAAGTGTACTGCATTACCCCTAAAAAGAATATTACTCCTTTCGTTCACTAATGCTTTTAACAAGTAACATTAAAGGTATCAACAGAAACCAGAAAATCCCTTCTTTTGTGGTTGAAATAAAACATGAAAAGTACCATTAACAAAATGCGCTTTGCTTGCAATATACGAGCTCCATTGTGTAGCGCAGAAAGGTATTAGCTAAGTCCATGTCCTTTGATGACACTATTTTCTAAATCAAAACAGCAAGCTGGCAAGTTGGTAGGTTAACATCTTCGTAAACGAACAGTGCAAAACAGACAGACAAATATTCCGAGTATGAGGGGCATGGTTTCCTGGGGCGCGATCTTGTACGCGTTCCAAAATGGAACGGAGGCGGGCCCGTTCCATCGAGCCGCACACGATTGGTCAATTTGAACCGTGACGATCAAATGGGCCTTTTTCACGGGAGTCTTCTGCGCATGCGCACCGGAAATGATTTGACGGCGCCTCTCGCGGGCAAGCGACCAAAGCATTTTTGGTGGCTTCCGGTCTCTCTCTCTCTCTCTCTCTCTCCGTTCGACGCAGCCGAGGCGACTTTCCGTGGTGGCGCGTCCGGAGAGGCTTTTCACGTCGCGTGCCTGGCAATCTCCACCTGCGTTTTTACGCTGCTAACGACGGGATTGCAATCATATTATTGTGACGCCTCAACTATTTGCGGCCGTAGGCTGCACAAATTCCAGCGGCAGGTCCGAACGTGAGATTTTTCACATTTACAGCCGCATCCCTTCAGGAAGGGAGACGAAGAAAATGGATTCACGTCATACGTTGCGCGAACCCTGACGGATCGCCGTGGAAAACTCTCGCGTGTGTGGCACTCGATAGACACTATGATTTGTTTTCACCTGCAATTTATTGAATACCACGTCTGCCATGCGGCTGCGGCGATGCCGCGGTGGCTCGGTCGGCTACAGCGTTTTGTGCTGATCGCGGGATCGAATCCCGCCCGCGGCGACCGCATTTCGATAGAAATGAAGCGTAAAAACACATCTACTTGCGTTGTAGTGCGCGTTAAAGAACCTGATGTGATCAATATTAATCAGGAGCCATCCACTACGGCGTGCCTAATAAACAGAAAGTGGATTTGGAGCGTTTTCTAACTGTATACCGCACCAGAGGGCAATCGAAGTGCTTACCGCACACTGTTACTTATATCTATGTCGCTTTTTTGTCGCAAGCGTAACAGTAGCAGTGAAACCTTTAAGCAATGCATCACAGGTTTGAATGGTTGGTTTTATTCTCGCAGGCGCGCCATCACGATTCATCACCCACCCACACTACGTACCGTTGGTCTTCGCGCACGCATACACTCGATGCGGCGAATGTACCGCTCTTCTTTAAACATCCAGCCTTTTAGTAGCTGGCGGTGTGACTCGCCCAAATGGCTGTCGATCATGTCGCTCGTCACCTGTGGCACGGACGACAAATCGGTGCTCCACTGGCCGCTGGAATCGCGAAGCTTCTTCATGCCTTCCGCCGAAAACATGCTGCAAATGATCCTCGAGAGCAGGCGAGCTGCTTTACAAGAAGTCGAGGAGCTCTACCGCGTTCTTGCAAAAACGGTCTAAGAGTCAGAAACGTGAGATAGATACTCTGCACAAAGCGCACGCGAACCAGAGCCGTCGCGTTGGTCAGAGAGAAACAGCCACCACGTGAGAGGGTGAGGGGCTCCGTAAGCCCCCATTCGCGCTTTCGCCTTTCGCCACTAGAGGCGCTCCTCCATCGTGAAAAAGGTCCATTGACCAATCGTGTGCAGCTCGATGGAGCGGACCGCCTCCGTTCCATTTTGGAACGCGTACAAGATCGCACACCTGATGCACCTTGCATATCTGGCACACACCACGTGACTTGTGTACATAGACGAGGTGCTACCCAGAAGTTCAGGGGATTTAAATAGTGCATATGAAATGGGAGTAGTACACCTTTCCGTCGCTAGATGTGGCGAGCAGTGTGCCTTGTTTATCAGTGGGCTTAGCCGTGCAGCTGAGAAGCGTTGTTTTGCTGAGTGTGATTTTGCAACGCTATGTTTTATTGATGCTGAATATGACGGACCTTAAGGAGCGAAGAATTCGGATCAAGTTTTCTTTTAAATTTAACAAAACTGCGGCAGAAACCCTGCGTACGTTACGGGAAGCTTTCGGGGTTGATGTCAGGACCCAAAGCAAGGTGCCTATGTGGTTTAAATGCTTCAAAGACGACCAAACATCTGCTGATGACGATGGGCATTCTGGTTACCCGTAAATGAGCACAACATCGAAAACAATCGCAGAACTTCCTGCAGCGATCCTTGCAAATCACTTGCTATACGACACACGATAAACCAACTGACCTAACAGTCAACGATCCTGAACATCATACGGCACAGTTCAGCGAATTTTGCGGGACGTTTTGAACGGATTTCTGCCAAATTTGTGCTATGACTGCTCTGTGACGAACAGAAGTAGTAGTTTATTGAACAGAACCTCCACTGTGTTAGTGTGGAACTGATGCAGCAAGTGAGAAAACAACCCCAGCTTCATCTCCAATGTCATAACCGGTGATGAAACATGGGTTTGCGGTTTTGATCCTGAAACCAAACAGCAATCATCACAGTGAAAGTCTCCCGATTCACCATGGCTGAAAAAGGCCTGTTGAGTTTGTGGCAATGTGAATAAAGTCGATGCTGATTGTTTTCTTTGACCTTCGTGGAATTGTCCACAAGCAATTCATACCTCTTGGAGAAACTGTCAATAGCAAGCTTTATTGAGAGGTGTTAAGCCAGATAAGGAAAAGCATTTGGTGCAAACGTCCGGAGAAGTGGAAGAACAACTGGCTTCTTCCCCACGACAACATGCCCGCTCACACATCACTCGGTGTTCGACAGTTCCCGACTTCCAAACACATCGCAGTGCTTCCGCACCTGCCACAATCGCCTAACCTTGCTCCCTATGACTTTTTACAGCGAAGCTGTTAGCCTCTAGTTGGTCGGGATTTTTCGTGTCCACGTGCCTGACCTTCGCTCACACAAAAATGTGTGCCGATCCCGGAGACAGTGTAAAGAAGCAGAAAGTGCAGTGTGCTGCTGCATCAAGAGGCATCACATGACATCATAAGGTGACATCATCACTTGACAATGTAGTCATCGCATGACGTCATGTTTGGCGTGATGACGTCACCGCATGATGTCATCACGCGACGTTTGAGGTGATGACATAATCGCGTTTCATCATCGTGGGCTGACCTCGGAGACAGTGCAAAGAAACGGGAAGTGCACAGAGGGCTGCTTCTCCAAAAGGCATCACATGACGTCATCCGGTGAAATCATCATTTGATGCTGATGTCGCGTGATGTCACATTTGATGTGATGACGTCATCAGGTGATATTGTGACGATGCCGTTATCATGTAACGTAATGTTTGACGTGATGTCATCACGCAACCTTTGGTGTAATGATGTCATCACGCGACGTTTGAGGTGATGACGTTATCACGTTTCGGCATCATGTCGAACGTGACGTCATCACTTGGTCACATGGGTATTGGTACCATCGGATGTTAATGCCGGATTTTTAGCTTCCTGGGCCATAAAATAATTTCGTATTTATAAAGAATACCCCCCTGAGCAGTTGTAGTGGCGGTTTTCCACAGCTTCGCTGGACATCCACTTTCGCAGAGCTGGGACAACGAGTCGTGTTTTTTTTTATGCGAAAGCATGAAATGGCCCATTGAGCGAAAAAGCCGGTGACGTCTGTAGGAGCGAAAAAAAAAAGGCACCTACCTTCCCATTGGCTGCGACGCCACATCACAAGCGTGCCTCGTGACTGTCAAGGTCTCATGATGGTAAACACGACGCAAGGAACGTATGAGTTAGGAAAAGCCTTTATGTGGTGCGAGTGTAAGAAAAATATATATATCAACAATGCATGCGTTACAAACCCAACAGCAGAAACCTAACACACTGCAAACTATACACAGAGTGAGTTAATTGAAAATGTTCTCTAATATCCTAACACAAGATGTGTTATGAAGTTCAAAATATTTACATAAAGTCCATCAACGTGGCCGCGTCGCCTAGTCGTCGTTGCTGTTTCTGACGACACGTCGTTGGGCCCGCCGATGCGTCGTCGTGGACTCGTGGACGCCGATGCGTCGTCCGACTTTCCGCCCATAGTTGACCGGGTCAGAGGGTCAGGGCAGTGGGGTGACCGAGGTGCCTGGATCGCCCGGTCGACTCCGCTTAGCCTGCGGTAACTGCAGGGAGTCTGGGAAACGGCGCCGTTGGCATGTAGCTGCGCGGTCTCCGGTGGAGCGCCCGCTAAGCTCGCAGGTCGTGGCCGCGGCAGCTGAAGAACAGCTTCCACTGGGTTGCCGCCGTCTTCCGCGATCCACCCGTCCTGTCTGGCCTCCAGCTCCTTCTGCCCGTCGTCGTCCCAGAGCGTAGCTGGGCCACTCTCTTCGGCTACGTGTCCTTTCCCCGTTCGCCACGTAGCTCCACATGCACTTTTGCACTTCTTTTTTCATATATTGCATTCTTTTTATTCTGACACTTTTATTTTCTCACTTCTTTTTTCTTTATTTCTTCCACCGACTCCTCGTGCTTTCTTGTCCTCTTCTTTCTTTCTTTATTGGCTCATGACAGTGATGCTGGCTTGGGCTGCACATACTGCTATGGAATCTGAAGTATCGACATCGTCGGCAGCCGCAACATTGGCAGTAGCGAAATGTCAGTGGCACTGTTGCATGTACCGCTATGAAGACTGACGCATCTACATAGGCAGCGGCTGCAACCTCGGCAGTAGCGAAATGTGGCCATCCACACCAGTACACCATAGACGAAGTAAGGGAGCGGAAGAATGCAGAAAAATGAGCGAAGAGGTAGGCAGCAAAATCCACCATCGTCATCAACTCTCCCACGGCGGCTGGAACGGGGATTAACGCAAATATTACTCATAGCGCAAAACTCCAAGGACCGCTCAGCTGCGTTCAATTGGACATTAATGCTTTCGCATTGAAAGCACATAAGAAGTGCATAGGTGTCCTCGGATTATTGCTCCTGAAAATGAAATCGGGGCTGAAAGGGCATTGGTTTAGCACAATTGGAAGAGATCGAGTCGGAATCGCAGGAGGTCCTCAATGCACTCGCACCTGAAAACTTCCACGGATGCATGAAATCGTGGGAGAAATGCTGGGACCGGTGTATACCTGCTCAAGGTAACAATTTTGAAGGAGACTGCAGATTAGAAGATACGGTGAGCAGATTTTTTTTTTTTTTACAACTGAATTCCAAGAACTTTTGGGTAGCACCTCGTATAGTCTAGTGTGAGTGCAATAAAACATTCAGTTATGATTCAGCGCTTGTGTTGTTTGAATCTTTGTGCGTCATCTGTGTCGCGCTGTACGATTACGAAAACTGTTCTCTAGGGTGCCTGTATGGGCATTCCCCAGAAGGCTCACATTAAAGGTAGCCTCAGAAAATCTGAAATCACTTCCGTTGTGATCGAAACTAAACCTGTAAATTACTGTTAAATTAACAAACTGTGCTATGCTTGTGATTTGCTCTACTAGGTGACAAAAAGTATTAATTAATGGGTTACTTTTTAGGCCACATCTGAAAATATCAAATCCCAAACTTCATGATCGACATTAAGCCCCCAAACTACTGGTAAATGAAGAAAGTAATCTATGCTTGTCATTTATGAGTGCCATCGAAGCGAGTGTGCAGGAGAGCATTCTGACTCCACACTGTGGGGTGCCTCCAGGCATGTGCCCTGAACCGCATTACGGCATCATGAGGGACATTGAGATTGCTTGCATTGTGAAGTGGTGTGAAAATATCCTGCATTGTCATGTTGTCTCCATCCATCATGGAGTTTACACATAGACGTGGAACATCGTAATTGCTAAGCATGTCTCAACATGATACAGCCAAAGGCTATCTGCTTTAGCAATCAACAAGCCATGCTAACATTTATGACATATACAACAAAAAGCTTTAAAAGAAGCTTTATTTGTTGCATTCATGCAAGTACCCAAAATTAGAATTAACAGGCAAATTAAAGGTGTGGCAAGGCAAGTCGAAATCACTGTAGCCCATTAGGCAGCTTAGTGCAGTCGTTGATTTTGGACTATACCTGTGGTGCGAGTGATTACCTCTGGTGCCCTAATTTTAGAAGCCTTCTCTCCTGATGTGTGAATGAGGCCCAAGTGTGCAAAGGAAGGAAAAGGGAGATGCTTACCTCATAAACATGAATTATCAGGAGTGTTTTTAGGGCCCAGAAATGTAGTGCTTGCTTGCAGGGGTGGTCCGTACCCATGTGACGTTGGATCACGAGGCGTGTGCACACTACTGGATCACTGTGGTGGCTCGCGACCTGAGCCCTGTGCCGCTGGAGGCATTTGCTGACCTGCATGTGGCTGTGCGCAACCTCAATGACCAGGTGCCTCTGACCGAGCACCCAGCCTATGCAGTGACTGTGGCTGAACACACCACGCCAGGTGCAGTCATCCTCACCTTGGCCGCCCAGGACAAGGACTCGCCCGTGGTGGACTGGCGGCTGGTGGATGATGCGGCTGGCCGCTTTGCCATTGATCGCCGCTTGGGCACCATAACCTCAGTGGGCCCACTGGACCGCGAGGCTTATGAGCGACATGTGCTCGAGGTGGTGCTTGCTGATGAAGGGGAGCCATCGCTGTCGTCCACAACTCAAGTGCTCGTCACACTCACTGACATCAACGATCATAAGCCAACGTTTACACAGTCCTTGTACCGTTTCCGTGTTCTCCCAAGCAATGGCCAAGTCGAGGCTGTCCCCCTCTGCCAGGTTGGTGTACCTTTGTGCTTGATTGCATCAAACTGTGGCCTCGGCTTTTTTAAAAGCATCACGAAAGGACCTTGCTCCAAAATATTTTCAAGCTTTCTTTGCCTCTTGACCCTGCATTGTGGGTGGTGGCTGCCGTCTTGCAGGACGGCTCCTCATTTGCTATGTGGTAGCGTTGGCCGGCTGGTGATCCACACATTGCTTTAGAATGCATGGGTGCATGCTGACCCATAAATGCAAAGTGGGGGCAGTGTTGAGCGAAGAATGGCTTGGAAGGCATGCTTTGTCATAAAGGCAAAGCTGTACAGCATCAATATGAAGTGATATGGCAGTAGTAGAACTTAACTGTGTCATTTACTTTGAGAAGCACTTGATGAGCTCGGTTTCGTGTGTGTGACTGTTTTTTGTCGAGATCCAGTGCTGGAGTGCTTATTTATTTATTTATTTAGGAATACTGCAGGCCTTAGAAGGCCCAGGCAGGAGGGGAAAGGTACATACAAAAATGACAATACAATAGATTGACGAATGAGTAGAAAAGCTACACAAAAATGTAATACAAAGTAGGAATGCATGATGAGTGAAGCACCTAAATAACGCATAGAGGGTGACAAATACAAATTGAAACACTGTTTCATAAGCACAATTTCGAAGCACTGGAAATGTAATGAGAAAGAGGAGTATATAATTCAAAATTATTACGTGTACATCAATAAATAATGCATAACGATACAAAATTGAAACAATATTCCGTAACAAGCACTAATTTTAGATTGTAATAGACGCTATTGAGTCAGTGCTGACAAGTTTGCTATAAGGGAGTCTGTTCCATTCCGTTACTGTGCGAGGGAAAAAGGAATACATAAAGACACTGGTTCTACCATTATAAGGTGTTAATGAGGCAGCGTGTCGATGTCTCGTTCGGCGGGCAGTGAGGGGTGTTATATAAGGTTCAGGAGAAAGTAAGAAGAGAAATTTAAGCCTGTGAATTTTTCTTCTTAGTTGCAAGAACTGAACATTGTGTTCAGCCATTAACTGACTTGGAGAATCACTTGAGCGATATTTTGAAAAGATGAACCTTACTGAGTAATCCCAGGGGAAAAATCTACAGCTTCGCTCGCAGCACGATAGCTGGTGAAATATAATGCACGTTAGACTCTTTCGTGTCTTGCTTGCTGTAGCGAACATTTGCAGATGTGAGGGAGAAGTCTCTCCTTTCGAGAAGTAGAGCAAGTGTGCCACTCGGTGATGTAGTGGAAAGACACAGCTTACCTATCCGAACTTAGCCACCGGTTTCTACTAAAACAACCCTTTAGCTTCTTACTGCTGGATTCATTCGGGTTCGTTTATATTTAGGCTCCCCCATTAATAGGCCTCAAGCTGCCCTTGAAGACTACGTCACACTATTTATTAAACATGAGAGAAGATGACTGTTAGATGAACACTCAATCATTGTCGTTACACATAGAAGAAAGCTTAATTTAGGACCACCTCGACAACTGGCAAAGCAACTTGCTAGGGCTGCCAACTCTATCCAGCACGCACAAGTTGAGTGGGTGTTAGCCAGTCATGGTAGCTGCTGGTGTGATTGCCCTCTCCAGGATGAGTATTCTCCACTGCTGTAGCGCTGGCAGAGTGGCTGAGAGGCAGAATCCTGGAGTGGGCCAATCTGTTTGGTCATAAGATAAATTGCTTGTGGCACAACTGAGCTTTACTTTATTTGTAATTTTTTTCGCAAGTGAATTTGGAATTCCAGCAGCTGACACTGGCAGACATCAAAATGACATGACTGGGGGGAGCCCATAACAGCAATCACTGTAAAAGATGTCCAATTTCATTGTGGGCTCATTACTTGTTAAGCAATGGTTGTTAAACAACAACAGCCTTCCTCACAAATGCCAAAGAATTATTTGCTTAAGTCTATTCTTACAGTGTGTTGGATCCACATAACTTTTTTCATTGTGGCAGTTAAGAGTACTTTTCCTGTGAACCTGCAAGAATATCAAGAAAAGGTAAAGGTAGTTGGCACAGGTTCTCCAGTGGTGTGAAGTACCAGTGATTGATATTTGTTCTATAACTCCATTGGTAAAGGAGTTGAAGCACTGTATGGGCGCTTGAGTGTTCACTGCGGGCCACATTGAGCATCATCTGAAGCTGAGCAGGCACAGACTTCATTGGTGGATTACTGTCTCGGTGATCATTTATTCATTCAATTGCTGCAACTGCCACGTCAAGGATTTGTATGTCGCTTAAATGCAGCTGAAGGAAAGCATCTTAGTCGTTTGTTTTCAAGATAAATGTGGGTTCTCAGCAACACACACTACTACAGTGTTCGTTACTGTTGCACTGTAAATCTCTGGAACTCATGAGCAATGTAATTCTTGTTCATGAGGTGTCAACAGCACTGGAATAGATACAAATTTCACCTTTTCTACTCTTGGATGTGGATAAAATGTTTCTTGACATTTTCTCCAACAGTCAAGGAACCCAAAACTGCTATATTCTGTACACTTACCTTTGGCCAAAAATTGACATCTTTTGCATGATGTTTCCATTTGTAAGGGATCAATAAAAACTGTTATGACTTTTGTTACTTTACTTTCACCTGAACAAGGCACCCTCTATGACTCACTCTTAGAAAGCATCCACAAGAATTCCAAGGCTGTCATAATTCTTGGCCTCTCACCAGGCCACATAGCAAATTTTGGTTATGCACTGGAAGCTGTTACCTGCCCTCTAAGGAGTGTTCTATTACAATAATTTTTCAAATTAGTTCATTAATAGCAGAGATAGAAATATTTGAAGTGCTGCAAACTCATGATTTCAGGAGGCGAGCGTCAGCCCCAACATAGACGCTCTCTCCACTTGCGCTGTCTAGCCTCCGCAAGAAACAGATCCTTCTCTGCGTTCTCCCATACTGGAGCTGGAGGATTGCATGATGAATACTTCACAGGCCCTGCTTTCTTTTTTTTTTCTCTCTCACGTTTTTGATGAGTGGCACTCTTCCGGTGACAGTCTCGCGCTTGAGCTGCTGCTTTTGTCTTTTGCGCGTTCTACACGAGAACACCTGATCAATGGTATAAGTCAGTGCCACAATCACAAGCACTGAGACAGATGTGAGAAGATGAAGGGGCATGATAGCGTTGTGGAACACGGTAGAAAATGGCATAGTTTCGTTCTCTGCGTGCATGACTGCACGACGTGGGAACAAGCAGACGAAACGGAAGTGCATATCTCTTGCTATGGTATGAAGTAAAACAGACACACAGACATTCAGTTTTATGTTTTATTATTTCTGTGAACTTTAATTCGTCTTTTGCAGCAACAGATTAAACAAATGCATGATGTTGCCTTGAATAATTCTCAGTCGTGTGTCACTGTGACATCACAACACTCATGTACGTAGGTGCACTTGTGCAATTGACGTCGACTCTCCGGCTGGGAGCCTGTGAGGAGAAGAGCTGATGGCGTTTGGTTAGAAATTTAAGCTCTTTCAGTGGCACGTAGGGATGTCTTACTTAGCAGACATCATCGTTAGCACGCATTGTATGCACTGCGCTTGTCAGCTCAAAATGGCCAGACCTGATGAGGGGCCCTTTAAGAAAAGCGTAGAAGTGTCAGGCTGGGTGACAATTTCTCTATTCATATTCATTGTGTCCTTGTTTGTAAGAAGTGTTCAAGATGCTTCAAGAATTGAATAAGTGGCTAAGAAAGATTTAAGTATTTAAGAGATTTATGCGACCTCATCTAACAATATGAGAGGATATTAAAAACAAACTGGACTGGCATTGCGTACCTTGCGTACTAAGCCATGCATTGCGTACCAAGCCATGTGTGCCTAAGTTAAAAAAAAGCGTGATTGTTTCTCGACACAAAGATCAGTGCGTCAGAGATATAATCGAGGCAGCTAAGATTGCTCATGCGGGGGAGAGGTGTGTAAGCATGTCCACCGGTAACACTGACCAAGGAAGAACTAAGATTTTTTAGATGGTTGGTGATTGGGTCCATGTTGATATCACCTTATGGCCATTCATGCTGACTGTTGTTTCTTTCCTTATTTCCTTGCCTTTTACTTTCCTGCTGGGGCTTCGTATGTCTACATACGCCTAGCATTGTCAGTAGAATAAACAGATGGAAGTCAGCGCTCTTTTCACTCTGTCTATATTGTCGCCCCTTCCTTGTTATTTTTTTGTGCTGTTACATAAGTTGCAATGAACCAACTAGCCCAGCAAGCAACCATTCTAAAGAAAACAGTTTGCTGTTCTGGCGAAGAAAAGTCTCTATTGTCGGAACTCCAGTGACATTCCATGTTTGACACTGCTCATTTTTCCATGAAGTTTGTTCACTGTCTGGTGATGCAGTACCAAAAAATTCCAGTTTGATTTTGTGCCATGACATGAAAAATCACATTAAAATACATCCAGGCTTTCTTTTGAAGATCATTACGGGCGATCAAAGTTAGCGCTATGAGCCCTGCAATCACAGCCTATGGAAGACTGAAAAAAGTGTGACAAGCACGCTGAAGTATGAAGATTGTTTTCTTCAATGTTTTAGGCAACTGCTGCTGGGTGGGGGGAGCAATTCCCTGGCAGCTACCAGGTGGCTGGTGGGGGTGCTACCAGTGGTGTTACACTGAGGTGGTGCATGAGTGACAGGAAACCATTGGGCACTAATCAGTGCCCAGTGATAGTGTTAAGGTGCTGTCTAGTTTGCTTGGAACTGTGCATACACACAGCAGCTCAGCAGAAATGATGCAAAAACGCCTGTGTGCTTGCGTTGTAGTGCATGTTAAAGAACACCAGGCGGTCAAAATTAATCATGAGTCCTCCACTACGGCGTGCCTCATAGTTAAAGAACACCAGGTGGTCAAAATTAATCATGAGTCCTCCACTACGGCGTGCCTCATAATCAACTGGTTTTGGCATGTAAAACCATAGAAAGAAGAAAGAAGCATGGAGACACATTTGTCATTCATATTTGGCTTGAAAATATAAAATAAATTCGCAGGTTAAATTGATGTTTGTAGACGATGTACATCGGAGGTAAGCAACACAAAACAAGATGTGGAAAGTTGGCTCTTCACTCAAAGGTGCACAACTGTGAGATTGTGCTCACAGTTTCAGGGTCTTTAGTGACAGCGGAGCACTGAAATAGTGGTGCTGTCATGCGCTTGTTTTTGTATTTCGCGGGCTTTCTTTAAAGGCAATTACAAGACGCTCCATCAATGGCACTTAGTTGCAAACACTTCAGTCGGCCATTTTTAAATGTGATCTGCAACTTTCGTATTAGCACTTCTTGGGCAAGGCACAATTTAAAAAGTTAGACAAAAAAGTTAGGCAATTAGTTTATACTAATTGACTTTGCAAAACAAAAGAGATACCACAGACTAAGCCACGCGATTCTCAACACCACTGAGTTGGCTTGAGCCTCCTAGCACACACCGTCATTTTTAAAACATTGGTTATTTTTAGCTGGGACACCTTGTATATTCATTTTCTATTTAATCAAAAGCTTTTTCTTGGTCCAGAGAAACCAACAGGCCTTGAGCATGGCAGCTGATGGTATACTGTATGATGTCGTGTGTGGCACACGAACGACTATGAATTTCATGACCCGGAAATTAGCACGCCTGGTGCCATGCAGTAAGCAAAGAAAGGATTAGGATTTGGCTAAATCGGCGTACAATTATACAGGCCAAAAGTTTATAATCAATGTTAAGCAGATTTAAGAGATGCCAGTCTTCGAGGCACATTGACGTGGGACTCTTCTTGGGCAGAAGTGTGATGCACCCTCTGCGAAAGCGGCAGGGCGCAATCTTCAAAATGTTGTCAGAGAACTCGCATCATCGAGAGTCCAATGGCATCCCGGAACACCACGCAGAATTATGCTGGGCAACCGTCGCTGGGCAATCTCGTCACACGAGGGCGGAGCAAGGAGCATTTCTAACGAGTGACTGGAATCGTGACAGTGCATTAAGCAGGGGACGAATGGACACTCGGGCAGCGTTGACGGAAAAAGTTGAGTGGGCCATAGTGCGGAAATGTGCAACGTAGAAATCGTCTGAGCTGACTTCAGCCAAGGCGTCTAGGGAGCTGGCTGGTGATCCTGCTGGACGAATTAATGCGCAGAGTGCGCATCGAAGAACTTTGGGGTGCACACACGATGCATGGCCACAGAATCAAGCGGCAGATGACAGCGAAGATGTGTGGACTAGCCGCTGGTAGCATTCAGCGAGCTCCTCCCTCCTTGGAGGATGCGCTAAGCAATTGGCATCTTCGCCACCAACACTGCCATTTTTTTTTGACACGCGAGTCCAGAGCGCTCGCCCAGACTCACTGCAGTGATTGCGCCATGCCACTGCACCTTTAGCTGATCCCAGTCATCTGGATCTGTACCAATAAGCGGACGCTCGCACAGCTCACAAGAATCCATCTTTCGACTGAAGGTAATGTAGAACGTGACAGTCCAAACGCCACGGGCCTTGAGCTGACGGCGTCCCTGTAGGCAGCTCTAGTGTTAGCTCTAAAGGATGGTGATCGCCAACGTACACTGGCGAAGGCGGAAGCGGACGCACCTCAGCAACACTGACACAATTGATTAGACCCCGCGGTACGTAGGCTCTGTATATCCTACTTGATGATGCCCTGCTACACCATGTCGAAATGTACGTGCTTCTGTGCAGCAGTTTTTACACGTCAAGAAGTGTGAACTGCTGCGCCAGACGACATAGCTCCCTAGCGTTTCCGTTCGGTCTGCCTCTACCAGGGCCCTGGACATCTACGCTCGAATCGAGCACACAAATGAAATCGCCCCAAAAGAATTACCTGATGTGAAGCTACCGGGGTCAGGTAGAAGCCCGTAATGGGCTCCTGTCACGGGTGGGATTATCCGAGTTGCTGGTGGAACCATGGTGCCTTTTCGTGCCAGTGTTGTTCAGGGAAGATAAAATGGAAATGTCGGGGCTGCTGCCACTCAAGTCGCTGGGAGTAATGTCCTGTTCGAGTCTTGTTCACGACGTGCACGAAGAGCCGGTGGACTCGTTCAGCGCTTCCTCTATTTTTTCAATGCCTGTGCAATCGATCGCTCTGCAATGGGAGCCGTTGGTGTGCCTTAGTTCAGTGAGTTGCCGCGATGTGACGCTACCCAGAGGCTATGACTGCTTGCATCACGCATGCATCTGAGCAACTGAGCGTCTGCCGCTGCAGTTCCGGAGGGGATGCGGTAGATGCTCCACGCTTCTGGCAGGATTACTTCCTCCGACTTCCATCGTGAGGCGCTACCCAGAGGGTACTCTCCCCATGGCCGTAAAGCAGGCGCGAACGCTAGCCAATGGGGGAGAGTAGAAAAGGGCGATCGGAGAGGGCGGTGAACCGTTGGATCGGCCGCATCTGGCTGGCATTGAAAAAATAGAGTAGGCGTTGACTCGTTGCACAGAGATGCCGCGTCGTCTTCATGGCCGGGCATCTAGTCAATTACCAGATGACATGTGAGTGAGCGAAAAAACATTATTAGAGGTCTGGCGAGGACGCGAACTCGTCGTGCACCCGGCTAGTCCTAGTCGGGACCGGAAGGTCGAGCCCACTGGCCCGGTCGCGGGCACGATCCATGGACAGACAAGGCACCAGTTCGGCCCCTGAAACACTGGCTTCTGTGGGCTCCCACGATGCAGGGGGCTCGACACAGGGTTCACCCGGTATGACCAGGGGACACGGTGTTTCAGCCAGTTGCAATTCAGTCTTGTGGTTCTCAAGTTCAGGGCTTGTGGGGGATGCTGCTGGCACTTCATCTGGTGGCAACTCTACCGTGTCTTCTTCCGGAGTGGTAGCCAATGCGGCTGGCCAATTGCTAGGATGGTCTTTTCATTTTTGAAGCAGTGGAAAGTTCTTGGACACTGCCTTCGGAGGCCACTGCCGCAGGAGCAGGCAATGGTCACATCTGGGTCTCCACAGCGGCGGCATGGTAAGATGCAGTCGTTGCCAGCAGGGCCATATGTGCCACACCTTGCACAGAAAGGCACCGTCCACTGCATCCTGAAGTGGCCTGATGACCCACAATGTCCGCAGACCCGCTGCATTCCCTTTCAATTGCAGGTCACTTGGTGGCCTGCCACATTCAGTTGGGTAATGGCGAGCCGGCCTTTATCTCTGCTGATGTGAAGCACCTTGCTGTATGGTGAGCGCTTAAGACAGGGTTTCTCTGGAGGCACAGCAAGGGAGAAACATTACGGTGACCTGGGTGACTCGTGGGCTCAGGGGCACGATGGAGACACATTCGGGGGATGCAACCTTGTAGTTCCATCCCCCGAAATGTTGGACACAATACAAGTCCTCCAGGCCTACTGTTGAAGCTGTCATGTCCATGATGTCGTCTGGACTTGTCTTCAAAGGGACGATGACATCGAAGGCATAAGCCGTCTGGGTTGGCTTGCTTGCCATGGTGCAATTTTTGCCAGCTGAATAACGCCTACACTTGTGTAGACCTTCCTCCTTCTAGCACTGCCTAACACCTAATTCCTCCGAACACTCAGTGCTGGCCAGTATCGAAGATACATGCATCTTAGATACTATCTTAGATACTCTTTGGGTATCTTGTGTCTGTATCATGATACGTCTGGCAAGATGTTTATCAGTATCTGTATTTCCGATACATGAAAGAATGTATCGTGTATCTTAAGATACAAGGTGCTGCTATCACAACATCACCGTGTGAAACTGTAAACGTTAGCTGAACTCCACTTCTCAAGCTGATACTGCTGGCACTAAGTCACCTGAATAAAACTAAAGGCAGGGACATTCTTTTATCGTTCCGCCAGAGCCCTCCAGCGAGGGCAGGCGATGAGGTCTGCGCATCCTTATTGGTGGAGCAGAGTCGCAGTGTAGCGCTCGCACCGTTTCGACAAAAACAGGTGCGTGAACATCTGCGCGCAGCTGTCCTTTTTTTTTTCTTGATTTGTAATTTTTACAGACAAGGTAAATCTCTACAGCGATATTTGCCCCATTGTGCTGAGGCTTGTTATTGACGTTTCTATAATTAGATGGCGACCTGCTAGCTGGTTGGCAAGCAGAGCAGCGACTCCCATCAATTACAAAAGCGACAAGCAGGAGCTGCTGACAGCGCAGCGTATAAAGAGCTTTCATGTTAAGCAGCAAAAGTAAACCCAATAAATTGTTTCGGAATAAAAATATTAACATACGTAACAATACGTTGAGCAAGAAAGACAAAAATTGTGAGGTACTTACAGACATTTCATTCAAAGGAAAAACGATTGGTCAGAGTTATGAAATTTCCAAGCAAACATATTTGTACACACGCGTTTGCTGCTACATCATACAGGGTGTCCCAACTATCATGCACCAAGATTTAAAGATATTGTGGGAATTTATTGAGCTATTCTTTGTCATCTGTACATGATCATCATCACGTGGGGTTCACATGGGGTTCTTCATCGCTTGTGGGGCTTTCTCTTGAGTGTGATCTCTGCTTTGGGCAGGGTTGGTGTGCCGCATCTCTGACACGTAATAAACATCGTAACAACCACTGCGTCACAAGTGGTGAAGTGTGATCTTCGGTCCTCCGTCCTTTGACTCCCCGCTCAACCTCCTGGAGCTTCGATCAGGTCGCCAATTGTGCCAACTGTCCGCCAGCATGTCGCAGGATGAGCCAACAGGCACTTCTACATCAACCATCTCGACCGCGACTACCCCAGCCTCTCCATATTGGATTGTCAGTGGGCACCAGTGTGATCCCCATCTGTTTGCTGGACTTCGTGATGACGTCGAGGATTGGCTGGACGACTATGACCGAGTGAGTTCGGCTAACCGTTCGGATGATCCGCTCTAGCTACGCCACGTCGCCTTTTATCACGGGAGTAGCGAAGACTTTGTTTTTCAACCATGAGGTTGATTTCACGACTGGGGCACTAACAAGCAGCAGCTCCGTCAAATCTTTGGTAAACCGGTGGTTCGTTCCGCCCTCGCAAAAAAGACTCTCAACACTCGCAAGCAACAACTCAGGGAATCTGAGTTGAAAGAGCAAGCATATCGAGGATGTGCTTGCTCTTTCTCGACGCATGAACACGGCCATGACCGAATTGGACAGGGTTTGCCACATCCTCAAAGGCATTGTAGCTATCGCTTTCAATGCGTTAGCCATCAAGAACCCTGTTACCGTCGCTGATATCATCATTACTTGCCAGGGCCTTGATGAGCTCGAATCAGTACGGTTGCAGCCAGACACCACTGCAAACAATTCTGCGACGACCCCTCGTCACGAGCAATGATTTGCGCAGTAATTCGAGAACTACAGTATTTTGGCTTCGCAGCAGGGCATATGCCTCCTCATGCCTTGGATACTAATCTGCGAGACGTTGTCAAGCAGGAATTGGTGTCCATGGCTGGTGCAGCATTCACGGACCCTCTAACCCCTAGGGCTCCACTAACGTGCGCGCAAGTAGCTGCAGTTTCACCAGTCATCGTTTTACCGATGCCTCAAAAACCAACGCCGGCCTACATGGCTTCCATGACTACCAGCACACCTACCCAACCCAGCTATCTGCAGGGGCGTCCGCCTCGTCCCATCTGCTACTACTGCGGCTATCGCGGCCACATAGCATGTTTTTGCCGCAAGCGCCAGCAAGACGAGCATTGCGGATATGACGTACACGAACGGGATGACTTTTCTCCCGGAGCTACTTTCCAACGTCTAGGGAGCCTACACGACTAACACCATCCTTATGCTTTTCCTTATGCCGCGTGGCCGTTCTTCATCGCCAACTGTAGCATCCGAGATGGCTCCTACCTACCGTCCTGTGAGACGCTGCTCGCCGTCACCCTTTCGCCGCTCTATGTTGCCCACTTAGACCTGCTTCTCAATTTGCCGAACGTCGTCCGAAAAAGGGAGGAAAAGCTGCTTCGAACGACAGGACAGAAATTCCTCTAGCGCATCCGTGCAATATGATATTGGTTGTAGTAGAAGGTGTACAAGTGGAAGCTTTGATAGACACTGGTGCTAGTGTTTCAGTTATTCACCAGGAACGCGACTGCGGAAAGTTACGACCCCCTATGATGGACCTGCACTACTCGCTGCTCAAGGGGCTGTCATTCGACCTACTGCCACGTGCACTGCTCATATTTCCATTGATGGACTTCTGCATTACATACAATTTGCAGTTCGAAGTTCTTGTGCCCAGCAGCTCATATTGGGATGTGGTTTTCTTTCTACGGCGTTCGCCTCCATTTGCTGCCGGGAACGCGTTCTCCACATGACCGACACGACCTATTCACTATATGCAGATGACGCTCCACATCACTTGCTTGCTGCAGAAGATACTGAGCTACCTCCTCGCCATTAGAGAATTGTTACTATCACGTCTGACGTCATTGACTGTGGCGATGTACTCATACTACCATCTGCACGTTGTCTCGCAAGAGGGATAGCCTATACATCAGGGCTGGTTCGTTTGATAATGGCTCTGCACTTTTCTACGCTACAAATCCGACATCCAAAAAGATTCTCATACCTAAAGGCACTACATTGGCTTGCGCCACTGAATTGGAGTCTCTCTCTTGTTTCCTTTAAAGAAGCTTTCTCTGAAGTTCCTTTTGTTGGACGGGCCGTATCTCCTTCTGCTCTTGCAGCTGCCATCAGTTCTGATCTGACACCTTCACAGTCACAGCAGTTGCTTGCTTTGCTCCAAAAACATGAAGCTTAGTTTGACGCGCATTCCACTTCTTTGGGAAAGACTTCGATTATGACGCATCGGATAGAGACAGATGGTACATCTATCGGTGCGCCGTCGACCGTATTGCTAGCCTCGCTAGCCGAGAGGAAAGTCATTCACGAGAACGTCACCAACATGCTCGAACGGAACATAATACGCCCCTCTGCTAGCCCTTGGTCATCCCCCGTTGTTTTGGTTTGCAAAAAAGAGCTCTGTGCGATTTTGTGTCATACCGAGCACTCAACAAGATCACACGCAAGGACGTATAACCCTATGCCGCGCATAGACGATGCCTTGGATTCCCTGCAGGGTGCCGAGTACTTTGATCTTTAATACCATATACGAGTACATCAATCGATCTTTGTTCCGGCTACTGGCAGATACCTATGCATGAGGATGATAAAGAGAAAACAGCGTTTTCAACACCAGATGGGCTCTACGAGCTTAATGTCATGCCATTCAGCCCCTGCAATGCGCCCGCAACGTTCGAGTGCATGATTGACACTGTTCTTTGTGGCCTGAAGTGGAAGACTTGCTTGTGCTAGCTGGACAACATTGTTGTTTTCTTGTCAACCTTCTCTCAGCACCTCAAACGTCTGGACATATTTTTCACGCGCTATGCAAACACTGGACTTCAGCTTAACACCAAGAAATGCCATTTTGCGAGCAGGACAATCAAGGTGTTAGGTCACATAGGTAGCAAAAACGGCATTCGTCCTGATCCTGACAAGGTTTCGGCAGTTCTGCACTTCCCTCATCCCGAAAAGACCAAAGATTTGCGTAGTTTCTTAGGCCTCGCTTCCTATTTTTGCCGATTTATACGAGACTTCGCCTCAGTAGCGTCATCTCTGCACAAATTACTCGGTTCTAATGTTCCCTTTGTGTGGTCTACCGAATGTGAATCAGCATTTGCCTATCTGAAGCGCGCTGTCACATCTGAACCAGTACATCGCCATTTTGATGAAGCTGCTCCTACCCTCCTGCATACGGATGCTAGTGGTCACTGCATTGGTGGCATTCTCCGACAGTGAGACGAGTCTTTAGGTGAGAGGGTCGTTGCGTACGCAAGTCGCGTTCTGACAAACGCCGAGTAGAATTACACCATCACGGAGCAGGAATGTCTAGCTATCGTTTGGTCTGTGCAGAAGTTTCGTCCTTATCTTCATGGCTGTCATTTTACCATCGTTACGGACCATCATGCCTTATGCTGGCTTTTGACGCTGAAGAGTTTGTATGGACGACTTGGTCGGTGGATTCTTCGTCTGCAAGAATGCGACTTTACTATTACCTATGAGTGCGGTAAAAAAGACCAGGATGCAGATGCGCTTTCTCGCTGTCCGCTTCCTACGACACCATGCAATGATCTTCCAACTACCTTCCGTGACAAGTTTTCGCACGATCCCTCTTCATATGCTTTCTTGTTAGCCACTGTAGATGAGATGCCTCCAGACGACAACAGATCATTCCAATCTCACCAACTTGCTGATTCTAACTGTCAGCGCATCATAGACCACCTTCAAGGAGCTTCGCGCCCGCCTAACACCCGCCTTCATCGACAGCTGACGCAATTTAAGATTGACAACCGTGTTCTGTACCGCCATGTCTATCACCCTGATGGTCAAAGCTGGGTTCCTGTCCTACCATGCTCTCTACGTGCTCATGTCCTTCAGGCTTCTCACGACGACATGACTGCTGGTAACCTTGGTTTCCAGAAAACCTATGACCGCATCAAAGGTCGCTTCTACTGGCTTGTCTGCCACTGTAGCGAGGTATGTCACTTCCTGCGCCCTTTGTCAGCGTCGAAAACTAATTCCATTAGCTCCAAGCGGACAACTGCAACCGGTTCCATGTCCGTTGCAACCATTTGAAGTCATTGGCATTGACCTGTATGGTCCTCTTCCAGTGACTCTCACTGGTAATCGATGGATTGTGACAGCCGTTGACACTTGACATGCTAGGCCGAAACATCTTGTGTGAGTTGTGCCTCAGCCTCTGAAGTTGCTGCATTCATGTTTCAAGCCTTAATACTGCGTCACGGTGCTCCTCGCACCATCCCGAGCGACCGTGGAAAAGCATTCCTTTTGCAACTCGTAGGCGAAGTACTCAGAGCCTCCAGAACCACCCACAAGACTACCTCCAGTTACCATCCGCAAACCAATGGCCTAACAGAGTGATTTCATCGCATGCTGTCAGACATGATAGCCACGTACTGTGGGGTCTCACATGTTCTCTTGGGACAAAGGAACGACACATTGTAGTGCAAACAATCAAAAGGGCATTTATTGCACCTTTCATACACTAATGCACACTAGCCGAATTACAACCAATTGAACATTCACACGGGCGCGCGACAAATCAAGGAAGTCCGACTCACCGCGACCCGATAGCGAGCGAATACGTTCACCCCATGCTATGACACCATCGCCTAGTCGTTCACGTGTACAGTCACGCGAACGGTAGCGCGCTCGAACGATCCGTGTTCGTCCATACCGGTGTCCTGCTCTTAGCCTCGCGCGACGCGGGCCGGCGCACGCGCGAAGCGTTCGTGCGTGTTGGTCGTCGATCCCAAGCCAAAGAGAGAGCGCCTCCGACCTTTTTCTCCCAAGTGACCTCGCCGTTCGGTGGCGTTAGCATCGCGACACCAGCGCCATCTCTCGCAACGCGCCGCAACCACCGCCGGGCTTAGCCACGCAGAGAAGCCGGACTACAGGAGACATGCGGGGAAAACAACATCAGGGGACGCGTGAGAGTCGCGCATCCCCACAGTACATCGAACCAGATAGCAGAAACTGGGAAGCAATTTTGCCATGTGTGACTTTTGCATATAATACCGCCGTTCAACGCACGACCGGTTACTCACCATTATACCTTGTCTATGGTCGTTCGCCCTCTTCCTGTCTTGACGTCTTTCTTCGCGCCAACTGTCAATTGATGTCCATCCTCCTGTGAAGAATACGTGTCCCGCATTCTTCATTGTTGCCAGTTCACCCCCATCAACACCGAAGCACGATAACAGGACTGCAAGCAGCATTACGACACCTCTCATCGTGTCGTGTGCTTCCGCCCTGACGAGGAAGTGCTGCTCTGGACACCAGTTCGTACTCCTGGCTTGTGTGACAAGTTTCAGCTTCGGCGCATGGGCCCCTACAAAGTCTTGGAGCAGACCTCTCCGGTTAACTATCGCATGGCACCTGTTATTGTACCAAATGACCGTCGCTGCCGCACTGCTGAGGTTGTCCACGTTTCCCGTATGAAGCCTTTCACAAGGCGTTCTCTGTCCCTTTGAATTGCGGCCAGGTTGGCCGCTCTTGCTGGGGCAAAATTAGTGTGGGCATTTATTAAGCTATTCTTTGTCATCTGTACGTGATCATCATCACGTGGGGTTCGCATGGAGTTCTTTTTCATCATCGCTTCTGGGGCTTTCTCTTGAGTGTGATCTGTGCTTTGGGAGTGGTCAGTTTGCCGCATCTCTGACGCATAATAAAAGTCATGATTACTGCGGCGTCACCATATGCAAATGCCACGTTGCTGGACAGAATCATGGTAATGTTGTTTGCCGTCGCTTGGAGATACTGAGGTTATTTTTTGCATTCCTCCGAATTACATAATTTGTCTTAATTAATGAATCGATTTCTCCCATATTACGATAGATGAAAAGTGTTGAGAAAATTGTAGAGCAACATGAAAAACTCCCGATACAGTGCTCTGTTGCTCAATACGTGCTACATAAAAGTACTTTTTCGAGCGTGAAAGGAGCTCGCGAATACACGCAACATTGCCGCGCAACTGGCCGTTCGAGGCACTTTGTGTATTCGCGGGAATCTTGCACACTCAGAAAAACACTTTTATGTAGCACGTATTGAGCAACAGAAAGCTGTATCGGGAATTTCTCACCTTGCTCTATATTAAAGAGACGACAGTTGCACAAAAGGTTTATTGACGACAACTGGCCTGTAGAAACACATAATATCTTAAAACACGCCTCCCTGCTTGGGTAGGCTATTTATACTGTAATGGTGGCGCTGGAGTGCCCACAAGCGTGCCCCCCTGCTGGTTACAATATACAGTAAAAGCTCGATGATACGATCACGGCTAATACGAATTTCCGGATGGTACGAATTTTTCTGTGGTCCCGGCCGAGCCCCATTACTTTGCAACGTGCTAGAGAACGGTTGTTACGAATCGATTTTCAGCCTGCGTCGGTTGATACGAATAAACGCCGCCCCACCGACGGCCGCGAAAGAGAACAGCGCGCAGTGACGCTTTCTCTCTTTTGGTGCGGAGGCGCTTCAAGAAATAAATGCTTTTTACGTACACGTGCCTGAGTGAGTTCACCTCTGACTCTTTAATTTAGCTACAGTCGAATCTCGTTAATTCGAACACGCTTACTTCGAACATACCGCGTACCGACAATGCTCTTAGCAGCGCGCCAAATAACGCGGCGGCGCCTCCGACCGGCATTGCTCCGACACCGCCATAGAGCAAAAGCTCAGGAGAGACCCCTCAATGCCGCGCGCGAAGGAACGAAAAAAAAAAAAAAAACCGCGGCGGCAATTTCCTTCTCTCTCAAATTGCAAGGTCGCCGTTTCTGCATCGCGCCGGAACAAGCGTGTACGTGCCGACTAGAGTGTTCTAGACAACCGTATTCTAGCACACACGTCTCAGCCACGCGGATAAAATGGCAGTGAACCCTTCTCTATTTTCTAGTCACATGTTGACCTTGCACGCTGCGGCAGCAGCGCAGAGGGAAGCAGCGGCGGAGGCACAGTCGGGCCAACGAAACTGCCACGCCCGCAAACGCTCGCTTCCCGATAACGGCAGAAAACGAAACTTCAGGGGGCGGCTAAAATAAGCTGGCGCCAGCACGGCGGCGGGCGCGCACGGAGATGTGCGCACGGAGTCGAAGGTGAGATAAGTGGTTCTTGAGGGAAAGGGAAAGGTTGGCGCTATCTTCTGCAGCCCTTGAGGGAGCACGGCTCAGTCGAAGGTGAGAGAGCTACGAGGGAGTTGAGAGGGAGGGCGAGGGGAGCCACCGAAGCGGCGGAGTTGACGCGTCCGCTTCCTTGCCGCCCTCCTCCCTCACCTTCGACGGTCTCCGCGCGCACCCGTGTGCCGGCGCCGCCCGCTCGCTCCCTGAAGCTTCGTTTTCTGTCGTTATCGGGAAGCGACCGTTAGCCGGCGTGAGCAGTTTCGTGGCCCGCGCTTGCTATGCGCTTGCGCGCCGCGATATTTCACGACTCGCACCGTTCGTGCATCGTGCTATGGTGCACGAATACTTCAAAAATACGTCCTTTTAATTCGAACAATTTTGCGGCCCCCTTCGAGTTCGAATTATCGAGATTCGACAGTAGTTTTAATTGTTTCGATGATACGAATTTTGGCTAATACGAATATTTTTCGTGACCCCGTGAGATTCGTATCATCGAGCTTTTACTGTACAACACTACAATTTTCTCATTGACACTTTTAATCTAATTGTAACAATTGAGAAGTTGATTAATTAGGACTAGTTATCTAATGAGGCAGAATGCAAAGAATAATTTGAGTATCCCGCAGTGACAACAAACATTACCCTGGCAGATCTGGCAGCAGATCCACTTGGAACGAATTCTCGGGATGACACCAGTTTCGAGCTATTAATTCCCGAACTTTGCGGAGAAATGCAGTGGCGTTCCAGTTAATTTTGTGCTTGAATGCATAAAGCGACGTTTTGTTAAGCAACTAACTTAACATACTCATACTCCAACCTAGTTTACCACGCATTCTCTATTCATTTTACTTATACCCTACAACTTTACAAGAAGTTTGTAGTATCATAACATCACTCAAAACAACTGGTCCTGGCCTTGATCTCATCCGACTGTCGAACATTAAGCTTGTGCATAAAGAAATTTCACCGGTACTTGCCGATGTAATAAATAAATTATTTAAAGATGGCGTCTTTCCCAAAAGCCTCAAAATGGGTAAGGTAATCCCAATTTTTAAAAAAAGGTAATCGTGAGTGTTTGAATAATTATCGTCCTATTTGCATTTTGTCTTTTTTTAGCAAGGTAATTGAAAAACTTATTCACAAGCGTTTAACTAATTACTTATCCAAATTTAAGCTATTATCTCCTTATCAATTTGGTTTTAGAGAGCATTTTTCACTGAACTTGCACTTATTACTTTTACTGACAAAGTTAAATTAGCTATAGACGAAGGCCTATTAGTCGGTGCTCTCTTTATTGATTTCACTAAAGCGTTCGATACAATTAACCACCTCATCCTCCTACACAAACTAGAATCTTATGGCATTTCTGGCCCGCCTTTGCAGTTAATTCGTGACTACCTAACAGACCGACCACAAATAGTCCAAGTGAATAGTTCCTTCTCTTCACCTGAAATAATTAATAGAGGCGTCCCTCAGGGATCAATACTTGGGCCATTGTTATTTTTATTGTTCAATAGTGATTTGTCTCAAATATTAACGCATGCTCACTGCCTTCTCTATGCTGAAGACACAACCATTTTCGTATCCGACAAAAATTCTGTCACATTACTAAACAAACTAAACAATGATCTCGCTAATGTGCCTGCATGGTGCCTGAAAAACACGTTATACATCAATCCATTGAAAACAACATTTATGGTATTTCATTCCCCTCAAACATTATTCATAGATTCCTTAGTTGTATCACTTAACAATCACATAATTACAAGATCTGGGTCAACCAAATTTCTAGGCATTATCTTAGATGAACACTTAAAATTCAACCGCCATGCCCAATTTCTTGTTCAATGAATTTCTTTTGGCATTCACGTTATCAAATCGCGCTCTTTTTTTCAGCCAAGTATTCTCTTGTCTTTGTATTACACGCATATTCACAGTCATCTTTCATATTGCCTGTCGTCATGGGGTAATACGTACTTCACTCATCTCCACCAACTAGAAGCTTTAAAAAAGCAAGCGGTACGATTGATGACATTTCAACCTTTTACATCTCGCTCTGCTCCCATTTTTCATTCCCTAAACCTTCTCCCCTTGCGCATGCTATTCAATCATAAATTGTTGCTAATAATGTTCCGCCTCATAAATACGGAGTTAGGTATTGAAAGTTTTACCCGTATTGATGTCACTAATATTAATAACACAAGGTTTTCCGCACGTCGCATTTTGCTCGTTTGTAAAATTTGAACTAACTATGGGAAATTTACTGTCATGTTTTCAGGCATATCATTGTGGAACTCGATTCCGTCCGATATCAAATCATGTGCATTTGAAGCCTTCAAGTGCAAAACTAAGGCATATTATATTAACTCATTACAGAACTCCTAGTATTTTTATTGTGCAATGTAAACATTATTAAATATATTTGTATTGAACTGTTCCTAATTTTCTTTTTATATTTTTAATTGTTTTTTTCTGTCCCTATCAATTACTTTACAGCATTGCTTGTTCCCCATGCTACCACCACCTCGTTTCGTATTAAAACGCTGTTTTTTTTTCTTCCCGATGAAGACTTTTCTGTGTTGCCACATTTTTGTACTCAAAGCTCTGTTTTTTCCTTTTTGTTTGTATGATATAGCCTGCTACTGTTGCCACAATTGTATTAACCCCCATTTGTTTCCTGTTTAGGAGGTCCCGCCGACAGTGTTTACTTCGGGACCTCCGATTGTGCAATTATACTTCACCTGTTATATTTTTTGTACTACTGATGAAAATAAATTCAACTTCAACCTAGAGAAGACACTGTTGTCATAGAAACAAGGAAAATTTGGCTGTCAATATATATTCCAGAAAGAGAATGACCCAGAGCACACATTTGCTGTTGTGAAGGGTCGGATTAAGGAGAGGAAAGTGACGTTGCTGGAGTGGCCAAGCCAATCCACATATTTGAACCCTATCGAGCAACTTTGTAAGACTGAGAACGGCACTTGAAGCAAAAAACCGTGACCATAGACGACCAGAAATTTCATCACCCGCAGCAGAAATGGTGAATGATAACCCACCCAAATGGTCATTGACAGTTTCTTGGAATTCGTGCCTTGTCGCTGTCAAGCAGTAATCGAAGCAAATGGCTTTCCTACAGAGTACTAACCATGGCTTTTCCAAATTTGTAGGCATAACAATCTATGCTGATTTGTTTTGTGATAAGGGCACGTCGTTCATAGGTTTCAAATTGTAATCTATTCAGATTTTTGCAATAGTTTCAGTTAAGAAACTGCAACTCAATATTTGTGAAAATATCCACCCTTTCATGCAAACACATCATCTTATAATTACTTTAGAGTTTGTTTACATATCTTAGGGTTTTCCTGGGGTTTAAGACCAAAAATGCAAAAAATGATATACTGTAGAACTTCATTGATACAATCCTGTTACATACGATTTCCTGGTGCCTACACTCACGATCGAGAACACAAAACTGACTTAGAGTTACGCTTATTTTCATACTGTTCATGACGCTTATTTTCATACGGTTCATACGCTCTTGGAAATTTTTCAGCACCAACGTTCAGTACATCGTCAAACTGCGATCATATAATACATTTTCTAGGTGATAGATCCCACGTAAGAAAATCGAGAACAGTACCTATATAGCTTCACCCCAATACTCACCTGCCCGTCTCACACGACGGCGCACACTCAGTTTCTTGTTCCGGTACCAGCAAATCGTCTCAAGGGTGGCCGCATTTACAGCTATCACTGCCAACCTGATTGTGAAAAGCGCTTATCTGTTTCACAGCCCGTGGTGCCATTGGGAGCATACTGCACGCGTTTAATAGGTGAACGCACCGCCGTTCTCTGCTGCAGACTGCGATCATTTTCCGACCGCTAGATTCCATGTAAACATGAAAAGGCGCAAAGCGTGCGCGATTGAGAACAGTAGCCGCCCACCACATCAGCTTCCGCACAATACTCGCCTCTCGCACGAACTTCCGGCACCCGCAAATCTCCTCCCGGGTCGTTCGCATGCCCAGTGATGGAAGTGCTGCTCCAATTGCTCCAAACTGCTCCAAAACAGAAGCGTTGCTGCATGCTACTCCAAACTGTCATTTTTGTTAGTAACTGCTCCGAACCTGCTCCGATACGACGCTGGGAAATTCAATCTCATACTCTTTACCAACTGCTGCTGTGGCAACTGTGATATGTGACTGATTACTTTTACATTGTGATGCTCAGTTTTGTCGGCTTTTCTGCCACAAGAACTGGCATTTTAAATATATACTAGCTCATTTAGCTGTATTTTCAAACTTGACATGCAGACTATTTTGGTGAAATGTAAAAGTTACTGTGATTACTTTCATCTCGTACCGATTCGATTGTCAACTGCTGCTTTGGCAACGGTTATGCGAATGTGGTTACTTTTGTAATGTGGCGCTCAGCTTTATCAGTTTAATCTCATTTCTGCCACAAGTACTGTTATTTTAAACATAGCTTGTTTTACTGCGTGTTTGATAACCATCCATCTTCTTAATTGTTTGTTTGATCTGATTTGCATTGATTATTGCATGTGCAATATGTTTCATAATAAATATCAATATTTATGGGACGCGCTTCAGTGATGCTTTTAGCTGTAGGAGTCTTATGGCATATTTTGCCATCTGCTCAGAAAACACCAATAGCTGCTCCAAACTGGCATTTTTTCTGCTCCAGAAACACTTATCGTGCTCCAAAGTGTCATTTTGCCTGCTCCAAAATCTTCTAAAAAAAATTGAAATGTTGCTTTCATCACTGCATGCCTCATTCACTGCTATCGCCGGAAAACCTATTGCGATAAGTATCTTCACCTGTCTGTTTTACAGCGCGTGGGGCGTAGTGCCATTGGTAGCGTACTACACGCTTTTGATAATCCATATGCGCCGCCATTCCCTGCTGCAGGCGGCACATTGTGAGCATCACGTTTTGCTTCGGCGGCATCCAGCATCGCCTGCCAGCTTGATGCGTGTTGGGGTCTCATGCGCAGCTATTCACACAACACTTTGTATTACCAGAGTCCTTCTATGTTTTTCTGGTCACGCCATCAATACGCTATGGGAGAGGTTCATACGCTGCCAAACCACTGTGCCACAGAGGGCATCGTTAGCCTACCGCTTGTGCGGTGCAAACGAATAGCTGCGCTATTTTTCGAGTGCTGAAGTGGCGGGGTGGGACAACGATGCCGAACACGTGTTGTGTGCCGGCTACAAGGGCACAACCGAAAAGGTGCCGTTTTGTTTACCTATTGACTAGGAGCAGCGCGAGAAATGGAAGCGGGCCATACCGCGACAGGAAAGTTGCGGTTTTAACTTTGA
Organism: Dermacentor silvarum; assembly: GCF_013339745.2. Lineage (NCBI taxonomy): Eukaryota > Metazoa > Arthropoda > Arachnida > Ixodida > Ixodidae > Dermacentor > Dermacentor silvarum. Next base: position 2,183,648 of record NC_051157.2, read on the forward strand.
ATCGAACTATACGCGTGTGCGCGAAACACTTCGACGCCTCGGACATCATCACTGCGTACAATTTCAAGATCAACGGCGACGCCGTGTGCCTGGAGCGTGAGAAGCCGACGCTGAAGGCTAACGCCGTTCCAAGGATTTTTGAAGGCCTTCCAGCGTATGTCATGAAACTTCGGTTCCGCTCGTTGACATTTCGATCCTCACGCAAACGACCACGCGAGTCGTCGGGTGTGGTTGAAGAGCGCCGATCATTGCCGACGCCGTGTTCAGACTGGACCGATGCTGCATTAGCGAATGACGCATTTCTCTTCATCGCTTTGCAAAGAAGTAGATGTAGAGCCTAGATGGTAGTGGCGCATACCCACTCTGGGGGATTGACCCAGAGAAATCAGAAGTGCACGGAGCAGCTCAATTTCATTTTCTTTGTCATTAAGTATTCTACGGAAGCAGCCCTTTGCAATAACAATTTCATTCTTTTGATCTCCTGATAAGATATTGCCCACAGTTTAATAGAAAGTGAACAGCTGTGCTCGGCGAACCTGGCACTATGCGCAGCGGAGAGTTGGCGCTTACTTACGGGGGTACAACAGCCCATATGTTTGCATCTGGTGGTAAGTGGGACCACTGGCGCTTTGTTGCGAATGCACTGTGTTTAATTTCAGCCAAATACTAAAAAGTGGAGCCTACCGAAGTGTTGAGGCGAACGGTGATGATGAAGAAATCTAGACCGAGACCGCCCGGCCGTGCACGGCGGGCGCATTTCAACGGGGGCGAAATGCAACACACCCGTTTATTTAAATTTAGGTGGATTTTAAAGGATCCCAGGTGGTCAAAATTAATCCCGAGTCCCGCACTATGGCGTGCCTCATAATCGTATCGCGATTCTGGCTCTTAACATCCCAGAAATTCTTTTGGGACTGAGACCGCCGCAAGCTCCATGTTATGAGCGGCTTTTTTTTTTCGTCCTGGGCGCTCATTTCATGGCAGAAGACGTGCTCAGGCAGTTATTTGAGCACGTGGAATGTTAAAAATAGTTACGTGAAAGTAAAGCGATGGTTGTGGAAGTTGAGAAAGCTAGAATACCGAGGCTGCCCCACACACAACCACAGCAGTAGTGGCGGTAGCATGCCCTCTCACGCACGGTTGTGCCTCTAGCGGCGGGTGCTGGCTCTATATGAAAGTGAGGCAGCAGTTTCGTGACCAGAAAAAAAACATGGAAGGACTCTGGTATTACGTAGATGTCAACTGCAGTTGAGTCTAATTTTTTAGTTACTTCAGATTGTACGTTTTCTCAGTTTGTTTTTTCCTGCGTTTTTTTCCAAATCATATGAACGAGGTTCTACTGTATTGTGGTCCTCTACTGTATATTTTTTGAGTGAGGACATTGGGGGAAAAAATGGCAAAGTAAAAAAAAAGTTCATCGGCCCTTCCACTCCATGAAAATGGATGATAAGCGAAGCTTATCACCATCACAACAAATGGAGGGTATACGTACTCATTCACAGTGCTGAACGCAGGCAGTTTTCCCTTGATTAAAGATTCTTTACGTGTACCACAAACTCTAAATTCACCAAGGTCTCCACTAGTAGCGTAATGTTCATTCAACACATCCAAGGCACTGTGTTGCTGTTCGTCGGAGTGAATCACACTGATGAGGGACAAGTTGTCGAACCACAAACGCTTGCGTTCGATGTCTCGAGTTTGCTCGGCGGCATGGTTAGCAGCATCCGCCCGCCATTGCCGCTTGCAATTCTTCAAAATTAAATCTGTCCATCACGTAAGACAATGAATGGCTCGGCTCGTACACCCTTAAGTAATGCCTCATGCCCCCGTAAACACAGCCTCCCCGTTACGATGACAAAAGAGAAGTGAAATTCTACACTGGAATGATGAGCGGCAACGGAGCCAGCTGTGGAAGAAGATGATGGCGGCTCTCGAGCCATTGCTGATCGTGATAGTTTCTGCGAACAGACACGGACTTTCAGGCTAGACATAGACAAGTTTCACTTGTAATATAAATTTGCAGACTTCATGCAGTTTTCTTGGAGAGAACTTACGAACATTAAAGGGCCTCTGAACCGCCTTTGATATTTTTTTCCAGATGCCAAATGAATACATGTATCCTGTACTGAATGCCATTACGATGGCAAATGCAGTGGTGCTATGTACCATGGGGATGCCAGAAATTAAAAAAAAAAACCAACCCCATGCTCCTCTCCTGGCTTTTGTGGTGCGTCCTTTGTGTGTTGCGATGTGAACAAGGGGAAACACTGTCAAATGGTTGACCCTACAAGAACCTACTACTTCCGGTTTGTCTGCTAGCAAGCCTCCTTGCAGTTGATGCTGTCGCACGGCTGCTCTTTCTCGTTGTTGCTTGCTTGTCGTGTGAGCCGTGCATTTTAGTTTTCAATTTGCAGCGCCACATCATTCGTGTTTCAAGTAAACATTTACATAAGTCAAAATATAGCAAAATGAAAACAAGATGCAAGTCCTTCTCCACACTGAGCCGATGTTTCAGCTTTCATTTTTCTTGGAGGCACCATTGATAAACTCCCTGCAAATGACATTGGCATGTCTCTCCGACACATGGCGATATGGTAACATGTTGCGAGTCTGGCAAAGTGCCGGCTGGTAGCAGTGCCTACTTCCTCCATTTGCTTGTTCTTTCTCGTTATGCAGGGGCTGGTCGGGCCTCTAACAACGAATTGTAAAAAGTCGCGTATCATTCACTGCACAGTTCTACACGTGCTGGCCTGGCAGCAACAGCTGGTAGCCGAAAAGTGCGGAGTTGTGCTTAACATTACCATACCAACGTGACGTTGATATGGTGTACCGGTGTCCACATGCCATTTAGAGAAGCACACAACGAGGGGAGACATGCAAAGGAGAGGGAGAAATGAGCGGTGGCCACATGGTCAATCACCAAGTGCCTCTGCTATTGTGGCATCATTCTGCAAAATTCTTGCAGCTTTGTGTTTATTGTAAACTTGTACACAGCTGCCACAATGTAAAAAATTTTTTGACCTTGTGGTACTTTTAAGGGCTTATTCTGGAAGCATTTTTGTGGTCACTGTACTGCGGGATGCACTGATTGAGAGACATGGAGGTTACATTGTGGTTTTAGTGCGTCTTTCAGCACACTGTTCTGGCTTGCAAATAATGTGGAGTAAACCAGGCCCAGAGCTCTTTTTTGTGCTTTCACAAGAGTTCATGTATGTATGGTCATGCCCACAGCTCATTCTATTTCTATGACAAGTTCGCAAACAACTGAGACCAGGCATAATGTTGGGCATATGATGTAATGCAGCGGTGATCACTCAGAGCACTCTATTTTGCTCCCAAATGACAAGTTCACCAGCAGTGATGATGAGGAGGTGGAGCATTGTTTGTCAGCTCAGTGCTTGTCACAATGCTGGGCTTGCTCACTTGCGAGACAAGCCTTGCAGTCTCGCTCGGCACATGGCAGGAAATGGAGCCTTGTGTCTCACAAGTGTCTGTGTGTGCAGGTGCTGGCTGTAGACCCCGACGACGTGCATCTGACCTACTCTGTGGTCAACCCGGGACACTTCTCCATCAACCCTGTCACGGGCCTGCTTCACACACACGTGCAGCTGCTCCACGGGGACACCCACGAGCTCATGGTGGGGCAACTTGTGTATCTTGCTACTAGTTCCATGAGCAGTGTCCTAAAGCAAATGCAAGCAAGCACTGTTTTATTAAACCAGGAAGGAATGAAACAAATGGTTATAAGATAAATTTTATTATAATTCTCATGGCAGTGCCTCTGAAAACCTTCATTTGCCAAATTAATGTGTGTTTTATTTGAACTTGTTATAACATGTGCCTAATCTTTCTCATAAATTGTTCTGAACCTTTGATTCGTATATGGAAAAAAAAAAAACAAGAAAGAAAAATGTCACAGTTTCGCCCTAAGGGCAAAGCAATGAATGCGATAGCAACACAGCAATGTCATACGAAGTAAGGTGAGCGGCTTTGGTAGCAATATCAATTGTAGTAAACATGAGCTGATTAAGTAAGCAGGTGTGCTGTGGCGCAAGTAGACCGCCATGAAGAGAGACTCGATGACCACGAGAAGGCGCGTGTGAAACGGTGGTGTTGATGAGAAGCGCTTCCCGTGGGCAGCGCGTGCGAAGGGACACACCTGTAGCGCTGCACTGCCGATCCGGGCAGCATTGCATGTGTAGCATGCGTTGAAAAATGTGGCCCGACTATTACTAACCGAATGAACAAGCATGGTGTGAGCGTGCACAAACAAACATGAATAGATCACACTGAATGACTGCAGACAACGACTGTCAAAACGCTGGCAGCAAGCGCATACGCCGCAGCGGGCGAAGGTACGTGCGGTCCATCGCTTCAACGGAAACTGAGCGGCGAATGCACAGGCGCATACAAAGGTCGGAGCCGTGTGGAGATAAGAGACGGTGCGGGCAAGCGACGAGTGCGGTTGTTGGCAGAGTAGAAGTGCGCTCCCTCCGGCGCTGGCTTCCCGCTTCCTTGCTTGCGTGTGGGAGATTGAGTGCGTTCGCTCTCCGTGATAGCGCGCGTCCCTGCACGTTTCCGCTCGGGCATACGGCGCGTGGTGAAGATTTTATCTATACGGAACCTCACGGCGACGGCGACGCCGACGGCAGAAATCCGGTTGAAGTGTCCATATAATTGCTATCGCAATAAAATTACTCCATCTCCTGCTAAAGGGAACCATGTGTGGATGCGAAGCAGCGGCCTGAGCGCTCATCGCGGCGCTGCACAGGAGAGAGAATGAGGCGCGCGCGCTCCGTCATTTTCATACCGCGGAACTACCGTGGCGCCCCCAGCGGAGTATGCAGCTTGAGCGGGAGATGGTTTCGCGGCAGCGGCCCGAGAGCTCATCGTGGTGCTGCACAGGAGAGAGAATGAGGCGCGCGCGCTTTGTTATTTTCATACCGCGGAACTACCGTGGCGCCCCCAGCGGAGTATGCAGCTATCGCACCTGTCGTGCGCGCCGCTCCAGATTCCTAGAGGAGAGAAAGGGGGGGGGAGCGTAGGAGAGGAGAGAGAGGGGGAGGGGACGCGCATGCACTGTGGGGGTGTGGCATGCGGGCGCCGCTCCGTTGAGGATTTCTAGAGGAGAGAAAGGGGGGGAGCGTAGAAGAGGAGAGAGAGGGGGAGTGGACGCGCATGCGCTGTGGGCGTGTGGGACGCCGCGGGAGAGATAGACAGAGCCGCCGGCAAGAAATGCTTCGCATTTAAAATTATTAGCTACCTCAAGGCCACTTTTGCTTTAACTTAAACACATCTTGTTAAAACACAGTTCAGCCGGGACAGCAACACAAAATAAGCATTTGCACCTTTAGATTGATGTCTTTGTTCAAGATGGCCTTCAGCTGATGCTTAAATGTAGACAAGACTTCAAAATAGTGCACTTCAGTTGCACTACTTAGATGAACTTTTCATTGTTGAGATCGTAAAGAGCTCTCAACAAGCTCCCAGTGGTCAATGGGGCAGGCCATTTGGACAGGGCCACTTTTTTCATTGTTTCTTAACCCTTTGCGGTGATGTGTCGGGCCCACACTGCCATGCGAAAATATTGGCTCCGATCTCATGTCGGGTAGTGCCCGACGCGCGCATTCGCTTGCATTCTCCGTTTATTTGGTTAGGTTGCGCCATCTCTCGACCGTGTTTTCTATTACAAATTGCAGTTTTTTGTTGTCTACAGTTGAGGGCAGCACTTTTTGCAAGGGACCTGAAAAGATTTTTGCGCACAAATTGTAGTGCATACTGCTGACCGGATGGCGACGTTTTCTGTACGGGCATTTTATGCACGAGATTCGCGCGAGTTTAGTGAATCCGATGATGATTTTAGTTCTGAGGAGGACTATGTGCCGCCTTCGGATGGTCATCAAAGGTCCTCGGATGACAGCATGTCAGAAGACACTGACTGTGATGACCCAGGAGGCGACATTTCGTGTGGTGATCACCTGCGACTATGCTCAGTACTATGCTCAAGTACCGCTGACAGCCAAGGGTATAAAGAAATGTTTCTCAAATAAATCCCCTAACATGTGTACTAGAGCATTTTTTCTGCATGGCGCCCAAAATGGGCAGAACGACTGCAAACTGGGTAAAGGCTTATGACCGCAAAAGGTGCCATGGCGCCACTCTATATTCTTTTAAAGAGCACTGTACCAATCTGTGTTAAACTTAATGCAATGGCATGCACTGTCGACTGGAACGTTATCCTAGGTTTCGAAAATTGGCAGCTGTGTTGCATCTGTTTGGGAAAGGCCCATTCGGCAGTTTGGTAGGTTCAGCATTTTCAATTCAACACTTTGAGAGGGAAATTTTTTTTGAAAATTCGTCCCCTCACGGTCACATTTCCTTATTGCAGATTTAAATTCTTCAGCGCGACTTAGTTTAAGAGAAAAGAAGCGAATACTTTCTTAGGAGACGCTAGAAATAAAGCTACAAATCTTTTTTATCCTGTGCGTAGTTTTATGCATGGTTGAATAAATACATGGATAAACTGCCATAATAAATTTTGTACAAGTGTGATAATATTCACACAACTTATTTCTATTATTCTGAATAGGTTTTACACAACTAGGGTTTGTATTTTGAAACATTTCGTTTCATTTTCTATATTATGTGTTGTGCTAAGGGTACCATCTCTAGAGGTAAAGACAGTGGGGCAACGGCCTCTGATCTACTTTTGAACCAATGAAAAAGGGCCATAAGAATCGAAAACAAATAGTTGAATGATAAAGCTCAAAAATAAATAAAAAATAATCATCGAATATAAATGGATCATTAGACATACAGCCCCAGGGACCTGCTGCCATTATAAAAGCGAGGCATTCCATGTTAGTATCTGCAAGCGAGCTCAGTGGTACCCACCCATCAGAAAAATGAAGCGAGGGAGAAATTTTCAGTTATCAAATGTTAGATTGCTATCCGACTTGCGTGCTTTGCAAAAGGAGATGCAAGCACGGCGCTTTTGCTGGTTTGCAAGCACCTACCGTAAAAAAAAAAAGTAATCTCACAGTAGCACTTTGAGTGATAAAGAATGAGATATCAGTTTTTCAATGCCCTTAACTGGAAACATGTCCAAGAATGCTGGTTTTAAGGTGTGCAAGCGTGAGCAGGCGGCAGTAAGCTGACAGTGGAAGACAGCATAGAGCAAAGTGGAAAATCAGTTTGACAGAAGCCGAGGGGTGGGAGCACAATAATTTTTTTTACAAGTCACATTTTTTTCTCAAATACAGCTTTAACCAAAAAAAAAAAAAAAAAAAAAAAAACTTAGTGAGAGCAAATTTATGAGAGCGCTAAGACAGCTACCTATGGGTGGCTGTAAACTTACATGTGCTCTGATGCTAGTAGCATGGCAAGTTCAAGGTGGTCACACATTGGCCTGTCACCTTTCTTCTTATTGGCGCCTAGTGTTCTTGCTGCTCTGACGAAAACAAGAAGCAGGGGTAGTGGTGCACGCGGAGGTCTTTGCAGGCATGGTAATATGGGGTCGTGTCTACCTAGTCATTTTATTTCCTGCATTATTAGTTGGAATCAAAACAGCATGAAGTATGGGACAACTATGAACACAAACAACGACCTGTTTTGTGTTCAACATGTCGCTCATGCTTTTTTTTTTTTTCAAGGTCATTCAAGTATGAGAGCTTACTTTCTTCAGCCAGACGACAACAGCATGATATGAATGCCAATGCAAGCTTAGTGGCTGTCTGCTTATCATATGTATCAGCCATGCTTGCTTGTTCAGCAGCAATAGCACTGGCTGTGATGTCATTGCTGTGTTATTCTTAGGGGTGTGCGAATACCGAATAGTAGACTTTGAATCGAATATCAAATTGAATCAAGAAAGAAAAGCCAAAGATCAAATTGAATATTAGAAAAGTTTTCGCAAAATTTAATGCTTACAAATTTTGGGTAAGAAAATACGGTGCTGCACATGCTTGGGAGTCTCCTAGTATTGCATAACAAGAATGTTGCAAGGTATCAGTAATTTGGGTGCATGGAAATCAAGATATACATTACCGTCTACTCTGGTTTAAGGGAACACACAAATTAGTATGCCAGTACTGATTATACAGCTCATTTCTCATATTTGCGGGTCTGTAAAATATTTTTTTTTACCAATTGTGGGTTCTTGGTGTGTCACAGGAGACCAACCACCGCGGGTTCGAGCTTAGCGAGCCCCAGGGCCGCGTCAGCCGTCGCCTTCAGCACCGTTCGTGCGCGAACTCAGAGGCGGCAAGGGGCTACCGAGCGACGCACGCAAAAACACAGTAAAGCCCCGAGTTCATGGAAACCGTTTATTGAATTCGTGGGCACCAGCACTGCACAAATGCCCGCGCGGCGGGGAGCAAAAGAGGTCCCGCACCAGGGCGAAAATACAATAACAGGCGCCTATAGCACGTCGCGGTGAGAGCAGAGGCTCAAGCTGGGACGCGCCGCTAGGAAAAGTCCCGGCGGCTATGCTACTTGCTCTGGCGATAACCAATGGGTCAACTCGCGAGAGCACGGGCAATCTCCTTCGGCTTGGGCTTTCGGCAAGTGCGGCTTGGCGTGGTACGACCTCGCGTGAGCACTATGGCACCGCTCGTTGGCTTAGCATCGGGTAAAAGGATCAGCACAAAGTACGCGCCCGCACGGGCAGAGGCACCGTGCGTGAGCTCCAGTCCTAGTCACAAAGGTGTCGGTGGACGAGAGGATAGCATGTACGTACCGTGCGCTGGTCCCCGGAGAGAAGAGAGCCACGCTCCGCCGCTAGCAGCTGAAACGCGGCCGCCGTGACGTCAGCGCCCCGCCCTCACCGCCAACCGCCACGTGCGCAGCGCCACCGCGGGAACCGGTTAGGGGCACGGGTGGGGAATAAAGGCGAAGGACGGCAGAACAGGTGAAGCCCGCGCAATGGCGCCGGCGCATCCCTCAATCCCCACACAATATAATTTCTGTTGAATAGAATCAAGTTCTTTTTTTTTTCTTCTGAAACTAATGAATTAGTTTCAGTCTAATTTTGTGTCATGGCAACCGGCCATGACACTGTTGCGCCATCCGTGTAAATCCAAAGCTAGTTGATGGGTTGCTGGAAGCTACAAAAAAAAGACTGATGTGTGTCAACGAACGGCATCGGGAACGAGAGGGCGCCGTATGTTGTGTCTCAATGAGAACGGGCGTGAACAACTTTGTTGCTACGCCTACATTCGCTTTTGTTTGCCAGGCAGTTTGTCGGCTTTCCGACTGTAGCGTGGCTGCTGCGAATAGATCTGTATCAATTCGGCACCAAACCGTAACTTAGTCGCCTACGTCCGATGAAGCAGAGCCGTTTAAGCCTAATGGCCTAGGCAGTGTGGTCATTGTGGAAATGGGCCGCAAGCCGTCGCGGAATGCTTGCCGCTAATATCTTCGTACGGGTGACTCATCAGTGATCGGTCCCGAGATTACGCGTGCGGATAGAATTGATGACTGTTGAAGTGGCGTGAAGTTGGTCGCCGCATATTTAACACGATCGGCAGCTTCGCACACTTTACGAAATACACGCTGCTATTGCTGTTTCCTCTGTCTGCGTCGCATTATCATCTCGATCGGTCTTGTTGCTCCGGACAGAGGCGGCCGACGCGGCACCATTCTGCGAATTGTGGCGTTCGGGCGCGGTGTGTGCGATCACACATCAGGGGGCCGACGTTGGGGAGCCCTCGCAGTGACCAAGTCTGCTACCACGTCAGCCGGGGCGGCTCCTCTACGGCGTGCTCAGCGCTCCTGTTGCACCGAAAACAAGAGACGTTCGCTTAGGCAGCATTGAGCATGAGGGGCGCTGCACTGCATGCAACCTGTGGCACTGCGCAGATCTCCAGATCGAATAGCAGATATTTGATTCGTGAATCGAATTATTCGAACCTTCCCTACTCGATTTGGTAATATTCAAGTATTTGCGCACCCCTAAATTATTTTATAATTTGGAATATGTCATTGGAGCTATAGTTATGCGGCTGGAATGGCACAAGGGAAAGCAGAATGTTAGTGAAGTGTCTTGTTGAGGTGGTGGACATCATTATCATCATCGAGAACCTCCAAACCCTTTTCCTTTGCTACCACGAAAAGCTTGCTCTGCCAGAAACTATATCTTGATTCCATTCATGTTCTGTACCCACCTTTGTCGTCAAGTCCAGACTTCTTCACATTCATGGATTCAGCCCGCATGCAACACAATCCTACAAATTGGCACTATGGCTAGTAGGGTGTGGTTAGCAGGCTTAAAGTCCCTTCAGTGGAGGGGTGGGGCTCTCATAGCACACATGCTCATATATATAAAGGGTGTTTCAGCGTGTGGGGTCTTGGTGTCTCGAAGGAGACCAACCACCACGGGTTCGAGCTTAGCGAGCCACAGGGCCGCGTCAGCCGTCGCCTCCAGCACCGCTCGCGCGTGAGCTCAGAGGCCGCAAGGGGCTACCGAGCGATGCACGCAGAAACACAGTAAAGCCCTGAGTTGATGGAAACAGTTTACTGAAACCATCGGCACCAGCACTGCACAAACGCCCGCGCGGCGGGGAGCCAAAGGGGTCCCGCACCAGGGCGAAAATACAATAACAGGCGCCTATAGCACGTCGCGGCGAGAGCACAGGCTCAAGCTGGGACACGCCGCTAGGAAAAGTCCCGGCGGCTATGCTACTTGCTCTGGCGATAACCAATGGGTCAACTCGCGAGAGCACGGGCAATATCCTTTGGCTTAGGCTTTCGGCAAGTGCGGCTCGGCGGGGTACGACCTCGCGCGAGCACTAATGGCACCGCTCGTCGGCTTAGCGTCGGGAAAGGATCAGCACAAAGTATGCGCTCCCCGCACGGGCAAAGGCACCGTGCGCGAGCTCCAGTCCTAGTCACAAAGGTGTTGGCGGGCGAGAGGCAAGCATGAACGTACCGTGCGCTGGTCCCGGAGAGAAGTCCCGAGGCCCGCTCCGCCGCTAGCGGCCGAAAACCGGCTGCCTCGTGACGTCAGCGCCCCACCCTCAGCTCAACCGCCGCGTGCGCAGCGCCACCGCGGGAACCGGTTACGCGGAGGACGGGAAAAACCGGGGGACGGAGAAAACCGGGGGACGGCAGAACAGGTGTTAGCCCGCGCAATGACGCTGACGCAACCCTCAATCCCCACATCCTCCTCTCCTTAAATGCCCCCCTACCAGCCTGGCGAAAGAGCTAGTAGGGGTTTATGCACCAAAGACAATTGAGTCTTTCATGCACAAGCTAAATGCTAACCTCAGCCCAGCAAGTACTCTTAACACACTGCGTTCCGACATATAAAACACTTTCATGCACTATAATAAAAATAATTATATACAAGGATCATGGAAAAATAAAAAAAAATTAAACTGCTACGCTCTATAATACAAAAAAAATGCCGCGACAGGGTAATAACAAAACTAGTCGGCCGCTGGCGCGGGACAGTGTCCCAGGTGTGAAGGGGAAACGGCGCGTAAAGTTCTGTGGCTAGGGGCGGTGGCCGAAGACGTAGGCGTCCCGAGGGCAGTCTTGATAGCAGGAACGGGCTCGCCGTTGGTAGATCGAGTTGTGCTTTCGTGGTGGTGGCGGTCCCGAACTCCAGCCGGATGGGGGCAGAACACTGCCGGGTCAGCTGGCCACGCCGCCAGAGCCAAGATGAAAGGGGCAGCCACAACCGTGGCTGCAAGGCGTTTGCATGGAGGCGGCGACTGCAGAGAGCCGGGCTCTCGATCTGTCGTCAGAGGGTCAGTGACCTCGTCCACCTTCAGCGTCCACGACGATCCGATGCAGCAGTTGGCGCGATTTCTGGTTGTTTCGAAGAGCAACAGGCACCATGCACGCACGTGCACACACACACGCACGCACACACTCCTTGCGGTTTTCTCCATGGCTGCGCAACACTCCCAAACACCGCCATGCTCATTGCCGTACACAACGCGCCGCGCCATAGAAGGCGCAAAGAGTCCTTCGTCCCCCCCTCACACCGACGAGTCAATGGGACCATTTTCCACTCCCGCGCCTGACGACCGCGCAAATCAACAACCCCCTTGTCGGCAAAGAAAAAAAAAAAGGAAAAAGAAAAGAACAAAGAAAACAAAAATCTTCTATGTCTACGTACAAAAAAAAAGAAAAGAAAAAAACACGTAATGAATTAAACTAAGAGGCTGTACACGCGAAATTAAACACACTTTAAAATAAAAAAAACATAATTACATTCAGCATGTATACTCAAAAAAAAAAAGAAAGAATGCACACTGTTGAAATGATACATAAACAACACTTGCAATAAGCTGGGCTGGGACCAGCGTCTTTTCGTGCACTGGCCGTAAAGAAGCTAGCCCACTGAAGCTGCGCATTTTACTCAGGGCCTTCGGTTGCGGAAAAGTCCATTGTCCGGCTCTAAATCACACAGGTGACCGCTTCCACAGATTGTACCGATGCATGGTCCGAATGCGGTCTGTTGCCCGGGTGTGCCCCGTTGCTGGCGTGCAATGCCACTGGGCACTGGCGCGAGCTCGTCATACCGTAACGCAAAGGCCTTCAGCTTGGCAATATGGGCACGGCTGAGTTTTCACGAAGGGGGATCTTTCAGCAAGTACGCGAGCGAAGACCAAACTTTCTCTACTCGGTACGGACCAAGCCACTTAGGAGCGAGCGAGGCTGAGAACCCCTTGGTCGCATCGCTAAGAGCGAGGTTGCGCTTCAGGACGAGATCACCTACCTTAAATGAAAGATGGCGGTGCTTCCGGTTGTATTGAGCCTTCTGCTGGGCCCTGGCCGACGCCAAACTCTGTCTCGCTCTAGAGAGAGCCCGACAAAGCCTGTCCCGAAGTGCTGAAGCGTTAGCAGAACAGTCTACCGGCGCTACCTCATCCCCGAGCTGGCATTGCATGACACTGGTCACCGGATTAGCCAACTCCCTTCCAAAATTGAGAAAGGTTGGAGAGAAACCAGTTGAGTGATTCTCGGAGGTTCGGACTGCGAACGCGAGCTCACTCAAGTGGTTTGCCCAATCCTTTTGATGTTCGGCAAAGGCCGCTAACATTGGTTTAAGAGTTCTGTTGAGTCTCTCCGTCAAATTGGACTGGGGATGGTAGGGCGAAGTGGTGCAGTGATTAATTCCCAGGGAACGGCACGTAGCACCAAACACCCGAGCGGTGAAATAGGACGCGTTGTCCGTAATCAGTCTTTTCGGAAAGCCGAACCGACAACACACTTCCTGTAGCCTTTCCAGCACCGCTCGCGCAATCACTTTACGAAGCGGAAACAGTTCCACCCATTTAGAAAAATGATGAACAACTACCATCAGGTGTGTGAACCCCTACTTAGTCCTGGGGAAAGGCCCCATAAGATCGCAGGTGGCCACTTGCCACGGACGCTCACTGTCGATTGGTTTCATCAGCCCGGGCGGCTTGCCACCCCTTGATTTCACCATTTGACAGACATGGCAGGAACGGCAATAGCAAAAAATGTCACGCGTTATTCCAGGCCAGGTCACAGTTTGGCTTAGTTTGGAAAAACTTTAGAGCCACTCAAATGACCGGCCAAGGGTTCGTCATGAGAACATCGCAACAGTGCACTTCTCAGACTTTTGGGGATAACCACCTTAAACGGGTCCACAGTGTCATCATCGGTGGCTATGTATTTCAGCAGGAGCCCATCATGATCCAGCAAATATAAATCCGTGGGGGACTCAGCGACACACGCTGTTTCCGGCCCCCCTGCGCCCGCCGCACTACCAGCAGCGTCTCGGCGCTCCGTCTCCCTGAGACCGTCGCTCACTCGGCGACAAAACTGATCAATTTGCTGGGCCTTCAGTAGCTCTTGCCTGCTGAAAGCGATTCCAATTCTCCCAAAGGGGAGGTTGATCTCGTCCCCACTCAGGACTGCAGCCATCGGCGTCATGGGTTCGCTTTCGAGAAGCTCCCCCGCACGCACGCTTTCCGGCATGCTGCTTGCCTGGAGCGCGGAGAAACAGGTTTGGCCCGCTTGCGGACTCGCTTCTCTCTCTGCTCGTTTCGCCCCCGACGCTAGCTGGCGTTAAGGCACCGGCAGTGGCTGTTGCACCTGGAGAAAAGCTCTGGGTGGACAATGGGGCACGAGATAGGGCGTCAGCTACCACGTTAGTGCTCCCCTTTCGATACTGCACAGAAAAGTCATAATGCTGTATCAGGAGAGCCCAGCGCGCCAGCCGGCCCGCAGGCTCATGGAGCCGCATCAGCCAGCTTAGCGCACTGTGCTCCGTTTGCACTACGAATTTCGTACCATCAAGGTAGACATCGAATTTACGTAGTGCAAACACGATAGCGAGGCACTCCTTCTCCGTCACGGAATAATTCCTCTCAGCCGCTATCAAGGAGTGGCTGGCAAAGGCCAGCGGCTGCAACACGCCATCGTATTCCTGTAGGAGGACTGCTCCTAAACCTAGATCGCTCGCGTCGGTCTGGAGAACGAATGGTCTGGTCAGGTCGGGGAGTGTGAGCTGCGCTGTCTCCGCAATGGCGCTAGACAGTTGGCAAAAAGCCTGCTGTTGCTCAGGTCCCCTTTGCCACTCGGCCGACTTACCCAAGAGCTTGCTCAAGGGCGCCTGCACTCGGGCACAGGACGGGATGAACGACCGGTAAAAGTTGGCCATTCCCAAAAAGCGGTGAAGGGCGCGGGGAAATCGAGGATTGCCCGAAGTTTCTCCCGGTCCGGCTCAATGGAGCCTTCGCCCAGCGTAAACCCCAGTAACTGAACTCGGGTTTTCGCTAGTTAGGCTTTCGCAGGATTCAAAGTCATCCCGGCGGCCCGCACCCTCTCGAGCACATCGGCAACATGGGAAAAGTGTTCTTCGAAGGTTCGTGAATAAATCACGATGTCGTCGAGGTCGCACATGCAGTATGACCACTTTGCTTCCCCGAGGACGCGGTCCATCAGTCTCTGAAAGGTCGCAAGACCGTTGCATAGACCAAAGGGCATATGAGTAAACTCAAAGCACCCTCTGTGGGACGTGAACGCGGTCTTGGAACGGTCACGAGCTGCCATTCCGACCTGTAGGTACCCTTTCGAGGCATCCAACATTGTGAAGTACCTCGCACTGCCCAGGGTTCCTACAATGGAGCTAATCGTGAGAAGCGGATAGGCATCCTTACGAGTCACTCCGTTCAGACGGCGGTAGTCTACGCACAGGCGATGACTGTCATCTTTCTTAGGCGCCAACATAATTGGAGACGCCCAGGCGCTGTACGAGCGGCGGATAATGTCGGCCGATAGCATCTCGTCCAGCAAACCATCAATCACCTGCCTCTTGGCAAGACTCACGGGCCTGGGGTTACACTTCAAAGGAAGCGCGTCACCAGTTTCGATCGCGTGGCTCGCCAAATCGGTACAGCCCGGTTGATCGGTGAAAAGGTCTGCGTTGTCGCATAACAGTGCCGACAAACGAGCCTTCTGGGCATCATCCAAATGAGCCGCACAGGCGGACAGAGGATGTGGTGCCTCTTCGTGCCATGTCGCTCTATCCCACTGGGGATTGTGAGTCGACAAGCGCATAGCGCAGGGGCTTGCCCCCGAATTCTGCGCGCGACACGGTTCGTGCCGTGCCTCTCGATCCCAAAGGGGACCATGAGCGGGCGAGCGCGAAGCTCGGGGGCTTGCCCCCGAACTCGGCGCGCAACATGATTCCGACGCCCCATCTGCACAGGCAAGATCGGACGTCGGCGGGCTAATCAACGGCTTTAGCGACGTGAATTGACCGTCGCGATAGCCGCCATTCGCAATGTACACAACGATCCCAGTTTTAAGGAGAAAGTCCCGGCCGAGAATCACAGGAACACTGAGCCCTGGGAGATGAACGAAACGTGTGCGTCTCATTCGCTCTCCCCACCTGACAGTCAGCCTTGCGGCGCCAGCCGAATGGGCCACGCCTTTCGCAAGATTGAAAGGGACACTAAAGAGAAACCGGAAGTTGAGCTCAAATGGTAGATTATCCTTTCACGATCACAGCCATACCATTCTTACTGCAAACAGATGTTTAATAAGCGAGAATACAGTAAAAGCTCGTTAATTCGAATTTTGCGGGGACGCCCAATGAGTTCGAATTAAACCGAAATTCGAACTAACGAAATTCATTGAAAAAACAGCAGGAATTGAGACCGGGTTGTTGGAAAATCACTCAAAATATTTACTTGCGAAAATAATCCGTGATCACTGTCTGTTTCTCTTCTTTGAATGCGATCGCCATAGCCTTGTTTTCCAACGCGCGAACGTGGCAGAAAGCATCCTCTGCGTCTTCCTCGAAGCTGAAGAATAGACGCGCGACATGCATAGCCTCCATTAGTTCCAAAGCTGAGGGCCGCGTGGGTGCATCGTCCTCTTCGTCGTTCGCACCTACATCGACGACGGGCGCTTCTCCACCAGTCACTTGCGCGATGATATCATCGTCGGTGATTGTGCCGCAGACCGCTGCACAGCGATCTGCATCGACGTAGTCGTCGAAGGTCACGTCCTCCAGCGCATCCCGCAATCCGGCAGGAATGACCACGGCCTCGCGCTCGTCGGGCTCGCAAGCTGTGCCCTCATTGGTCACACAAAAGCCACTGTGGCGGAAGCAATTGGCAACAGTTGTTGCCATGACCTGATCCCAGGCCCGCACCAACATATGCAAAACCGTGAGCAGCGTCACATCGTAGCGACACGGCACCGAACGACTTCGTAGCTCTGACGTACACGAGGCCTAGCGACTGAATGTGCGGCACACAAAGGACACGGAGACTACGCAGACACGTCCGGCACGAACCATCACACGATGCGAAGAGCGAGCGCAATGACGACAGTGACGCCGCTGCGCTCGCGCCATCTATCGTTGAGCCTTGAAAGCTTGCGGCGGCAGTATAAAATACCACCACGCAGCGGCGCGCAGTTCGAATTATCGATAGAGGAGCCGATGCGCGCGTGAACTAACGAGTTGGTTAACCCATAGACGCCTATATATTGTGGCCGGACCATGACCATCAGTTCGAATTAACCCGAAAGTTCGAATTAATGAGGTGCTAATTAACGAGCTTTCACTGTATAGCGAAAAACTGAAGGATAGGTGCTGACGCCCCTTCGGATTTCCCGCACTACACGTTCGTGATGTCGGAGATTACAAATGCAGGCCGGTCGCGATTGGTCGAGAGCGATTTATCGCTGTTATTAAATCGCAAAATGAAATACACCTTAAACATACATAAACAGCATTTGCCAACTTTAAAAACCGTTTCAAGCGAGGAAGTACAAGTTTAGCACAAAATTAAATAAATAAGAAAAAGAATGGCATGGCGATACATCCGGTCGTGATAGTTTCGTAGTTTCGTTTTTTGTCAATGTATCGTCTCGCGCGCCTGTTCCGCTCTACAACGTTGACTTCGCCGGAAACAGCCAGAAAATGCCTTGTGTGTGTAGTGTTGAGGGCTGTATAAATGGCCCAAAGGGCTTGCTCAGTGGCAGAGGCAGTGTTGACTCGATTGTGTCCTTTCATGTGGTGTCGCGCGGTGAGCCCCGACTCCCCGGTGTTCGCAATGGCTCAGGGCTCTGCCGATGATAAAATCGCAAAAGAGCCTGAGAAACCGATGGTGTGCTCTCTGCATTTCTCGCCCTCGGATTATGTGTATAATCCTGCCCTCGGAAAGTATCTAGGCGTGCCCCAGAGGCCAGTCCTTTCTCGAGCAGCTGTTCCCTCAATGCGGCCTTCATCAAACCCCCTACCGATGCCCTTGCAGCAGCAAACTGGCGGCTCGATGAGTGCTGAATGTCATTAAATAAAGCCACGAAATAACCATACCGAGTACGTGCGCAACTTTCTACGCTTGTTCTGTCGGGAACATTATCGCCTGGCGGACCGGATGCTTCGTCTTCCGTCGACGAAAACGAAGCTCTGTTTTCCGCCGGCGCGGCCGGCGGCTCACCGCCATCGCACGCGGAAACACCTACCGCTCGAGCACGGAGGATCATTTCACGCTCCGTTTCACTGAATATCGCTGAAATGCAGTCCTGCTTCCCTGGCGAGCTTTTCGTTGCAAGGTTCAGCGGCAGCAACGGTATCCATCGCGGCGAACGCAAACGCAGCGACCATGCATGCAGCCATGATGCATCCAGCGCCTCGGCCGTTTACGCGGTGACGTATCATGGCGCATTCTGATTCGCCGAGAGCAATGAAATCTGTGACAACACTGCTTCAGCGCCAAATCTGGGGTGAGAGAAATTGAGGAAGAGATATTTGGTCTTTGTTTACTAATTTCTCCGCTAATAATTCATATTTTTGCACCCAACAAAAACTGCATGCATTCCTGAAGGTCCCTCTTTTATTCCAGCTGAACTTCCGGTTTCTCTTTAGTGTCCCTTGAATGTCGTTCGGCAGTCCCGCAAGCGCACTGCGCGCTTTTGTGAGTGGGACAAAACCTGTTCGTCGAACAACGAAGCGCTTGCGCCCGTGTCCAGCAGCGCCGAAAATTCGCGGCCGGCAATGGTCACCGGTATAAACGGCGCGTGCGCACCAGCAACACAACCTGCTCGGTACGCCGAGGGAACAAGCAAAGGTTCGGTCACTCGTGCCTTCACGAGCGACCTGATATCCCGTTTCCCGGCCTCACAGGAGACCGGGGTGCGGTGCAATCCCTTGCAATGTGCCCTCGTTGTCGGCAGCGCAAACAGCGTACACCGCCGCGGTATCTTTCCCGAGGCGGAGCAGCCTCAGCTCATTGCCGGGGTCGGCTCTCCGCTTGGCCAATGGGCCGATAACGAGCGTTTCCCTCCGCGATGCGCTGGGTCGAAAAGCGTCCCTGCGCATGTGTTTCGGTCGGTGGCGCAGCACAGGCTGCCCGTCTCCCGTGCGTGTAAGGGTCGAGAGCGCGCGCGCTCAGCTCCCAAACACACCAGCTTGGCCGGGTTGTTGCCGTTGGGGAAAAGGCTCAGGCCCTCTCCACGCGCAGCTCGGCTCAAGGGCCTCGCTGGCGGGCGGCGGTGGGCGATAGGCGTGCGCGGCGATAATGTCACCTTGAATGCGCTTTGCCTCGGCGGCTAATTCCTCCAGATTTCGGAAGCGGCCGCCGCGCAGGTACGCCGAAAAGGTCGGATGTGCCTGCCTGATCACCCGTTCGATGCTTTCCTCGTTCGAGGCATTGGGCTCTGCGACTAAGAAAAGGTCTTTCATCGCCCGTACGTACTCCTGAAGCGACTCATCAGGAGCCTGTGTACGTAGCCCAAGCTCTCGCCGCATCCTACTCTCATAGTCAGCGGGTAGGAATTCACGCAGGAATGCCGCGCTGAACTCTTCGAGGGTTGTTGCACGGTGTCCGGAAAGCCTGTGCCACCTAGCCGCCGAGTCAGTGAGTGCAACAGGGGGCTGCGGCATACCACTGGTTGTGGCTGTTCATTTGAGAAGCAGCCAGTGTCGATACAACAGGTGTGTGCTCGATCGGTGTGCCACTGGGCACCACAGAGTGTACTCCAAAGGGAGACGTATGAGCGGAATTCGTGGTCGCCGTGATTGAAGGATCCCCACAGCGGGCCGCGGCATACCCCTGGTTTTGGCTGTTCAATTAAGAAGCAGCCAGTGTCGATACAACAGGTGTGTGCTCGATCAGTGTGCCACTGGGTGCCAGTGAGTGTACTCCAAAGGGAGACGTATGAGCGGAATTCGTGGTCGCCGTGATTGAAGGATCCCCACAGGGGGCCGCGGCATACCACTGGTTTTGGCTGTTCAATTGAGAAGCAGCTAACGGGCAAAAGTCGGAGAGGGCTAAGGCCCCGTTTCCGCGCTGCGCTCCGTTTACTCCTGAAGGAGTCAATGAGCGGGAGCGCTGCGACATCGCACTGCTTGGCATTCCAAAGGGAGCCGTGGCAGACGAATGTGCCCGTGTGCACTGTTCGGAGAGGGCTCTGGCCCCGTTTTCAAACAACGCTACTGCTCCAAAGGGAGCTGGTACGTAGCGCCTCGCGTTGCCGGCCCCACAGGGGGTCGTTACAAGCGAGGGTGCAGGAGTGCGCTGCTCAAGGGGGGCCCTGGCCCCGTTCTCGAGCAACGCGGCGTCCGCTAGCACTAACAAAGGTCACTACGCCTAGCAGACATAACGCGGCGAGTCCAATTCGCTAAGGTGTATTGACTCGGCTAAGCACAGACAAAGGCTTAATGAGCCTTTGAATCCGCGTTGGGCGCCAGTGTGGGTTCTTGGTGTCTCACAGGAGACCAACCACCGCAGGTTCGAGCTTAGCGAGCCACAGGGCCGCGTCAGCCGTTGCCTCCAGCACCGCTCGTGCGCGAGCTCAGAGGCCGCAAGGGGCTACCGAGCGACGCACGCAAAAACACAGTAAAGCCCTGAGTTGACGAAAACCGTTTACTGAAACCGTCGGCAGCCAGAGGGGTCCCGCACCATGGCGAAAATACAATAACAGGCGCCTATAGCACGTCGCGACGAGAGCACAGGCTCAAGCTGGGACACGCCGCTAGGAAAAGTCCCGGCGGCTATGCTACTTGCTCTGGCGATAACCAATTGGTCAACTCGCGAGAGCACGGGCAATATCCTTCGGCTTAGGCTTTCGGCAAGTGCGGCTCGGCGGGATACGACCTCGCGCGAGCACTAATGGCACCGCTCGTCGGCTTAGTGTCGGGAAAGGATCAGCACAAAGTACGCGCTCTCCGCACGGGCGAAGGCACTGTGCGCGAGCTCCAGTCCTAGTCACAAAGGTGTCGGCGGACGAGAGGAAAGCATGAACGTACCGTGCACTGGTCCCGGAGAGAAGTCCCGAGGCACGCTCCGCCGCTAGCGCCCGAAAACCGGCCGCCTCATGACGTCAGCACCCCGCCCTCAGCGCAACCGCTGCGTGCGCAGCGCCACTGCGGGAACCGGTTACGCGGAGGACGGGGAAAACTGGGGGACGGAGAAAACCGGGGGACAGCAGAACAGGTGTCAGCCCGTGAAATGACGCCGGAGCAACCCTCAATCCCCACAAGCGAACACTTTCAAAATTTATTTAAGGTTGCCTGTGGCAGATAGCCCAATTCTAGTTAATGAGCTGGCCTAATCGAAGAGGCGGACATGCACAAGAAATTGAAATGCTTAATCGAATAATTAACAAAAATTCACTATTTAAGTTTTTAACGAAATACCAGATGGCCCATATTGCAATTTACAAATTGTAGCTGTGGAGTTCACAAGGCGGATCCACCTTGAACGAATTCTCAGGATGGCAGCAGTTTCGTGATATTAATTCCCGAACTTAGCGGAGAAATGCATTGGCGTTCTAGTTAATTTTAAGCTTCAATGCATTAAGTGACGTTTTGTTAAGAAACTAACTACGTATGAACGGTGCGAGCCATTAAATATCGCGGCGCGCATGCACATAGCGAGCGAGGGCCTCGAAACTGCCCAAGCCGGCCAACGCTCGCTTCCCGATAGCGTCTCTTCCTCTTCACAACCACAATCTCTCTCTTGCATCCCGATAACGGCAGTGAACGAAACTTCAGGGAGCGGGCGGCGTCGGCACCCGTCGAAGGTGAGGGAGGAGGGCGGCAGGGAAGCGCATTTGGCCTCGGCAACCCCGTCGCTTCGGTGGCTCCCCTCGCCCTCCCTCTCAACTCCCTCATAGCTCCCTCACCTTCGACTGTCTCCGTGCGCGCCCGCCGCCGTGCCAGCGCCGCCGCTCCCGCCGGCCCGGCGCCAGCTTAGCCCGCTCCCCGAAGCTTCGTTTTCTGCCGTTGAAGCGGGCGTTGGCCGGCTTGGGCAGTTTCGTTGGCGGGACTGGGCCTCCGCGTTGCTTCCCTCTGCGCCGCAGCGTTGGCTGAGGCACGTACACGCGTGTTCCGGTGCGAGCAGAAACGGTGACCTTGCCATTTGAGAGAGCAAATTTTTGTCGCGGTATTTTTTTTCTTTTTTATTTCTCTGCGCGGGGTTGAGAGGTCTCCTAAGCTTTTGCTTTATGGCGGTGTCAAAGCAATGCTGGTCGAAGGTGCCGCCACGTGATTTGGCATGCTGCTTAGAGCATTGTCGGTGCGCGGTGTGGGGTCTCACATGTGCTCTTGGGACAGAGGAACGACACCACAGTAGTGCAAACAAACAAAAGGGCATTTATTGCGCCTTTCATACACTAATGCACGCTAGCCGAATTGCTATGCATAGAAAATTCACATGGGCCCGTGACAAATTGAGGAAATCCGACTCACCGCGACTGGATAGCAAGCGAATATGTTCGCCCCATGCTATGACACCATCGCCTAATCGTTCACGTGTACGGTCACGCGAACGGTGGCGCGTTCGAGCGATCTGTGTTCGTCCATACCGGTGCCCTCCTCCTAGCCACGCGAGACGGTCTCGCGAAGCGTGGATCGGCGAACGCGCGGGACGTCCGCATCACCACCGACCCCCAACCCCAAGAGGAAGCGCCTTGACCTTTCTCTCCCAAGTCACCCAGCCGTTCAGTTACGTTAGCATCGCAACATTCGCACCATTTCTTGCAATGATTCGTGTTCGTCCATACCGGTGCCCTGCTTCGAGCCACGCGAGACGGTCTCGCGAAGCGTGGATCGGCGCACGCGTGGGACGTCCGCATCGCCACTGACCCTAACCCCAAGAGAAAGAGGTGACTCCCAAGTCACCCCGCCGTTCGGCGTCGTTAGCATCGCAACATTCACACTATTTCTCGCAATGCGACGCAACCACTATGACTGCCGCCGGCGCTTAGCCACGCGGCGAGGTCGGATTACAGGAGGTGCGAGCTATGCGGGGAAAACAACATCAGGGGACGCGTGTGAGTCGCGCATCCCCACAGCGGTTATGTTCAAATTAACCGTTGCAAATGCTCTCGCGTTCGAATTACCGAGCGTTTTCGCCCATTGGAATATACACAACTTTGACGGGACCACAGCGTCAGTTCGAATTAACCGGAAGTTTGAATCAAGCGTGTTTGAATTAACGAGATTCGACTGTAACTATATTTTGCAAGAAATAAATGTTTTCTTCCCTTGCACCTCAATATGGGCTTGTCAGCTTCAATTTTACTGGATTCGGATCGTACGTTTATTTTTCGCGTATTTTTTTAAAACGTATGCACGAGGTTCTACTGCACCTACCAACTCTCCCGAATTTTCCGGGAATCTCCCAGATTTTGATCTCATCTCCCGATTGTACGGACGCAACCTGAAGTCTCCCGGAAAATAGCCGCTACAGCACAGCGTTTTTTTTAAACGTTCTATCGCTATAATCCTATTAAGCTCTATAATTTAACCTTGGGGGAAAGCAGCGCGGGAACAGTTAGTCACCAGCATGCACTGTTACGATCGGCTTGGAACTCTGCATCTCAGTTGTGGGAAACCAAACCCGCGCACGTTCCCGTGTCGGGGCAATTATCTTCATCCCCAAGAGGCGGTTATGATCTTCCTGGAAACTGTACCTCTCAAATGTGGGAAACAAGCCCGAGCGCCTTTCTCTGACGAGATAATCCCCTTCATCCCTGAGAAAGCGTCACACCTCTACGACCTGAGCAGACAAAAAAGGCGAGCTACCAAAGGAGAGGACCCGAGGGGCAGGAGGTCGTCAACTTGACCACCCGACAGAGGACTGACACTTCCACAAGTTCCCCGAAGGAGACATCGGCTACCACAAGACCAAGAGGGGTTATTTAAGGCCGTCTTGGCCCCCGTGTTAAGCAGAACCGCTCGAGACTCGGATAGAGTCAAAACCATGTACCAATAAAGTGAATACAATCTTTTCTAATTTTTTCATCATATGATGCCCGCCTTCATCGCCATCTCCTGATTGTTGCGGTGATGACCCACCTTACCCGGTCGAGATTATATCAGCTGGATGGCCGCAATGGGATACTCCACCCTTCGTCCTGGCTTCAGCAGAATGGTGAGCGCTTGACTTTCTTTGAGAATTTGCCAGGTTTTAGCTTCTGTGTTTTCTAAAATGGCGAATTAGTTTCTGTACGTGCAGGCTCCTGTTGAAAGCTTCCTCACGTCACAGCAGAGTAAGAAAGTCCTCGTTCGGGATTGACCATGGATTTGAGCTAACGGAGAAAGCCAGAGTTATTACTTTGTGATGAACTGGGAATTGAGGTCGGGAAAAGTGAGAGAAAGCCGCAACTTATTGAGGCGATTGAGAAGTGTGGGGCTCTTGAGGACAAAATTTCAGAAGCATGGGAAGAGATAGAGAAACGAGCTGAGAAGGCTGAACAAAACGCTGCAGAGGAAAGGCAAAGAGTTGAGAAAGAAAAGCAGAGAGCTGATCAAAAGGAAGCTGCAGAAAGAAAGGAACAAGAGGAACAGAGAGCTCACGAACTAAAGCTAAAAGAACTAGACGTGCAGCGGGATCTTGCCAGGCAATCGGCGAATAACCTCTGAATAGATGAAAGGCATTCAGGTGAAGCAAGAGTGAAAATAAGGGATCTCATGCTGTTGTACAAGGTGAACGATGACATGGGATTGTTTATCGTTATTTTTGAACGAACCTGCGAGAAAAACTGGTTGGCACTAGAGAGTTGGCCGCAACAGATTCTGACCATTCTTCCTGGTGAAGGAACCAAAATAATTGCAAGGCTAACGAAGGACGAGTCAGAGGACTATCAGAAAGTAAAAGCGGCGCTGCTAAGAAAATATCGGCTCTCAGCGGAGGCTTTCCGCCGCCATTTTCGGGAGGCAGTTAGGACACCGGGCGAGTCTTTTCAAGATTTCAGTTATAAACTGAAAGTCAATTTAATTGAGTTGCTAAAAGGGGAAGACGCATTCGGTTGTCACGACAAGGTTGTTGAGCTAATCTGCATGGAGCAGTTCTATGGGTCCTTGAGCGAAAAGATGCGCCTGTGGATTCAAGATAGGTCGGGCAAAAAGGACTTAGACCGTGCTGCAGTGCTAGCAGATGAATTCGCCGCACGTCACGAACCCGAGAAAATGCGCGTCAGGCCGTTGACTAAATCCGGCAAAGAGGAAAACAGGCGCCCCTTGCACAAAGAGAAAGCTGGAAGTGAGACCCAAGAGGTGCCGATAGATAATTTAGGCCAGAATAACAGCACAGCGAAAAACGAAAGGAAAAGATAAAAGGGGTTTGAGGCTAGAAAACCGGTCGTCTGTTTCTGTTGCCAGGAGCCTGGACACCTTGCGATCAGCTGTCGGAAGCCTAGGATTGTTTTTTTCTTTCGTGAATGACGACGGCAACCTGGAGCTCTGCGAACTCTACCTTCGCGACCTCGCAGTGAACGGAACGCCATTCAGGGTACTTAGGGACTCGGCTGCGACAATGGACATCGTCCACCCTGCGTATGTGCAACCTGAGGATTTCACCGGGGAACATGCGTGGATCCGGCAGGTAGTTGAGGAGGATAGTGTGTGTTTGCCCATAGCCAGCGTAAAGATCGAGGGGCCATTCGGAATATTGCTGACTGAAGCCGCAGTATCGCAAAATCTGTCCAAGCAATACCCCTACTTATTTTCAAATCGCTCGGAGATGCTGTAAAGAAGAAGGGCCTGAGTTTTGGCGACCATACGGTCCAAGCTCTCCCGCGTCCCCAGGCTCAGGAGATCGCGGTGGAGATAAGGCACAGCAATGAAGAAAGGAAAAGGCCTCATGACATAGGCACTCGGGAAGCGCAGCACATAGCTAATGAAAGCGGGGGAAAAGGTGCTAGGCGAGGAGGCATTCGGCTCAGTGGGCATACACCGCAGCAAGAGCTAGCCGAGGAATTAGAAACTCATTTGGTGCTGCCACATTCGAAAGGGTCTTTAGACCTTCTGAAGGTTGTTAAAGAAGGAATTGCGGCAGAAGAAGAGAACGATTACGCCACGGGAGTAGAAACAGTGGCTTTTCCGGAGGACGTTCCTTGCGGAGACAAGGCTGGTTTTAGCAGCGATAAAAAAATCAAGAGGGCGCTGAAAAACTCCCTTGTAACTCCTCATTTGAGCGATGTTCCGGAATCGTCCAAAGGAGAGGAGACTGACACGGCGGCCAAACAGGGCAGGAACTGGACGATCGGGGAATGCAGAGGCACATTCGGTGATCGCCTGGCGAGACAAAAATTTTTCAGACGGCGCAAACGAGCGAAGTATTTAGCGCAGCGCAAATTCGAGAAAGACTCCACACCACAGCTTGTAAGCAAAGGGAACAGGCCATCATGCAGAACTTCAAAGGGCTCATTACGGTGGTTTAGAAAACGGAGACGTCGCCAAAGGCGGATGACAACAGAACAGGGCGCGTCTTCGAGAGTAGGATTGTGGCTGAAAGGGTCAACCTGGCTGAGGTACGCGCGCACACACAGTGCCAGTCAATGAGGGGGAATGCGCCACGAGAGCGACGACAAAGGAAGAATGGCGATTCGCGTTTACAGCCTCCCTCTTCGAGACTAGAAAGAAAGCTGCAGCCACACGAATTGACAGGTGACGGGAGGGGGCAGTGTATGTCTGGTGCCCTTTATTACCCATGACGAGGCCCAATGACTTTCAGATTTCGACCTAGTCGAGTGCACATTAGGAGGTAGTAATTGTCGAATTGGGCGCCTTCCATAAGGTTCTCGTTTGTAAATTTGTAAATAGAGCACGTTGCATTTTTTTCTTTTGTTAGTTAAGACCTTATTTCTTTTAATTTCAAAGGTTCTGCGTTAATCTCGGTCTGTCGTTGTATTGATTGTTATGAGAGCCAGTGACGCGAATAAAACTGCGACGCAAGTTTTGCGACAGTAGTGGCTCGTGGACGCGCTGATTTTGTAGATAGGCATTGACATTGGGTGTTTGTAGAAATAAACCATTTTGGATAATTCAATGCTTTCAGGGCAGGTGCATTTATCGGTTACTATTGTGAAAGTTTAATTTGCTCAAGCGAGTTTGGAGAAGCAGTTTTCTTTGACGGTGTTGCGAGCAGATAAGTGTATTCTGGCTTTTTGTTTTCTGGCTTTAACTGCCACTTTATGAATCAGCTTAATTAGGAGTTGAAGCGGTCATCAGAGCGCAGTTCATTTGACATTAGAAGCGCTAGTACTGGCAGGTATCACTGACCCAACGAGTAACTAAATCGGTGCGCGGCATTTATCGCTTTGATCATTTTCACTGCACTCTCAGTCTCTCAATAAACGTGGCTTCCCCGGGCAAGAGAAACAAAAACGTTAGGTATTAGGTTGGTTGAAATATGCATTGAAGTTTAGTTTTTCCTTTTGTTAATTTTCGGGAATCTCGAACGAGGGCTGCAGGTATAATTCTGATAAGGTTTTATGTGAAGAATGTGTGAACCTGGCAGTTCTCATGGTTAGTTGGGTGCTCTCTGTTTGTTGTGCCTTGGGCTTGGCGTGGTCTATTTCCAGAAGGTGTCACCTGGCCTGCCTTGGAATGAACGGTGAAACGAAGCAGAGGCACGGGGTCTGCCAGTCTCTTCGAGGTGCTTGGATACTGCAACCCCTTCAAGACCTCCTGTGGCGGCGGACGGGCTGTTATGATCGGCTTGGAACTCTGCATCTCAGTTGCGGGAAACCAAACCCGCGCACATTCCTGTGTCGGGGCAATTATCTTCATCCCCAAGAGGCGGTTATGATCTTCCTGGAAACTGTACCTCTCAAAATGTGGGAAAGAAGCCCGAGCGCCTTTCCCGTGACGAGATAATCCCCTTCATCCCCGAGAAAGCGTTACACCTCTACAACCTGTGCAGACGAAAAAGGCGAGCTACCGAAGGAGAGGACCCGAGGGGGAGGAGGTCGTCAACTTGACCACCCGACAGAGGACTGACACTTCGACAAGTTCCCCGAAGGAGACTTCGGCCACCACAAGACCACGAGGGGTTATTTAAGGCCGTCCTGGCCCCCGTGTTAAGCAGAACCACTCGAGACTCGGATAGAGTCAAAACCATGTACCAATAAAGTGAATACAATCTTTTCTAATATTTTCATCATCACGATGCCCGCCTTCATCGCCGTCTCGTGATTCTTGCGGTGACGACCCACCTCACCCGGTCGAGATTATATCAGCACCTTGAATTGAAGTAGCGGCTGCTGGCACCACCATGAATGAGAGCATATGACTGGCGCTGCCATATTGGATTTTCCGGATTAGCTTGTCTCAGGCTGGTTCGCGCATTTCTAGCAATCCAGTCATTTGGGTGCCTAGGCTTCAGTTGGCTTTGTCAAATGCTCGAGTGAAGTGTGGAATGCCGAACTACTCTTTGTGTTTCCCCGAGTTTAGTTGGAGCAATTGATGGCGTTTTCAAAAGCCAAGAAGTACTTGCAAGTATTTCTGAGATCATACACGACTTTGTTTTCATGCTTTGTCATTTCGTGGAAAGGTAACAAGTATGGATTCTGTACAACGTGCGCTTGTGATATGAGCGTATCGCGTGGTGGCACTAAGAAATAATTATTTTGGGGGGAGAGGGGGTTGTAAAAAATTTTACCCCCCCCCCTCCCTCGCGGGGCAGTCTCCCGAATTTTTATGTTGCTAGTTTGGCAAGTATGTATGTGTATATACACACATACATCAGTGAAGCGTTGAATCACAGGATCCGGCAGTGAAACAGGCTGAAGAATTGAAGCACGTAGGAAAAATACCACGATTTTACTGACGTTTTGGCTGGGTGACCAGCCTTCACTCCGGGCCACATGAACTGATTACTCACGATTATTGAAAAATTGGAGAGTTAGAATTGCCCTGTGCAAGGCACCACTGGTAATAAAGTCACCTTGAGCACCTGTCGAAAGGGTGCCGCAGTGCTACAGTGGACCTGCCAAGGGGGGAGCCGAAGCCCCCTCAAAAAATGGAGAGGGGGCCGGGCTTCCCCCTGACTTAAATTTAAGCACTGATGGTTAGAGATGGTGGTGTGACCGAAAATTATCCGCTGTACCACCTTACGAGTTATGCAGTGGAATGTCGTTGATACGATCTTCACGGGACCTGGAAAATAAAACGTATCATCTGAAAATCGGTATTATCCAAGCTTTATCGTAGGTAAGAGAACGAAATGGTAAATAAGAAAAAAATGTATTATGCAGAATCGTATATAGATTCCTCTGTACATGCTTGACATTGCACCAGTGCTGCTGTTTGTAAGGTGGCTCACTGGCAGTACTGGGATCTCCAAGGAATGTGGTGGATTGCATGCAAAAGTGTATTTACCAGTACGTGGCCATTTATACCATAATGTGCTACCCAAAGGAATGGGTGGATGCAATTTCCACAAAGGAGGAGCTGCATTGTAGGGGTTGGCCTTGTGTCATTTGACATGTTCTCCGAAGTGGGAGTTTTATATAATAGCAAGCAATATTCCTGTGTTGTTTTGTATAGCCAATCATTTAATACATCCGGGTTTGGTGGGTTTGACTGCATAACAATTTTCCTCTGTCTGATTTGGCTGCAACACAAGGTATACAGTGTCCCTGACATGGTTGTTGCATTCTGAAGGTGCGAGCGTCTGACTCTGGGAGCTGGCCTGCAGCTGCACGTGTGCAGCTTCATGTGGTGTCACGTCCAGTGACAGTGGGGAGCGCGCCACTTGTTCATGAGGTAGAAGTTTCGCCCACACTTGAGACCGATCCTGTGGACCACCTTGTGGCCATTGTACGCGCCTCGGACCCAGACGGAGATGCCCTCTGGTATAGCCTGGCAGGTGGGTGATACTTGCCACTGCACCTCTTTTCACGCTTTCTTCTTCTGCCAGCAGGAGCACTACTGGGTTGGGGTCATTCTGCTAGTAGTGCGAGTTGCTGCGGTCATGTATTTTGTTACTAACTACTTTGTAATGTGTGAAGCTACTTCTGTGGCACTACTAGCTCTTGCGATTTCTTTATTAACGTTCCTCGTGCTTATGTTGAGAAAAGTTTAATATGCAGCTAGAAGCCACCTACTGAACCAAACCCCCTTTTGGACCTTTATTTGCAGTCTGGTCATCCAGTATCCTACATCTTAGTTGGTGCTTTTCAGAAAGTTTTCTGCCTGTGTGTGTCTAGATGTGCTTGTGTTGTGTGTCAATTACTAATTGCTGTGCTGTCACCTTGATTGTGCATCAGCATGCAGGCAGTGATAGCGAGGACTGTGGGATTGAAGCTGTAGGCACAAGTTTCTGTTCACGTCTATAAGAACCCTCAGATTTTTCTCATTTGTGAGTATTGCTGGGCAGTTGGAAGAACAAGCAGAATTTTGTTCGGCTCTTTACTCATTGTTCTGCTCGCAAGCAGTTCTAGCATTATCCTAGCTATCGCATAAATCATGCAGACATAATCTGTGGCATTGGGACATGTCAGTAGTCATGTACTTGTGTTTTCTTTTTCACCCCAGCTCCCAATGGCAGCATTTGCTGAACAAGGTGCACACTTCTTGCTGTTAATAGAATAGAGTAACTTGCTAACGGTGCATATTGCTGCACTCAGCATCGCTGGTCTTGTGTGCACAACCTGAAGAATGGAGCAACTGCTTTTATTCCTTCAGTGCATTTTGCCACCTACGTACAATTTAATAATTTGAGTAAACATATCCTATGGACTTTGCTCACTCTTCAGCATTGCAAGGAGTTTCCTGGCGAAAAGAAAAGCACAAGCATGGTCTCTAACATTGAGGAGCACAATTCAAAGAATGATTCTCTTAAGAACTCCCTGCTTTCACCGCAGCTGAAGAAGTGCATTCAGAGCAATGCGCACACCTCCTTGAAAACCCTTAAGTTTGGAAAAAGAGGTTCAAGGGATGTACTCCATGAAAACGGGGGTTGGGGGCTACTTGCAAACATTCAGAGTAACAAACTCTACATCGGGGCTATGCCATGGGCATTGCATATCGGGAAACGATCTTAGATATTTCCTTTTCAGAGAGTTGCTAAGCGATGCAATGTGACATGTCCGTAGCCCATAACGACAGGTCTGTGTAAATTACCATTGCCACGGTGAGCTAGACAAAGCTGAACCACTGTATATTTTTGTTGTTTTGCTAGTTGGTTCACACTGTAGCCGTCATGACTCCATTTTCAAGCCCTAGGCTCTAGAAACGCCTGGTTGAAAAAAATTCAGCCACTTGGCTTTAAAGCTTGTTAATTCACAACTCATTAATTCGAAATTTTGGATAATTTGAAGTTGCTGCTGTGGGGTCTGTCCAACAATGTATTGAAAGCAATATGTAATGCATCCCGCTCATTCACACTGAAATCTGCACCGCCACCGATAATTCAACCTCCGCGCCATCGTGGGTGGGGAGAGTGCTAGTGCGTGGGAGCACATTGGCCACGCTGGTGTCACCGCGCGGGCGACGCAGCCCACGCCACTTTGCTGACGGTCGCAGACAGCCGTTAAAGCGGTGCGCGGGCTGGGGATCGTTCTGCGCGTTTATAGTCCGACGTTATCGGCGCGCAGGCGAGCGTCGCTTGCTGCCAGTCATGCTACGCCCCTTGTGCTGTGCCAGCATGCGCAGAACCTGTGCACCGCTTTGAACGGCTGTCTGCTACCGTTGGCAAAGTGGCGTGGGCACCTTTTTTTCCTCGCTCAAGGCATGGTGGGCCGGTGCAGTCGGCGCGAACAATGCGCACATAGAATGACCTAGCGTGGATGGAGCAAGAGCCATCGCGACGGGGGGCACGTCGGACTGCGTTGGCCGCATCCAGTTACATTGGCTGCGCCAGTGCGTCGAACTGTAGACGTTCTTGCCAACATGACGTAGCATGTCCGTGCGCGCGTGAGCGCTCACACTATGTCGGATTATATACGTGCCTTAACCGAGCAATTTTTTTCTCCGATTTTCTTTAGTTCGAAGTTTGTATAATTCGAATTTTCGTAGCATCCCCACGAAATTAGAATTAACGAGCTTTCACTGTATCTTTGGCTGAAGCTGGACACTACAAACCATCAGGTAACACATGTGTCTTGGCTGAAGCTGGCCACTACTAACCATCATTTTAGAAGGTGATTGACATCATTAAAATAGGAACACAAATGGTGAAAAGCAGTCTAAAGAGCTTGAAGTGCGTGTCCAACTCAACAGCTACTTAGCTGCAAGAAATTACAGCTAAGAAGAAAATTTTACAATTTTCCACTGAATGTGTGCACATAAGGATTGCTTCACCCTCCTTGAATTTGGGCATTCTTTGATTTGTCCTTGAATTTTGAGTTCTAATGTTCTGTACGAACCTTGGTTGTTTGAACACAGTATTTTTGGTTCTGTTGGAACTTTTACCCATTTTTACGCGTGCTCATAGTGATTGCGCTATAGAGTTCTATGCTTTCGCACCGGGAAATGGTGCCTCCTGACTTTTTTCGCCACTAGTGAGAGAGGTGGTAACTCAGAACAAGGAATAGATGCATTCTCAGTCATCGTTGACACTGTTCCACACTGTTGACATGTTCCACACTCATTGTTTCACACTGGTGCCTGGTTGATAATATGCCCTTTCCAAAAAAAGCCAGATTTTATTGGCTCTCATGTGAAAAATAGTGCTTCAACCAATTGCTACATGGCAGAATAACGTTGTTGCTTGCCAGTTTTCGAGGCATGCATTTTGCCATGGGCTGCATACCCTGCGTTTCCTGCTAGTATGGACATACTTTAACAAGGGCAGATTTATATTGTAAATGCTTTCACGGTAGACACGCCAGGTTGCATTCATTGGAATTGGTAAAAATAAAAAGGACACACTGAGCACTAGCTGAGCCACAGACATCTGCTCATTTTGTTGCTGCCTGTCACCTTCTACTCGCTTGGGAGGCGGAGAGTTGCGTACATGCGCTACACTCGATGGAGGAGAGACAACTGGCAGCACAACAAACGAGGATTTAATATGTACAAGGACGGTAATAGCATACGGCACACCAAACAAAAATTATAATTCAACAAAAGTCTTCACTCAAACTTGTGGGAATCCTCGTGTCCCATAACCGCCGCACGGGCAGCGAACGTCGCGTCAAGCGCATGCGTGCCAGGGAGAGTTGGGAGAGGGGAAACTTTCCTACCGCGGGCGGCGCGCGGGAAGCGCAAGCGCTATCAGCGCCACCGGGTGGGTCACGTGATATCCCGCTGATATCGCCCGGGTCTCTTTGGTCCCCGGCAAGCGGCGATGGCGGAAGTCTCCGCCGCCGCTCCCGTATTCCCGCACGTGGTTAGTCAACCGCGTTCTTGCCGCGGCAAACGCCGCGGCCCCCCCCCCCGTATTCTCTCCCCAGTTGGTAAGTCGGAAGCCCTTCTTTACTTAGTGTATTATTCTCTTCGAGGGAACCCTCAGCGATGTCAACTATAGCTAGCTGGCCTGCTCGAAGTGTTAGTTGCAGTCGTAATAAATGCTTTCCGAGTGTACATGTGGTTGTCGTCTATTGTTTCCTCGAGCTTGTACTGGACCGCGGTTGATGCGCAGGCATGCGCCAACCACGGGGCTCGGTATGTCGAGGCAGAGAGCCGTCGGCAATCCCCCCATATCCCGACATTTTGGCGTTCCCAACGTGGGGCAAGCTCTTGGAAAACGGGACGACGATCGGTTCGGATGCGAGGAAGCCTGAAGGCTTTGTCCGGACCAGCGTTAGGCCTCAACCGAAGGCGTGATTGCTAGCTAGATTGGGCATGTACTTTCTTGAGTGCGAGTTAACGCTGCACTAGGGTCACCGAACTCGTGTAGACGCTGAGATTTGCAGCGAGCTTTCTCCTAAGAGTACGCCCAAAGCGAGCGAGTGCAGCAGCCGACGCGGTGGTCGATTTTCCCTGTACATATGTAAATAGCCTCCTTTCTGTGTCTTTGGCTCTGGGAGCTGGCGCCGGAAACGCTGGCTAGGACGTCAGCGGGGCGCAGTCCCAGGAGTCTGCTCGGAAGCTGCGTGTTGAGCAGCGAGCGGGGACCACTTAGCTTGGCCTGCATCTCCTCGCGGCAGCTCATTGGAACCCTTTATGGGTCTTGTGTGGCATTGGTATCCATCATGGACGCGATTAGGCCTAAGGCTCTGCGGAGCTGCCGGTCGCATGTTCGAAGACGACCATGCCGTGACATTTAGCGGGTGCAACCGGATTCGCTAGTTCTACTATACTCGCCCGAGCGGAGAAACCTCGTTCGAAATAGAAAGCGTATTTTGTTCAGATGGACCCAATATTTTGCGGGCGGAATAACCGAAATCTCGGGGGACCAGAGAGCGCTTTGTTCATACGAGCATCGCCCTTTTTCGCGCTGTATCGGACCGGAAAAATTCGGTCGAAACGAATAACTTCATTCAAACGAACTGGATTGTTTTTTTGTTCTTTTTTCTCGTTGCGGCATAAAGCTATGCGGTAGACGGGTGGTTCAGCATCGTGTCAGACGGCCGACGCTGCGGCGGCCTCTACTGCCTTAATTCTAAGTGTTTGTGGAGTGCATTTGAGCGACTTTGCAGAACGAGTGAAGCCGTCATGACTTGCTATTGCTGCCATGGTCCACGTCCCTGCCTGCTGTCTCGGCCCCTCCCTGTTCGCGGCTCGATGCAGCAGCACATGGCAGCCACAGTGAGGGAGGCACACCATCATACACTCCCACGAGGATGCGTCGGTGCGAGGTTCATCGAGCCGGCGCGCGCGCCGCTTCGAGAAAGTCTTGACCCGCTGTTCCCTGGTGGACATTGCGGCGCGCATCTTGAGGGCAAGCCATCTTCAGCCCCCGTCATCGTCAACCACTGTGACGGCTGCCACATGTGGGCGGCCGCCACACAGGACAGTGCTGCCTATCAACGTGGATTCGGACATTTCCTGCCGTAGTTTACCATCGCATCTGCCCAAATACTTTGTCAATGCCGTCGTTCAGCGATTTCTCCGCCGTAGTGCAATATTTAAGGGTGGAGGGATGTGGGAATCCTCGGGTCCCATAACCGCCGCACGGGCAGCGAACGTCGCGTCAAGCGCATGCGTGCCAGGGAGAGTTGGGAGAGGGAAAACTTTCCTTCCGCGGGCGGCGCGCGGGAATCGCAAGCGCTATCAGCGCCACCGGGTGGGTCACGTGAGATCCCGCTGATATCGCCCGGGTCTCTTTGGTCCCCAGCAAGCGGCGACGGCGGAAGTCTCCGCCGCCGCTCCCGTATTCCCGCACGTGGTTAGTCAACCGCGTTCTTGCCGCGGCGAACGCCGCGGCCCCCCCCCCCCCCCCTTATTCCCCAGTTGGTAAGTCGGAAGCCCTTCTTTACCTAGTGTATTATTCTCTTCGAGGGAACCCTCAGCGATGTCAACTATAGCTAGCTGGCCTGCTCGAAGTGTTAGTTGCAGTCGTAATAAATGCTTTCCGAGTGTACACGTGGTTGTCGTCTTTTGTTTCCTCGAGCTTGTACCGGACCGCGGTTGATGCGCAGGCATGCGCCAACCGCGGGGCTTGGTGTGTCGAGGCAGAGGGCCGTTGGCATCCCCCCCATATCCTGACAAGTTGGAACCGGTTTCTGGACATTATCTTGCCAAAAGCAGGAGTCTCAATCAGCCGGTTTCTCGACCAGTACATCCTTTCATTTGGTTTCTGTACAATTTCCTGCAGCAACAAGAGGCTAAGAGAAACACGAAATTCTTCTCGCGTAAGTGCAGACCATTTTCGGAAGTGAGAATGTTGGCTCAGGTTACTCGAATTCAATAGCTGAGAGGCGTACCGGTTTGTCTCGACAACGATAACATCAATCAGTTCATCATCAAAGTAAGCCTCAAAAGCTCAAGTGGTTGAGGGGGAGAGCTCACTGTGATCGTCACTCCCGGAGAACCCTTGAATTCAAACCGTGGAGGTCTGGCTGGGATGCTGTCGGGGTCTATCCGGTACCATTCGGGGGCGCTGGCCATCTTGTCATTACTGCTTTCTTCCGCTTCAGAGTCGCTGTCTGTAAAAACGTCATCACTATCTTCTTCCCTTGAAGAATCAAACATGATAACCACATCCTCATCACTAGCGCTTTCATCATCTGAGGGAGAAAGATTTCCCGCGCGAGTACGCCGCGCGGATGTGGCCATGTTTGTTTATAATGCGCGGGAAACACAAGGCACGCATTCCACCAACTATTGCCCAAACGCTCATTCAACAAAAGCGCCAATGACGGAACCCGTTCGGCCCTCCACGTTGTAAATAGAAAAGTAGCATTTGTCGAGCTGGGCTCGTCAAAAACCTCTATGACGCGCGGGAAACACAAGGCGCGCATTCCGCTATCCAGCTCATTCAACAAAAGGGCCAGTGACGGAACCTGTGCTGCCATCTATGTTGTAAATAGCAAAGCACCATTTCCCAGCTCGTCAAAAGCCTCTTGGAACATTGCGGAAGACCCATGACGACCTGTGACCCATGATGACCTGTGCGTCATAAGCAAAAAAGTGGCGAGTGTTCATGACGAGCTTAGGTTAAAGCAGTTGAAAGATGAGCCAGAGCAACATTAAAATAAAAAAAAAAAACAGTCAAAAAGCTTTTGTTGGACGTATTGAACAGACTGATGTTTGACATTCAGAGGGCTAACAAGGAAACATTTTCACGTATATCTGCACATTACTGAGGTTCCACATGATTATAATGCTGGGGACGCAGTCAGTTCCTCAAAAGTAATGATGATTGGGAACACTGTACAGAGTACTGAAAACAAGACCTGAACTCGCCAGTCTCTGTGGAAGTCTTCTAATGGACACCAGAGTGTTACTTGTTTTGAACAAGCTTATTCAGACAAGTTGTTGAAGCAGGCGCTGAAAAAAGCCACTGTGATCTGTGTGCTTGTTAGTCTCTGCTGTTCTAAGTTTGCAGGTGCCTTTGTGCTGCATTAATAAAATGCACATCTATTGCCCTAAAGTGTGTACTCACGGCCAAAAAAAAAGTGTGCCCAGCCCCGTTCTCATTGTGGTTCACTGGTTGGCAGGTATGCAGTGCTCCCACTCCTTCGCTAAATTGCGCCAGATT
Source organism: Dermacentor silvarum (assembly GCF_013339745.2). NCBI lineage: Eukaryota > Metazoa > Arthropoda > Arachnida > Ixodida > Ixodidae > Dermacentor > Dermacentor silvarum. The sequence continues at coordinate 2,220,466 of NC_051157.2, forward strand.
GTGCCATACGAGATTTCCTGCGCCATCCTGATAAAAATTCACGATTTTGCGCCGAAGTGCGCCAAAATGAGCGCCTGCGCATTACATGTGTGGCGGCAGTGGCCCGCAGACGTGTGTAGCGCACATGACTAAATCGGCTTCATAAATCGAACGGCGACCGTTAATTCGGGCTCGATAGGGACCGCCTAAATGTACAAATAATTGTGAGCCGGAAATATCCAAATCCGCCAGAAAATAACTGAAGTTATTCCGCCAGTGGCTGAAAAAGACATTATTCTCGGTTTACCACTTTCGGGGATACGTTCACTTTCGCGGAATTTCGTGTCAATAGACAGTTTTAGTTTAATGTTAGTGTAATAGCGGGGTTAAGGGAAATAATGTTACCGTCCCACAAACAAACTTTGCAGAAAGAGAGCTTTAGTATAGCGTGATAGCGTAGTTTACGTGCGGGACGCTATTCCATTACGCTTTGAATTTTGCATACATAGGGCACCTAATTCAATGTGTGTGTGCGTTGGGAAAGTGCAATAGGCAGCGCCATGAAAGCCAGGGGCGTGTTGTATTTTTACATTCCATGTCCGCCGATCTGCAGCGAAACAGATAAAGCAGTACAAGCTGTCTACCGTAGCCTCCGAAATCTTCCCATCTCAGAGGCCATGTGCTGTCGTCACACCTATCTCCCGCCTTTACCGATGGGTGGCGCTCGCATCTCGGGAGAAAATTTCTTTCGTTAGGCTTAGGCGCATTCGAAACGAGAAGCGATCTAAAAAATTCCTCAAGGTGCGCCATAACACTCTCTCGTCTAAGCGGCATGAGACTAAACAAAAACCGTTTATGCAGTCATTTGCTACGAACGAAGTGAATGCTACAAAAACAACACCAAATTCAGTTCGATGCGGGCGACCGGGACTGCCGCCATGTTTTACGTAAACTACGTAATCACGCAAAGACGGTAACGTTAAATCTGAGAAATAGCGTGCGTACGGTAAACGGTATGGGTCGGTTAGCATTCTGCGCATGCGCATTTCAATCCCGCTATTCCGGTAAGCCCGCTATTGCGGTAAACACGCTAAACTAAAACTGTCTAACAACGTCAGCGTCGGCATACTTGGTAGTCTGCCAGGAACGCTATCATCCGCAGGCGCGGATCCAGGGGGGATGTCCGGATGTCCTGACCCCCCCTCCCCCTCAGATTTCTGCATCGCCCCCTCGCTGACAGGGGGATGGCCCTGTCGCAAAAAAAAAAGTATCGCCACCAGCATTCTTCAAAATTATTTTTCGCGAGTACCAGTGGTATGAGCCATGTAGAAGTAAAGCTAGCTCGCTCACAAGCTTAGTTGTATTCCGTAGGGGTGTGGTGTCGCGAAGTTGCCGTAGTTATTTTTTCTCATGAACACCTTGGACCTCCTGGCGCCGGCCGTGCCTTACTCTTCCCATCGGTGGCGTCGAATGAACGAGGGGACGTGCCTTTTGCCAAGCACGCAGATGTCCGCGCGAGCGCCTTCGCAACTGATCAACTCAGTTCCCGATTGGGGTGTCATCGGTTGCCTCATTGGCTGTCATCGGTTCTGCGACCAACTTGCTTAATGAAAGAGATCTCTCGCTGAAGTGTGCATATATAAATAATAACAACTAACAGCTAAACTAAGAACTTCGCATAGGCAACTTTTTTTTAAACTGTAGCACTCAGTGTGATCACTGGTTTTGGCACGTAAAACCCCAGAAAGAAGTGTGATCACAGTTACACGTTGACAATATCCAGTACGAGCACAGTACGGTTCGTACGCTACAAGTTTTTCATTGTAACTTCGCAGTTTTATTGTCGTACATTAAGCATAGGAGGATCAAAGCCGTCGGATCTGTTTATCTGAGTGGCCGTTCTCGCGGAGCGGGGCGAAGCCTCGAGCAGCGACTGCGAAGTGGGGAAGCGTGACGTCAGCGGCCAACGCCAGCGCGCGGGCATTGGCCGCTAACCACGCGTGGTTAGAGAAACGGGAGCAGATGCGCGCCTTGTGTAAAAGGATGACGTCGCGTGGGAAGCAAAACATGTAGACGCTGGCTCGCGCTCTCGGCTACTAGGCCACATCGTTCTTGTAGGTGGCGTCGTGAGTCTTCTTCATACGCGGTGATTCGCATATCGTAAACAACCAGCGTAGTGGTTGCCGCGTTGGAGCTCCAAAGCAAACGAAGGTGTCTCAGCCGAACACAAAGAATCTTCTTAAGGAAATCAAGATGTCCCAACAGAACTCCAAAGATGGACCCGTGCTTACGCATTTATAACAAACCTGTGACAGATCATCCCAAATTTTATTTTAAGAAACAATACAGGCTAGATATACCGGGTGTTCAAAATTAAGCTTTATGGTGTTCTTGAAATTAGGCACTGGGAGGCACGTAAAGACCACCTGGGCAAATAAGTTATGTGGCCAGGGGGACACAAAGTGAGATAATAATTATTTCTGTCAGCAGCCGAATATTACCTAAAATTGAATAATTAACTATTTATTGACTGCAGTAAGTGTATGTTTGTATTGAAAAGTTAGAGGCAGCCGTGTTTCTACACAGTTTCACTTAATAGAATTCTTCTAGCGTGTCTATTCTCCGAGATATCCAACTCCAAATTTTAATTGTCGTTCGCATGATTACGCATGCAAGAGAGTGAGGATTGGCGCAGAGCTCCTCCATGATGCGACGCGGCTGTTGGGTGCGGCGTTTAGTCTGACAACGCGGCGGAGGCATTGGCAAAGATAATAACTGTCTCCTTTCCCCTGACGGCTGGCGAAATAAAAGAAATCGAAGAACCCGTAACCGCTGTCATAACACGCGACCGCGCAGCCTGTAAAGCTGGCGGCAGCTGCCATGCCGAGATAATGGCGCGAGCGGAGAAGCCGGAGGGCAATGCGCATGCGTAATGGTGACTAGACGACTGGGCATGGTCATTTCCTGGGCTACGCAAATAAAGTGACTGCTGATTTCCAAGTATTTTAGGTTTATTGAAATCAAAAGCAGCAACTACACCATCAACAACAGAAACCTTTTTAGCTATGCTAACGAATATTTCATATATACTGCCATTTTAAGTTTGATGTTGTCATGCACGAATCTCATGACAACACTTCACCCATCAGGATGTTAATGCCCTAAAAACGTTCAAAATGCCTCCCTTCCACAGCAACGCAAAGCATAAACCACTCCAGCGTCGATTCCATAACTCTTCGCAGTACGACAATAGAAATTTGGAGTCGGATATCTCGGAGCACGAACACGCTGGAATAATTCTTCCGACCGATACTGTGTAGAAACACTACTATCTCTAAGTTTTCAATACAAACATACCCACTTACTGCAGTCGACAAAAAAAATAATTGTTCAACTTAAGTGAATTCGGCTGCTCACAGCGATAATTATCCTCTCACTTTGTGCCCACCTGGCCACATAAGTTATTAGCACAGGTGGTCTTTGCGTGCCTCCCAGTGCCTGATTTTAAGAAAACCATATATCTTAGTTTTGAACACCCTGTATTATCAGGCACAGCCGCCAAGCACATGGCTGTATTGAATAACGTCCTTTTCCTTTATGCTCGGAGAAACCGATACCTGGCTTTGCTATAGGGCTTCTTCCTCTTTCTGGGGTTTTACGTGCCAAAACCAGTTGTGATTATGAGGCACGCCGTAGTGGAAGGCTCCGGATTAATTCTGCCAACCTGGTGTTCTTAAACGTGCGCTACAACGCAAGCACACGGGCGTTTTTGCATTTCGCCTCCATCGAAATGCCGCCACCGCGGCCGGGATTCGATCCCACGATCTCGTGCTCAGCAGCGCAACACCTGAGCTGACTGAGCCACCACGGCGGGCTACAGGTGTTGCTCTAGCCGTATAAAACGCGGGTTTATCGTGAGCAGAAACGGTGCATTTCGGTAAATGAGAAAGGCTACTATCATCATCATCATTGACAGAAGCTGACTCCCCCCTCAGAAAAAACCTGGATCCGCCCCTGATCATCTGTCGACGTGTCCAGTGCTAGTCACGTGAAATGTCGCGAAAGTGAAAGTATCCCGGAAAGGGATCGTCCAAAAATAAAGCCGAAGTTTGTCAGCGCGGTCCTGCACGCACGTACACTTGCCTATGACCTGGTCAGTCCGTATCTCCACCATTGTTATGCTGTCTGTCGCCGCAAATATACGAAAGTACGATTAATGCATGCACCGAATCTTCAATCTTTGGCAACAGGACTGCAATTTTGTAGCGATGCGTAGCGCTGCCGCTCCTTGCGCTTCATCAGGGGTATAAGAGTGGCGCTCCGCCTGCGTTATATGGTATGAGCCGGCAGAGAACGGTGGATGATAAGGGTGGCATATAGAATCGAGCGGAATGCATGGCTACAAAATCGCCGCGCAGGAATCGACGGCGCTATCATAGCCGAATGAGGCGTTTTTTTTTTTTTTTGAAACAGTCCTCGTCGGCAGAGACATCGAGGCTGTAGTCGGCGCCGCTTAAACAACACAAGTCGCCGCGACCGTGTCGCTAGTTAACACGTCAATGAATAAACTGTGGACGTGCGGAGCCAATTCGAATGCATTCCCAAATGGCTTGCCGGAGTTCGCTTGTCTGACGGTTTGGGCGCGGTAGGTGTTGGATTCACTAGGCTTCGCTAGTTCCGGTTTCCAGCAGGTGGCGGCAACATAGCCGACCACCATGCTGGGGCGATGCCAGCGACGTATCAACGCCAAAATATTGCTATTTCCGCTCAACTCGGCAGTCAAATTAGCGCGCACTCGTGCAGGCAGAGTCCGAATTATATAGAATGGCATACCTTAAGGTGTCCGAAATTTCGGTCGTACTTATACTTTAAATTTATGGGCCAGTGATGGAGCCTTAAAGTAGTCCGAATAATCGAGCTTGTCTGAATTGCTGGTGTCGAAATAATCGGTCGATGCCAGTTGTGAATCGGCCAGTTGCCGAACAGAAGCTTCAGCTCTACGAGGAAAAACAGACCGTTGAAAAGTACCTGCTGTTGTTTGAAGCAATGACTGAGCGTTACGAGGGCTCATCAAGGCTGGCCTGGCTCAGAAAAGCATTGAGGACGTTGTCTGGCCAGGTGTTTCTGACTGATGCTAGAGCCTTGCTGAAAACATAAAAAAGTGTCAGCTGTCAATGAAAAAATTGTACGATGTAAAAGGCAACATCTGAGCAGCTTCACTAAACTTGAAATAGCCTAATTACAGCACACTGTGTGAACAGGTTTGTTGTCTTAATTTAAATTAAAGGAAAACTCATGTATTTAGAGGCAGAGGAACATTGTTTTACAGCAAGCAAACACTTTCTGGAATAACGCTTGTCAATTTTAAGTGTTTGAAATAGCTTAGGGCGTGTCCAGCATCTGGCATTTATTAGCTCCGAAGTGCTCCGAAATCTGTATCTGGATGCTACAAACTGCTCCAAAATTTGGATTTTGCTGCTCCAAAAATTGCTCCAAATTTCAGTTCATAAGTGGCAGCACTGAGGTATGGCATCCATCTAGTATCTGTTTGTGTTTCAGGTGGCAATGAAGAAGGCAAATTCATGATTGACTGTGAGCGTGGCTTTATCAAGTTGGCAAGACCACTTGACCGAGAAGCATGTGCCAGCTATAACCTGACTGTTGAAGTCACTGATGGTAGTGCCAAGGCCACAGCCATGGTGAGTCTTTTTTTCCTGCAGCATTTTGGCTGACTTATGGCACGTGCAGGCCTGTCACCGAGATTATCAGCTACGTACCCAGTAACTGCAATGATGTCCAGTGGATCGCCACTGTCAGGATGTGAATATCCTAGGGATATGTTGAATACATACAATGGACGTTCCTCGCACAAACATTTGGTTTTTTATGTCCTGTGGATTATGTGGACTGCTGCATACATTTCACGGACATGCCAGGGCTTTCGCAGCTCACACTGTGCAGTGACCACTTCAGATAAATTGTGTGCACACGTTACGTGGACAGGCACGTGCGCAGCAGCGCAGTGTATGCCTCATTCGTTCAGGCCAGGCACAATACTGAGCTAACTCAAGTTATGAAAATAAATTGCCTGCTAGACATATTTGAGCCGCACAAGTGATAGCACTGAATTGTAATTCGAGCACACAATAGAATGTATTTCTCTTACGAGGAAACTCGGACAAAGCTTTCTGTCTACAACATAATGGATGGACATTAGGACAGGATTTGGATGTCCTGCGAACAGTTTTTTTACTGGGTATTAACCACTGGGGCTACGCTGTGTTGCGTGGCATTACTGAGAAAGGCGACACCAGTCATTGCTACGGCTGCACTTTGCAGGTGATTTGTGTGGGCATAGACAGTGGGCAAATGTTATGGTTTCTTGCCATATTTGTGAATGAATCCACCGCTAGATGGAGCTACCTGGTAGTGCATTTCTCCTCATGCCATTTGCTAGCCAGTAGTGCAAACGCATGTGCATGTACAGCGTGCATGTCATGACTCAAGGCAGCTTGTCTGCCTCTTGCAGCAATGAACAAGAAAGGGAAGACTGTCATTCACCCGAGTGTTGGGTCAGGCTAGAAGGATAAATAGGAGTTTTTTTTCGTGCTTTTGGGTGGATAACTTGTTCTTTTATGAACCTTACTTTACTTTTCCGCAGAAGTGCTTTGCCATAAGCGATGAACAAAAGCATCGGACCTTGCGCTGTAATACAACCAGTCATCAATCATCCGTGTCGAGCATCACCTGCATTATCATGCTCTCCGTTGGCTACACACATTGCAGCTTTATCCCCTTCGAGCATATTCTCCCTCACTAAAAATCTAAAGTAGCAGTATAGATTAGAAGTTCTGAATTTTTCTGTAAGTTATATCGCATCTTTAATTGTCCGCCCACATCTGAACTCTAAAAAATACTTAGTGTGGCAACAGTGTGGACTATTCTATGCACAATTTTGCTTGATAACCCGTGAGCCACATCAGAAATTGCACCAGTGGGAATCTTTGCTGTCAAAAACAACAGTTTAGCCCATTACACGTTGACGTACTCTTGTCGTAGCAAACACATATAAATGATATAATTTTATTTTATTTCATTTATTTACGCTAAGGGCCAAGTAAAGGGCTTTACATAAGGAGTGACATGATCAAAATACAGGAGAATAAAAGGTAATAACGTAAGTACAAAGTTGTAGAACACGCCAGAATGGCCAAGTAACTAAAAAAGATGAAGAATCCAGCAAAACTGAAGGTAACAAGGCATGTACAAATATTACAGTAGCAGAACAAGCCAAAAATTCAAGCGCACAAGTCAGCAGAACTCGAGGAATCAAATACGACGTAATAAATAGATAGTAAAAGAATGTCAACAAAATAAGTTAGCAAACATCGCTTTCTAAAAAAGTTAGTAACAAAGATTGAAAAGAAGATGGATTCGTTATCGGGGCTATGTTTGACGGCAATCGATAGAACAAGCGAGGGATTCTGAAATTTTTTTTGTTTCTGGCATATAAATGTTGAACTTTATGTGTGTGATCAGTGCGAGATGTGCTGGAAAGATATGACTTCGGGTGAAAAAAGTTGAGGCGGTGAAGTTTTCTGTGCATCGATAGTGATTCAACGTGAATTTCTTTTTTTCAGTTCTGACACGCTCTGGTAATGCAAATAAGAAGTAATAAATCAGGCTGCTTTATTTTCTACAGATTCAAGCGTGTCAAAATATGAGGTGAGGTCGCTGCGAGAGCACAGGTTGCTGCGAGAGCACAGGCTCAAGCTGGGACACGCTGCTAGGAAAAGTCCCAGCGGCAATGCTACTTGCTCTGGCGATAACCAATGGGTCAACTCGCGAGAGCTCAGGCAATATCCTTCGGCTTAGGCTTTCGGCAAGTGCGGCTCGGCGTGGTACGATCTCGCGCGAGCGCTAGGCACCGCTCGTCGGCTTAGCGTCGGGAAAAGGATCAGCACACAGTATGTGTTTCCCACACGGGCAAAGGCACCGTGCGCGAGCTCCAGTCCTAGTCACAAAGGTGTCGGCGGACGAGAGGAAAGCTGTACATACTGTGCGCTGCTGCCGGAGATAAGAGAGCCACGCTCCGCCGCTAGTAGCCGAAACACGGCCGCGGAGTGACGTCAGCGCCCCGCCATCTTCGCAACCCACTGCGTGCGCAGCGCCACCGCGGGAACCAGTTATGCGCGGGCGGGGAATGAAGGCGAGGGATAGCAGAACAGGTGAAGCCCGTGCAATGGCACCGGCGCCTCCCTCATACTCCATATCCTCCTCTCCTTAAATGCCCCCTTACCATCCTGGCGAAACAGCTGGTAGGGGCTTATGCACCAAAGACAATGGAGTCGTTCATGCACAAGCTAAATGCTAACCTCAGCCCAGCAAGTACTCTTAACACACCGCGTTCCGACATATACAACACTTTCATGCACTATAATAAAAAAATATACAGGGATCATGGTACAAAAAAAAAAATGCTACGCTCTATAATAAAAAAAAATAATAAACGCCGCTAGAGGGGGAAAAAATATTAACAAAATAGTCGGCCGCTAGCGCGGGACAGTGTCCAAGGTGCGAAGGGGATATGGTGTGTAAAGTTCGGTGGCTAGGGGCAGTGGCCGAAGACGTAGGAGTTTCGAGGGCAGTCTTGATAGCAGGAATGGGCTCACCGTTGGTAGATCGAGTTGTTGCTTTCGTGGTGGTGGCGGTCCCGAACTCCAGCTGGATGGGGGCAGGACACTGCCGGGTCAGCTGGCCACGCCGCCGGAGCCAAGATAAAGGGGCAGCCACAACCGTGACTGCAAGGCGTTTGTACGGCGGCGGCGACTGGGGAGAGCCGGGCTCTCGGTCTGACGTCAGAGGGTCACTGTCCACCTTCAGTGTCCACGACGATTCGATGCAGCAGCTGGTGCGACTTCTGGTTGCTTTGAAAAGCAACAGGTACCACGCACACACGCACGCACACACACTCCTTGCAGTTTTCTCCATGGCTGCGCAACACTCCCAAACACTGCAATGCTCATCGCCGTCCACAATGCGCCGCGCCATAGAAGGTGCAAAGCGTCCTTCGCCCCCCCCCCCCCCCTCACACCGATGGGTGGATGGGACCATTGTGCCCTTCGCGTCTGACGACCGCGCAAATCAACAACCCCCTGTTCGACAAAGAAAAAAAAGGAAAAAAAAAGAACAAAACAAAAATCTTCTACGTCTCCGTACAAGAAAAAAAAACGTAATGAATTAAAGTATAAGGCTGTACACGCGAAAATTAAACACACTTTCAAATAAAAAAACATAATTACATTCAGCATGTATACTCCAAAAAAGAAAGAAAGAATGCACACTGTTGAAATGATACATAAACAACACTTGCAATAAGCTGGGCTGGGACCAGCATCTTTTCGTGCACTGGCCGTAAAGAAGCTAGCCCACTGAAGCTTCGCATTTTACTCAGGGCCTTTGGTTGCGGAAAAGTCCGTCGTCCGGCTCTAAATTACACAGGTGACCGCTTCCACAGATTGTACCGGTGCGTGGTCCGAATGCGGTCCGTTGCCCGGGTGTGCCCCGTTGCTGGCGTGCAATGCCACTGGGCACTGGCGCGAGCTCGTCGGACCGTGACGCAAAGGCCTTCAGCTTGGCGATATGGGCACGGCTGAGTTTGCCCGAAGGGGGATCTTTCAGCAAGTACGCGAGCGGAGACCAAACTTTCTCTACTCGGTACGGACCAAGCCACTTAGGAGCGAGCGAGGCTGAGAACCCCTTGGTCGCATCGCTAAGAGCGTGGTTGCGCTTCAGGACGAGATCACCTACCTTAAATGAAAAATGGCGGTGCTTCCGGTTGTATTGAGCCTTCTGCTGGGCCCTGGCCGACGCCAAACTCTGCCCTGCTCTACAGAGCGCCTGGCAAAGCCTGTCCCGAAGTGCTGAAGCGTAAGCAGAACAGTCTGTTGGTGCCTCCTCGTCCCCGAGCTGGCATCGCATGACACCGGTCACCGGATTAGCCAACTCCCTTCCGAAATTAAGGAAGGCGGAAAAGAAACGAACCAGTCGAGAGATTCTCGGAGGTTCGGATTGCGAACGCGAGCTCACTGAAGTGGTCTGCCCAATCCTTTTAACGATTGGCAAAATCCGCTAACATTGGTTTGAGAGTTCTATTGAGTCTCTCCGTCAAAGTGGACTAGGGATGGTAGGGCGAAGTGGTGCAGTGATTAATTCCCAGGGAACGGCACATAGCACCAAACACCCGAACGGTGAAATAGGACGCATTATCCGAATCAGTTTTTTCGGAAAGCCGAACCGAGAAAACACTTCCTGTAGCCTGTCCAGCACCGCTCGCGCTGTCGCTTTACGAAGCGGAAACAGTTCCACCCATTTAGAAAAAATTATCAACGACTACCATCAGGTGTGTGAACCCCTACTTAGTCCTGGGGAAAGGCCCCATTAGATCGCAGGTGGCCACTTGCCATGGACGCTCACTGTCGATTGGTTTCATCAGCCCGGGCAGCTTGCCACCCCTTGATTTCACCATGTGACAGACGTGGCAGGAACGGCAATAGCGAAAAATGTCACACTTTATGCCAGGCCAGGTCAGAGTTTGGCTTAGTTTCGCAAAAACTTTAGAGCCACTCAAATGACCGGCCAAGGGTTCGTCATGAAAACATCGCAACAGTGCGCTTCTCAGACTTTTGGGGATAACCACCTTTAACGGGTACACAGAGTCATCGTCAGTGGCTATGTATTTCAGCAGGAGCCCATCATGATCCAGCAAATATAAATTCGCGGGGGACCCAGCGACACGCTGTTTCCGGCCGCCCTTGCGCCCGCCGCACTACCAGCAGCGTCCTGGCGCTCCGTCTCCCTGAGACCGTCGCCCACTCTGCGAAAAAACGGATCAATTTGCTTAGTCTTCAGTAGCTCTTGCCTGCTGAAATTGATTCCAATTCTCCCAAAGGGCAGGCTGGACTCGTCCTCACTCAGGACTGCAGCCATCGGCGTCATGGGTTCGCTTTCGAGAAGCTCCTCCGCACGCACGCTTTCCGGCGCGCTGCTTGCCTGGAGCACGGAGAAACAGGTTTGCCCCCTTGCGGACTCGCCTCTCTCTCCGCTTGTTTCGCCCCCGATGCTAGCTGGCACAAAGGCACTGGCAGCGGCTGTTGCACCTGGAGAAACGCTCTGGGTGGACAATGGGGCACGAGATAGCGCGTCAGCTACCACGTTAGTGCTCCCCTTTCGATACTGCACAGAAAAGTCATAATGCTGTATCGGGAGAGCCCAGCGCGCCGGCCGGCCCGCAGGCTCACGGAGCCGCATCAGCCAGCTTAGCGCACTGTGGTCCGTTTGCACTACGAATTTCGTACCATCAAGGTATGCATCGAATTTACGTCGTGCAAACACGATAGCGAGGCATTCCTTCTCCGTCACGGAATAATTCCTCTCAGCCGGTATCAAGGAGCGGCTGGCAAAGGCCAACGGCTGCAACATGCCATTGTATTCCTGCAGGAGGACTGCTCCTAAACCCAGGTCGCTCGCGTAGGTCTGGACAACGAACGGTCTTGTCAGGTTGGGGAGTCTGAGCTGCGCTGTCTCCGCAATGTTGCTAGACAGTTGGCGAATAGCCTGCTGCTGCTCAGGTCCCCACTGCCACTCGGCCGACTTACCCAAGAGCATGCTCAAGGGCGCCTGCACTCGGGCACAGGACGGGATGAACGACCGGTAAAAGTTGGCCATTCCCAAAAAGCGGTGAAGGCCACGTACGTCCTTGGGCGCGGGGAAATCGAGGATTGCCTGACGTTTCTCCCAGTCCGGCTCAGTGGAGCCTCCGCCCAGCGTAAACCCCAGTAACTGAACTCGGGTTTTCGCTAGTTAGGCTTTCGCAGGATTCAAAGTCATCCCGGCGGCCCGCACCCTCTCGAGCACATCGGCAACATGGGCAAAGTGTTCTTCGAAGGTTCGTGAATAAATCACGATGTCGTCGAGGTCGCACATGCAGTATGCCCACTTTGCTTCCCCGAGGACGCGGTCCATCAGTCTCTGAAAGGTCGCAGGACCGTTGCAAAGACCAAAGGGCATACGAGTAAACTCAAACAACCCTCTGTTTGATGTGAATGCGGTCTTGGACCGGTCACGCGCATCCATCTGGACCTGTAGGTAACCTTTTGAGGCATCCAACGTAGTGAAGTACCTCGCACTGCCCAGGGTTCCTACAATGGAGTTAATCGTACAAAGCGGATAGCCATCCTTACGAATCACTCCGTTCACATGGCGGTAGTCTGCGCACAGTCGATGACAGCCATCTGTCTTAGGCACCAACACAATTGGAGACGCCCAGGTGCTGTACGAGTGGCGGATAATGTTGGCCGATAGCATCTCGTCTAGCAAACCGTCAATGACCTGCCGCTTGGCAAGGCTGACGGGCCGGTAGTTACACTTCTAAAGAAGCGCGTCACCAGTTTAGATTGCGTGGCTCGGCAAATTGTTACAGCCCGGTTGATCGGTGAAAAGGTCTTCATTGTCGCGTAACAGTGCCGACAAACGAGCCTTCTGTGTATCATCCAAATGAGCCGCACAGGCAGACAGAGGATATGGTGCCTTATCGTGCCATGTCGCTCTATCCCACTAGGGATTGTGAGTCCACAAGTGCATAACGGAGGGGCTTGCCCCCAAATTCTGTGCGTGACACGGTTCGTGCCGTGCCTCTCGATCCCAAAGGGGACCATGAGCGGGCGAGCGCAAAGCTCGGGGGTTGCCCCCGAACTAGGCGCGCGGCACAATTCCAACGCCTCATCTGCACAGGCAAGATCGGATGCCGGCGGTCTGATGAACGGCTTTAACAACATGAACTGACCGTCGCCATAGCCGCCATCCGCAATGTCCACAGCGATCCCAGTTTTGAGGAGAAAGTCCCTGCCGAGAATCACAGGAACACTGAGCCCTGGGAGAGGAACGAAACGTGTCCGTCTCATTCACTCTCCCCACCTGACCGTCAACCTTGCGGCGCCAGCCGAATGCGCCACGCCTTTCGCAAGATTGAATGTGGTTCGGCAGTCCCACAAGCGCACTGCATGCTTTTGCAAATGGGACAAAACCTGTTTGCCGAACAACGAAGCGCTTGCGCCCGTGTCCAGCAGCGCCGAAAATTCGCGGCTGGCAATGGTCACCGGCATAAACGGCGCTTGCGCCCCAGCAACACAACCTGCTCGGTACACCGAGGGAACAAGCAAAGGTTCGGTCCCTCGTGCCTTCACGAGCGACCTGCGCTCCCATTTTCCGGCCTCACAGGAGACTGGGGCGCGCGGTGCAATGCCTTGCAATGTGCCCTCGTTGTTGGCAGCGAAAACGGCGTACTCCGCTGCGGTATCTTTCCCGAGACGGAGCAGCTTCAGCTCTCTGCCAGGGTCGGCTCGCCGCTTGGCCAATGGGCCAATAACGTGTGCGTCTGCCTCCGTGATATGCTGGGTCGAAAAGCGTTCCTGTGCATGCGTTTCGGGCGGTGGTGCAGCACAGGCTGCCCGCCTGCCGTGCGGGTAGGGATCGAGAACGCGTGCGCTCAGCTCCCAAACACACCCGCTTGCAGCTGCAAAGGCAGCTTGGCCGGGTTGTTGGCGTTGGGGAAAGGGCTCAGGCCCTCTCCACGCGCAGCTCGGCTCAAGGGCCTCGCTGGCGGGCGGCGGTGGGCGATAGGCGCGCGCGTCGATAATGCCACCTTGAATAAGCTTTGCCTCGGCGGCCAATTCCTCCAGATTTCGGAAGCGGCCGCCGCGCAGGTACGCCGAAAAGGTCGGATGTGCCTGCCTGATCACCCGTTCGACGCGTTTCTCGTTCGAGGCATTGGGCTCAGCGACTAAGAAAAGGTCTTCCATTGCCCATACGTACTCCTGAAGCGACTCATCAGGAGCCTCTGTACGTAGCCCAAGCTCTCGCCGCATCCTACTCTCGTAGTCAGCGGGTAGGAATTCACGCAGGAATGCCGCTCGGAACTCCTCGAGGGTTATTACACGGTGTCCGGAAAGCCGATACCACTTAGCCGCCGTATCAGTGAGTGCAACAGGGTCGACGTGTCTGAGTACCTCCTGATCGTTCAAACCCAGAGCTCTCTGGTAGCATGCGAGGGAGTAACAGTAATCCCTGGCACTGAGCAGGTCACTGTATCCGCTGTAGGTCGGGATTGCCAACCGTACAGGGGGGTGGGCGCATTTCGGAACAGCCGACTGCATTTTAACTGCCCCAGAGAGCGCCTGGATCATTTTTCAGCGTTATGCAACAGCGTCTGTGCGCCTGCTCCAAAGGGAGCCGTTGGCGCGTTAGCGGCGCGGTCGAGCAAGGATGAACTGACGTCCAGCTCGATCAGTGGCGTGGTTTCCACAGGGATACCGGCCGCCACGCCGCCGTCCCCAGAGCAAAAAGGGCTCCTAGCGGGGTGTGCCTGCTGTCGTTCACAGCCGCCACTTGAGGCAGCTATACGTGAATTGCTTAGGCCGCTTGCAGCCAGCGTTGACAGAACAGGCGCGTGCTCGATCGGTGTGCTACTGGGTGCCACCGAATGTACTCCAAGCAAAAATCACAATGACTCTTCGAAAAGAGATCAACACGCAAAAACCAATGGAATGGGTTCGGATGTGGTACTAATTAAACGAAATGGCTAAAGGATGGTGGTAGAAGTCATGAGCATGACTCGACATAAATGACAATGACTCAGTGAGAAAACGTTAACACTCAAAAGCCACTGAAATGGGTTCTGACGTGGGTATTAAGTGAAGGAAACACTAAGTTATGATGGTAGAAGTCAGAGTCATGACCATTACTCAGCAAAAATGGAAATGACTCTCGGAAAGAGTATAACACTCAGAAACCACTGGAACGGGTTGGGACGTGGGCAATAAGTGAAGGAAACATTAAAGGATGATGGTAGAAGTCATAGTCCAGCATGACTCAGCAAAAACGTCAATGACTCAGCAAAAAAAAAGGTTAACCCTCAAAAACGTCTGAAATGGGTACGGACGTGGGCACTAAGTGAAGGAAACATTAAAGGTTGGTGGTAGAAGTCATAGTCATGAGCATGAAGGTTAACACTCAAAAACTTCTGAAATAGGTTCGGACGTGGGGACTAAGTGAAGGAAACATTAAAGGATTCTGCTAGAAGTCATAGTCATGAGCATGACTTAGCAAAAACGTCAATGACAGCGAAATCAGATTAACACTAAAATCCAGTGGAATGGGTTCGGATGTGCTAACTGAAGGAAAAGGCTAAAGTTTGATGGTCGAAGTCATAGTCATGAGCATGACTATGGCTTTCGCCTTAAGGTCTCTTAGGTGTTGCTAAAGGGACTCCTGAGGACTCGTGACATAAATGTCATGACATGCGTGTCATGTAGGTTATGAAAGAGCCGCCTACATCTTGGTGCTGTCATGGTCGTTTTGTTAACTTGGTAGGCTCCCCTCCCCGCACACTGCTTTGCACTTCGCATAACATCGATTCCCATAGGGCATGGGATCTGCCGGCTTTTTTTTAATGTGTTTTTAGTTGCTCACTAGTATCTCATCTGTTTATATTTCTGCGCACCTTGGAAGTCGACATCACTGATTTGTGCATTCAATGAACACTGCGAGCGTCCTTCAGTGTGACCTTGTGTCACCTTGAGAAAAGATGAACCTAAACAAAGCATGGAAGTGTTGCTTTGTTTAGATGCCAACATTACATAAAGTCTGCATAATTTCTTTCTCTGTTAGCGCCAGTCAAGGACTGAAGTGCACATGTGTGAAGGTAAAGCCTTGTGCAGGTGCATGTGGAAGTCCTTGATGCCAATGATAATTGGCCCGTGTTCTCTGAGAGCCTGTACCAAGTGGAAGTCTCCGAGAACACATCTCCTGGCACAGAGATCCTGCAGCTGACAGCCACAGATGCTGACGAGGACCAGCGCCTCTTCTACAGCATTCACAACAGGTGAGTGCGTGGCTCTTGTAACACAGGACCTTGCATTATGTTAATTAGGTGTTCTTGTGTTTATTGTTACATTACAGTCAGGAAACGTGGATTTGCTGGCATCCATAATAAGTTACATACTGTGAGGTGCATAAATCGGGGTTTTGTGTGACAAATGTTTATTGCCTTGTTTTGTGCGATGCGAAAACAAATTAAGTAGGCAGGACCTGCACTTGTCCTGTCTGCTCCTTGGTCTTTTGTATTTAAAATGTTGGTTGTTTTAGTGTTCGCTGTGCATAGACAGGCCATGCAAGCCACCCAGTTATGCAACTTAAGTGTGTGTGTTTTTGAACAAATATCCACCGCATGACAGTATTTGTGACTGAAAAAGGTTGAATGATTCTTTTAGCAGGGCACCAACCCTGGTGGAGTATATCAATTCTATCATGGGAGAGTGTCTGGCGTCTGGTCAAGCTCAGCTGCATGCTGGAGTGTGCATAACGAGCATGTAGCTCTGCTAGAAGAGCGGTTCATCATGCCAGATAACTGCTTCTTTTTTGTGGTTTCTTTTTTTTGTGTATGTAATAGTGGATAGTGGGGTGGTTGTGTTGCCAAAGGTCTCACTTGAGCCCTAAAATAGTGCTCCATCTGGAGAGATCTGTTTTGCAAACGCTTTCGCTTAGAAGGGTGTCTGCTCTGCTATGGAAATTTCCGCAAAGTGTCCTGTGGTTGCTGGAAAGCCACATTGCCTCCAGCGCAAAAAAGAAAAAAAAAATGCTTTTTCCTTATGAGCCCTTACATTTCGGTATATTTCTTTCAGGAAAATGCTGTCCTACATGCGAGAAATTAATGCTCCATATCAGCATAAGATTATTATAAGAATGGTAGCTTGTTAATTATTTAAGACTATAGACACTTTGCTGCAAGCAGTTTGTGCAGCTGTAACAAGATGGTGACATGAGTTTGCTTCGTGCATGAGGTGTGCGAGGCCAAAATTGCAGGACGAGCAGCGGATGTGTACTGTATTTATACCACTATCTGAAAACACAGCATTTATTAAAACAAGGGAAGTTAAAGAAAAAGATGTGCAACTCTCCGAGCTCTAGAAGCATTAAAGGGCTTATTAGGTGTGGAGTACAGAGGCCTCGGCTGGGCATCAGGAACGTTAGCAATTTAGTGCAGATTTGTACGATTGAGAAGCTAATCCAGCAGTCTGGTTTTATCTCAACAGCCAGGAAATGGAACTTGTGATGTCCTATTAGTGGTGTTGCGCCGCGAGCACTTATTTCTGGGTCATTACAGTAATGAGGATAGTTCATCTTTGTTAACTTTTGCATGTATTTTAACGTGATAGCATTTAGGGCCCCGTGTTGCAGAAAATCCGGCGTCTGCAACCGGCGTGTGATCGCGGGTGGCGGAGACAATCATGCAACCACAGCGACCGCGCAGCCCCTCCACGTTGTGCAAGGCTTTGGTGAACAAAAATTTAATTTCTCACAGTGAAATCCGTCAGAAAAATGGTAAAGTATAACTTTACCATTCGGCGTCGAATTCGCCGTCAGTTTGTTTACCAATCGGCATTGGATTGTAATTTGAATGTACGAGAAAACCTAATTCTGCTACGGGGAAACTCGTAGCAGAATTAGGTAGCAGAAACCAGATTTCGTAGCAGAAACTAGACCTGCGCGCGTCGGTACAATAGCAAACAATTTATAAAGTAATTAAAAAAGGTGCTAGGGCTTTCAATTATAATATAAGACCACTTATATTGCCCCTCGAAAATTGTCTTTCCAGCAATGCAATTCAGCTTAAAAGTGAAGTTGACTTTAAGGGGATCGGTGTAAGCTTGGTCTTTGTAAGCTGGCTTTCCCACGTTCAATGTTGCAGTTAATGAAGCCTACTTGCCGTATGCGAACGGGTCCCGATAACGCTATCGAGTAGAGCGTCCTCCAATTTTTTATTACATTTTTGCACAACAAACACATCTTTAATGTAATTGAGAAAGGGAAGAACAAATGTCTTTTTCTGCAGACACTTCCATAGCTGCAGAAATGCCAGAATGAAGATATCACAGGTGAGGCGAGCGGAATGCACCAAGTTTGCTATCTCCACTGTGTGCACCTATTTGCAACCTCCCATTCATCAAAGAACAGTGAACCGTACAATATGTCTTTACAAGTTCGTATTGAAAGATAGTGAACAGAGCAAGAGATTGCATCCTTAAACAGGTACGGGATGATGTAAAACTATTCCAATCTGTTTTTATTCCAGACCTCTCATTAGCCCTCCGTGATTGGTCAAAATAACTTGAGCTGAAGCACCTGCAAAATGCTTCACATACCATCGATTCTCTTAGTGCATGGGATCTGCATATGTTCATTGCCTTGCTGTTGTTGTCACACACACTAGGTGTCCCTGTATGTATATGCCCCTGCAAGCGAGAACACTAACACACATGGACTTGTTGCACCATCTGGTAACACTTAGTGGAATGCCAAAGAGGCTATCTGCAAAATTCTGTGCATAGCATTGATCCGCTGAACTTTTTCCTCTGGATTACTAGCTAGCCGAGATACAGTACCACACTGAACAAATGCTTGCCCATGCTGGTGCTGTGTTCTGAGGCTGAAAAAGAAACCTCTCCCTCGGGATATTCCCCGATTGACAAGCGCAGGGTCGATAAGTACATGCCACCAAGGGAGGAACTGATCTCCTCTCGTGTCTGAGCTATCTAGGCTGTCAAATTGCACTAACACGAGAGTGCTCTTGTAGCTGCATAACCACGATAGTGGTTCTCACCATTGTGTGTTGGGGGATTGAGTTCAATAATTTCACTGCAGTGCCATAGCGCAGCATAGTTTGGGCATAGGGGCAGTGTTGCGGAAAGGTCATTTTCGAACATCGCGCGAGCCGCTGGTTTTCTTTTTTGTTTCCTGGACCTGTAAAACACTTGCTGCTGTCCACCTCCAAGCTGACCAGATGCTTACCCGATTGGTTTGTTTGCGTGGAAACTCACGTCCCCTCTTTCCTGGAGGCTGTGGGATTCGGGAGTTATGATCTCGAAGTCAGGTGTCACACAGAGGCTCAAGCTCTAGCCTGCACCACCAGAGTGTCTCGAAACGGGTAGCTGGCCTACACTACCGGGGTGTACACTAGCGGGCCCACGCCATCGTCGAGTTGCTTCTTTTGTGATGAGTACGCGGTCAGAAGGTTGGAGGAATAGAACAGGTTTTTTTTTACGTAGGTAGGGCAAACTTGTTTACAGAAAAAGTCATCTGCAATGACAATTAAAATGGACACCGACTACGGAAGTTTATAAAAATAAGACATTTCAGCTCCCGCAATCGAGCTTTGTTCACAATTGAAACGTCTTAGTTCACAAACGAAATGTCTTATTTTGATAAAATTTCATGGTCAGTGTCGGTTTTAATTGTCATGTATGTTCCCGACCAGACGGGTTTCCGTCCAATTCTTAACTTCAAAAGTCATACGCATGTACTGGCAGGAGCACGCAGCTACATCGCTCTCAAAGCATTAGCTACATCTCGGAGCACACTACATCGTTCTGGGAGAGCACACACCATAAACAGAGGATGCCCCTTAAAAATGACCCATTGAGCGAAATGCCACTCCATGAAGCATGCAGTGATGCACCGCTAATGGGCTCATACTGCCTTAAGCAATGGCTCATAACCCCATAAACGCAGCCTCTCCGTTACGACACCAGAAGAGAAGTGAAATTCTACGCTTGAATGATGAGCGGCAACGCAGCCATCTGTGGAAGACGACGACGAACGCGGGAGCAGTGGCACGAGCGCGTGCCGAGCATGAGCACGAGCCCCTTGCTTTACCGTGACAACGACGACAGGAGACGCTGACATTATTGTGACAACGGTGACAGAAGACGCCGACAGTCCGATCGCAGAGCGCGTGATTGCGCCTCCCACCGCGTGATTCCACGTGATTTACCGTGACGACAATGACAGGAGACGTGGACAGCCCAAGCGGATAAGGTGCTTCGCACCTAAAACCCTTTGGCTTCCCCAGATAACTTGCTATGAAAACGGGTAATGTCCTAATCACCAAATCTGGGTCATAAACTCTGCCTCCAAGGAGGAGAATGTCAACACACAACACATGCGCTGCCCCCAACATGATCGCAGAAACGGGGAAGTGAATACACCTTACTCATGGTCCCAGCGATGACCGGGAGGGGTGAACAACTAGGGGGATGCGAATAGTGATGTTTGAGACCGAAACGAATACGAATCAAATAGTGCCAGAAGCAAAGTGAATCGAATCGAATATCGAACACTTTTCGAATAGTTTTCGATTAATGAACAGCTGTTGTCACAATTAGTAATATAAAACGATGTTTCCATCCCAGCATTTCTAAAATTAGCAAGTTTCTGTCATTACATAGTACGTTATGAAGCGTTGTTTATTAAAAGCACATATGGAGCATTAGGAGCTAGCAACCAGCTTCTTCGCATGTACAGGGATCCTCAGAGAGTGCGAATGATCGCTGTACAGCCTTTAAAGTATAGCTACCCAGGTGACGTAGCCTACTCTACTGTGCAAGTTCTCATATTTTATGTCTATACTATGCCCGTGGGGGTGAAAACTGACCGTCCTTTTGCTCAAATTTTATGTATGTTGGGGAGCAGTCGACGTTTTGAAATATTCAAGAAGTATAAAAAATAATACGAACAGTCACTATTCAATTCGAAGACCGAATCGAATAAGACACAATTTGATTCATTATTCGAAAGTTTCGAATATCCGCACACCCCTACTGCACACACACACTGTGACCGTTCTGCGTAAAGCTGAGTCCATTCAGCACTCGACGGGACTAAAGGGGAGAGATTGTCCTCCTGGTTTTCCAAGAGAAGGGCAGTTTGGCAGCTTTCGGCCTTACAGCCGTTGTGTGGCTTCACCCGCCACCTCTGCTTTCGGCGATGTGAGAAGTCTCCTTTTTCATGTCTAGAGCCGCGCTGTGCTTGACAGGCATTTTGTATGGATTGTACAAAAGACACTGTAATTACAGTTAAACCTGGATATAATGAAATTGGCGAATTCCCGAAAAACTTCGTTTTAAAGAGGATTTCGTTATATGCAGGTTTGGCACGAAAATTTGGAAAAGAAACGCTTACCGTATTTACTTGATTCTAACGCGCCCCTGATTGTAACGCGCACCCGTTTTCTGTGACCAAAAGTGGGGAAAGAATCCTTTACAGTACCGTGCACCTTATGCTTTCATACAGAAATACAACTATCGCTCAAGATTTACTCCCAATACACTAAAGTTGCGATTAACAAAAAAGTCCCAGTTTCGCCCGAAAGGCGAAATATCGATTGCGACAGCATATTAGCAGACAGCTATACGAAGTAAGGGTAGTACTTTTATCGGCCGTACAACTTGTAAACATTCGCTGTTTAACTAAATTGGTTGACGGTCACCTTCTACTTTCATGGGAGCCGGAGAGTTGCGTACATGTGCTACTCTCGATGGAGGAGACACGACTGGCAGCACAGCAAACAAGGATTTAATAAGTACAAGGACGGTAAAAGCACAAGACACGCAAAACTCAAATCATAACTCAACCAAAAATACTCACCAACGCTCTGACTAAACCAAAGCTCTGACTAAACACAAAACTATCAAAAAATGCTCCCGTAAACAAAGAACGACTACCACTATCTTGGTTTCGGAGCCTAGCTCCGCCTTAAAGTCTCTACGTCAGTCTTAGCGCTGACTCATCAAAGTCTGGCCACTCTGGCCCCGGCCTAACTGCGTCGCAATATGGAAGTGCGGGTTCTTACGTTGGTTTGAAGTTCTTGTACGAGTCCACGTCGATCTCGTCCGAAGCGTTGCGGGTGCCGTAAGTGCCGACGCCTCGTGGTTCCGTCGACCTGACCGAGTATGTGGCTGGTGCCTCGGTAGCCGCCGCTGACGTGTCACTCGCTGGTTTAGGCCTCGCGTCTTGTTCGTTCGGGTTGTCGCTGATGCCATAAATTGCCGACGATTCGCGGTTCCGTTGACCTGGCCGAGTGCGTGGCTTGAGCTCCGGTAGCCGCCGCTGACGTGTCACTTGCCTAATGAAGTGTTCCTCGCCCTTCGACGATCTGTGTGGCGGCCCGGTAGCACGGTGATTATCGGTTGAACGAGCTTGGCCGAGGAAGAGGGATTCTCGAGAAGAAGACCGGAACCACCGTGAGCAGCAGTGGCCAGTCCCAGGAGCTTCGTCTGAACGTCTCCGAGGACTACAGCTACACCTGGGCTTTGCCAGTCTCACGACTTCGTGGCTGGGTCCTCCGCTCTCCCGTCGTCAGAGCATGGCTGACGAGGCGACCTTCCAGCTCAAGAGCCACGTCGATAATGCTGTTCCGTCGCTTCTCCCTCGCGGATTACACCTCGGCTCGCGTGCCTCGAGCGCTCGCGCCGTTCGGAACGCTCCACAGGCGACCTCTTACATGTGACATAGACTAATGCCTGAGCACACGTACTACAGCACATGGTCGAAGCTACGGGAGCTAGGCTCGAAGTGCGTAGGAGGTGGCCATATTGAAATGCCGATGGCGATATGGTAGCGCAAATTTAGGGTCGTACTCGATTCTAACGCGCAGGCAATTTTTGGACCCGTTTTATCAACATCGCCAACATCATTGAAAAAGGAGAGTGCCGGCTTGGCGGGCTAGGCCAGCTGCAGCAAGCGGCGGGATCAGGTTTGAATGAAGGGAGGGGGAAAAAGGTCACGCTCGAGGCGGCAAGATCACCGGGTCGAGAGATGCAGGCCCTCCTCACGCTCGCACGCACACACACGTGGACTCATTCTCGCCTCGCAGTCGCCGTGAATTTGAGCGCGCCAAGCGCAATGCCGCCGCTTCGCATTCCGTCGTGGCAGAGAAGGTGCTGCCGGTTGCTGCTCGCGCAAAAATGACAAAATTTGGGGCGAAATCTCTAGGTTGTCGGCTGGGAAAATTCGTTATTTCGAGGGGGTCTCCCGCTGCCATTTCGTTACAAAGATGTCTCAAATACATGTGCTTCTATGGAGTAACGGCGGGGAATAGAAAAACTTGTTGTATCCAGGAATTCGTTATATGGAGGTTCGTTATAAGCAGGTTTAACTGTATTAATTTGAGGCGCTCTCAAGGAATTCAGGCTTTTTACCATAACTATAGAGTCGACAGCTAACTAAAAAAGCATAAAAAGCAAGACACCAAATTTTTGTGTCAGTACTTCTCTAAGCAGTGCATTGCATGCCTTGTTAGTGTGACCATGTCTCTTATAGTTCGCTGCTTGATCACAAATTTTTGCTTACTTTTTCTGCTGCAGTGACCAAGTGACGAGCGCCTCCCACTTCCGGCTTGATTCAGATACTGGTTTGCTGTCACTGGCTTTGCCTCTTGATCATGAGGCCTCGCAGCAGCACATGCTGACTGTGGCAGTGCGTGACTCGGGTGGACCTGTGACACGGCGTGGCTTTGCTCGTGTTCTAGTGCTTGTGACAGACCACAATGACCATCCACCTGAGTTCCTGCAGACTCGGTATGAGGTGCGCGTCTTAGAGACTGCCGTCTCGGGCACAGCGCTGCTGCAGCTTGGGGCCCTGGATCGTGACCGGGGCCGCAATGCCCTGCTGAGTTTTACTGTGGCCTCAGGTAAGCCGAATTGACGTGTTGGTCATGGGGCGAGACAGTGCAATATAAATTAAGAAAAATATTACCTTCAACTGCACTCACCAGCCAATGCAGTAGAACCTCGTTGATACATTAGTCTTTCACACCATTAACTTGCACCAATGTTCATGATTGATAGCTTTTTTTTACCATTGATACGTTCTCGGAAAACACAATTTTTCGACACCAGCATTCAGTACATCGCCAAAGTGTGATCGTATGATACATTTTCCGACCCCTAGATCTCATGTAAAGAAGGAAAAGTGTGAGGCGAGCAAGATCGAGAACAGTAGCCGCTTGCTCGTGTCACGCAGTTTCCGGTAACAGCAAATCTAGAGGGTTGTTGCGCACTGAATTCACAGCTATTGCCGCCAGCCTTATATTTATACAGTGGAATCTCGATGATACGAATCTGACAGGGTCACGAAAAAAATTTGTATTAGCCGAAATTCGTATCATCGAAACACAATTAAAAGTAGCTAAATTAAAGAGTCAAGAGGTGAACTCACTCAGGCACACGTGCGTAAAAAGCATTTACAGTATAGGCCACTTATAACCTAACCATGTATAGTGCAGAACTGGCTACAATGCGGCCTTTTCCGACTCCCGTTTACCCTCCCCTAGAACTCCATGTATACGCATACCACTTACAGTGCAGCCGCGTGAGACGAAATTGCGGCTTCTGCGGGAAAATCTCGCTGACAAGGGCGGTAGCGAGCACGAGGTGCACCCACTGATGAAAGAGGAGATCAACGAGGGCGATGCGGAGGAGGAGCATGAGACGTGGAGCACGAGTCCAAGGGCGATAAAGTCGTCACCGCACGCCGTATGTGCGAGTCAAAGCGCGCGGAAGGCCGTGGGGGTATGAGAGAGAGGGAGGGGGGGGGAGGCAACGCTGTGCTGCGGCGCCAAATGCGTATCTTGCAACCGAGCGCAAGGGTAGCTGGCGACGCAATCTCCCCACGCGAAAGGAGCAAAGCAGGAAGGTAGTGGGGGGGAGCAGCTCCTACTCTGCCAACAAATGCGTTCTTGTACTTTGCGCCTCTGCCGGCTGTCGGTGTTATCGCACGCACCGTATCTTGAAAGCGATCTCCACGCGGCTCTGACCTTTGTATGCGCTGTGCTTACGCCGCTCAGTTTCCGTAGAAGCGATTGACCGCACGAACCTTCGCTTGCTGCGGCGGCCGCGCACGTGGGGAAGCGCGGCCGCTGCGGCGAGTGATGAGACAAAAAGAAAAGCACAAAAGCAACAAAAGTGTCACCGCTTCAAACTCTTCGCGCCCAGTCGCGGCTTCCGTGCTGTCCGGCGCCGCGTCCGCGCCTCCGCACCAAAAGAGAAAGGGAAAACGCGCGTGACTGCGCGCTGTTCTCTTTTCGCGGCAGACGGTGGGGCGGCGTTTATTCGTATCAATCGACGCGGGTCGAAAATCGATTCGTAGCAACCGTTCTCTAGCACGTTGCAGAGTAATGGGGCTCGGCCGGGTCCTCAGAAAAATTCGTATCATCCGGAAATTCGTATTAGCCGTGATCGTATCATCGACATTCCACTGTAATCATCTTCATTGATCTGCATAACAGTGCATGTGGTGTAGTGCCGTTGGAAGCGTACTGCAGGCTTTTGATAGACGATGACGAAAATGTGCGCCGCCTCGTTGAGTGGGATCATTGCAAAACTTGTAGAAGTAAAGCAGCCCACAGTCACTGCATTGGCTCGATGTGCTACATGCTGCACTTGTGCACCGCTTACACAACCAGGAATACAAAAATCATTCATTGTAATTGCGCTGATCTGTTCGATAGCTTTGGCAATGTTGAACATATTAGCAGTCATCGACCACAACCCAAAGAGCACCTGTAAGTTTGGCCGACGTCAACTTTCTACATGTGTGGCCACACTCGCTGTGCTGGTGGTCACGTGATCTCCTGTGGGTGCGAGGCAAATGGCGAGCTGATGTGCCTTGATGATCTTTCCTCGTGGTAAATGTTGGAAGTCATATGAACAAGCCCGCGCGGGCAAGCGCATGCGTGACCTGCACTAGAGTGTGCTAACAATGTTGGGAGAGTGGCCTGAACGCCAGCCTCCACGTGAGGCGTTTGCAGTGCGCAACCGCTCTGAAGCACTGCTGTGGTGAACCCAAGGGCTGCCTGCACCTGGTCAGCGTGGGGGAAGCAGCAGACATCTGCTATGCAGGCCACTTTGAGGCTATTTATCTTTAATGGTGTAGCACTGAATGGTACTTGCATATTTTTGCATGTGTTAGTGCTGCATCAACAAGCTAGGGCAAGAATGATGTGCTAAATGGCAGCTTGCGAGGTCTTACTTCAGTGCTAGAGCCCAGGAATGGTTATGTACGAACTGACCATTGGATGAAGCTTGTAAGAAAAGTCAAGCGTGCAAGGAAAGTAATGAAAAAACAAAATTATTTGTTCAGTGTTTACAACTGCTTGGCTGTTGATGACGGTCGTAACTGGACTTCTGCATTTTCGAATCAGCTGCTTTATGTTTCTGAGCATACTTAAAGGCCTCTTCAAGGCTCTGCTGGAGTTCTGTAGCAAAGACTTGGTGTGCCCCTGCTGGAGAATTTGTGTCTTCCTTGTCACCTGCGGCTTCCCATGGCATGCGGAGCTCACGGCCGTAACACAGCAAGGTTGGAGTATATCCAGTGACTACGCTCTCTGCAGTACACATGGCAAGAGCAATCTTGGGTATGTGCTGGTCCCAGTCCTTGTGGTTGGAGCATTATGCTCGTAGACACTGTTTAATGGTGCCATTGTGGCGCTCGACTATTTGTCCTGCCAGTCGTATGGCACAATATGACGGTCCTTGGTGCCCCAGTGTTTGAGGAGATTGCGCTATAAAGTGCTTACGAAGTGCTTCCCATCGTCACTTGTGATAGCCACAGGTGTGTTATGGCGACAGAAGACTGTAACCGTACACTGTCAGAGTTTCGTACTTATTACTGCTCACAGAGGGAAAAGCTCTGTAAACTTAATGAATTTGTCGATAACTACCTGGAAGTATTTGTGGCTGTAAAGTGTAGATCACCAGGGCCTTATAATATAGACACTAAGCTCTTTCGTGGGAGCTGTGGACTACTGATTGTTCATGAGACAGTCAGTAGTCCTGGCGTGAACCTTTCGTGTGCTGACGGACAGCACAGCACAGCACTGCACATACTTTGATATGTCAGCCTGCAAGCCCAGCCAGACGAACTGTGCTGAGACATGTCTCATGGTTCTGAAAAATCTGGTATGGCCTGCAATGGGGTGGTCGTGTGCTATCTTCAGTGCCAGGTATTGGAGGTGATCAGGTAGCTATGGTACCTTCTTGTTGCCGCTTTTCTGCACCGGCAGTCCACTTGGCTCCAGTTATGTTGTCTCTACCAGATCATGAAGAAGGCAGTGATCAGGGTCTGAGCTTGGGAGCCAAGTAAGTCCCTTGGACCACAGTCTTCAGTTTTGGGAGATGGCCGTGAAGAGCCTGTTCTTTCCGATCTGCACTTTAAACTGCAATGACCGTGCATAGGAAGGCACTGTGGCGCCAATGCCCGTGCGCATCGCAGTTTATGCATGCACCGCTAGAGCCACGCCACCCACGCCACTCCATTTTCAACCTGCCACATGACACAGATTGTCCACGCCAGCCAATAAATTGAAAAATGAAAGCATGTACTGTAAAACCTCGTTAATACGTACCCGCTTACAACGTAGTTACGGTTAACACGTAGTTGGTACAGTTCCCCGGCCGAGCCCCCATTGAAAGCAATGTATTGACTGACCGCTTACGGCATAGTGGCTCGTAGAATGCGTACCGGTTAGCGCGTACCATTTTGACTAAGTCACAGTATGGCGAACAGCATGTTGCGCCGCAAATGCATTTTTTTTTTTTTGCTTTTGAAAAAGAAACGTGGAAACCGCAATTCATTCGGTACTTTGAGGCACCGATCGACGCTGCGTATCGATGGCGCCATGTTGGTGATGGAGATTGGGCTTCCTCCTCTAGACCGGATCGCCAAATGCAGAGAGCGCAGCCGCAGCGTAGCTAAAAGCCCCATCGCCACAACCATCACTCTCGTGCTGCGACCTGCCCATACTGCTGCTCCTTTGCGTGTGTCATCGCATTCCACATGTGTCATCGACGTGGTGACGATCGTGCGTGGTGGTTCAGTGGCGACTGGATATTTCATCGCGCGTGTGACTTCGTCCTAGGAGTGTTGCGTGCATAGTGGTGTCGTTCGTGGTTGCTCATCATCGACAGAATATTTCTTCGTCCGGAGAAAGGGAGCGATGCCAAAACCTGGACAAAAGAATTGCGTGCTATGCGTGAAGGAAAAGTTGGACATCCTTTGTAGTATTGAAAATGGAACAACGAAGACCGCCGTCGCGCGTGCGTGTGGACTGCCTTTAACAACAGTTTGCGGCATATGGAATGTACGAGAAAAGCTAAGGAGCGGTGCTGCATCCAACATTAAGAGGTGCCGCTTGAGGGGATCAGCCTTTCCCGAGGTTGAAGAGGCTTTGGTTTTATGCCTGAAAAAAGCCAGGGCGCAGAACTTGCCAGTCAGCGGCCCCCTACTCGCCGAAAAGGCAGAAATATTTGCCAGTCAAATGAACTGCAATAACTTTTCTTGTAGCAACGGTTGGCTAGCAAGGTTTAAAGCGCACCACAACGTAAGTGCGAGGGTGGTGTGCGGAGAGGCAGCACATGCGGACCATGAAGGTGCCGCAGAATGGCAGAATGGGCCGCTGCCTGCGACTCTAGCCAACTACGCCATGGAAGACGTTTTCAACTACTTGGACGAGTCGGCACTATTCTACCGACTTCTGCCCAACCGAACGCTGGCGTTCAAGGGCAAAAATTGCGCTGGTGGCAAGCATGCCAAAGAAAGGCTGTCAGTTGCTTTCACGGTCAATGCGACAGGAACCCAAAAGCTACCACTGCTTGTTATCGGCCGGTTTGCGAAACCGAGGTGCTTTAAAGGCGCCCACCTGCCCTCGGGCATCATATGCCGAAGCAACACAAAAGCGTGGATGACTTGAAAGCTTTTCGAAGAATATATCCGGCTTCTGGATCGTCGTTTTGCGGGAGAAAAAAGAAAAGTTCTCCTTGTGCTCGACAACGCATCGTCACACGTTACGCTCGATAACTTGAGCGCAATCAAACTCTTATTCATGCCGCCGAACACCACGGCGCTTGCACAGCCCCTCGACCAGGGCATGATTCGCTCAGTTAAGCATTTGTACAAAAAGAACTTGCTGCACAGAATGTTGCTCGCAATGGAGTGCGGCAAGACGTACTCCATCGACATGTTAGGTGCAATACACCTCCTAGCCTACTCGTGGCAGCAGCTGGAGTCCGCCACAGTGGAGAACTGCTTCGCTCGAGCAAAGTTCGTGGTGCGCGTGAGCACTGGCGAAAATGAAGAGACTGCCGACGACTGCGACAGCCTGATCACAGAGGTGTTGGAGCGTCAAGGTAGTACCGAGGCTCTGCAGTTTGAATCCTTTCGTGACCTAGACAGTGACGTGTCAACATCTCCTGACCTAACAGACAGCCAGATTGTCGCCGTTGTTGTGCCTTCTGAAGTTGAAGACGACGAGAACGACGATGACGATGGTGACGACGTCGAAGTGGATCCGGATCCAGGTCCGTCTCTGACGGCAGTTGCTGACGCCGTGGCTGTGATGAGGGCATTTGCCGAGAAAAAAAAGTCTCATGCCGAGGTTGGCCCGCGGTCTCTCGGAATTCGAGGATGCTGTTGTCGCTGCAAGGCCTCCGCGGCGGCAACTGACACTTACCGACTTTTGGTCAATTGCTTCTGAATAAAGCAAGCTATGTACTGTGAACATTACTCATTACTTTTTCTTCACTTTTGAACGGTAAGTCGCGGCTAAATCGTGGTTTTTGGTTAAGGCGTATAACCGGTTAGCACATATTTATCCCACGTCCCCTCCAACTACGTATTAACGAGGTTTTACTGTATACAGAAGCACGTATACGTATACTGCGCTCAAATTTCGCATTAGGGAGTGTGGTAATTGTCAATGAATTTTTCTTTTCACGGATTTCTCATTCCATTATTTTTTCCATGGACGCCCAGCAGCTGGACTTCATCGTTATAACCGATAATGCCACATGTGGACATTGTAGTAAGCGGGTTATTTCACCATGGAACACATACAAAAGTTGACGGTGCAGCAGGTTCTCATTGTTACAGTGAAACTTCACTTGAACAAACTTCAAGGGACCCCAGGAAAGGTTCGTTAAAGTGAAAGTTCGCTAAACTGAAATAGCTATGTTACAACTTGTTATCAGTAGCTAAAGAAAACATCAGTTGTTGAAATGAAATTAAGAACCCTTTTATTTGCAATGCTGCTTGGCTTCCATGTGAATTTCTGCTTATTAAGCATGTTTTGAAGATTGCAGTAATCTTTTGCTGCTTTTGTGCACTTATGACTGCAGTGGTCCCCACACCTGTTTCCATGTAATTCCATAACGCGCCCGAAAAGGATGCAACCATCCACTGCTTGTGTCAAAGCCAGTGACATCGAAAAGTGCTACGAATTCCACAACCATCTCTTGAATCAGTGGTCCTGAAACCGGACTGTTTCTGGATCGCAAATCCTTTAGCCATGTGGCAACAGCGTCGCCTACTTTACTGAAACATCCAGTGCACGGTCTCTTGTGCACGGGTCCGAGCTGCGCACTTTCTGATGCGGCCGCCATTGCTTGACGCTGGCTCTTAATTGTCGACAATGATGATGCCGGGATCCCAAATACCTTTGCAACGTCGACTTGACGCTGCCCAGAGTCCAGCCTACGCAAAACATCCAGTTTTTCGTCTGGAGGCAGGCGCTTCCGTTTGGAACTCGCAACGAGCACGTGGTTGCAGGGCTAAAGCTGCAGCTGTCACTGCAGCTGTGGCTTCGTTTGGTTACGAAAATACGTATGTAGCCAGCCAATCCAGTTCAAAGCCAAAGCGGTCCGACTGTTCATGCTATGAACATGCTATGAAGCACCGGCGCCCATCGTGCACCGTGGGTGGAACTTATCGCGAAGGCCACGTTGAAGCTATACTACAGAAAGTGCGGTTGTACTTGTGATCAATATGACACGAGGGGGCATTGGATGGTGTCACAAAATATGTCCGTAGAACTGAAATGCGCTCTGCACTATATTTCGTTAAACTGAAATGCGTTAGCATTGGTTCCAATGGTGCTTCGGAAGGGAATTTTAAAATGTTCGTACAACTGAATAGTTTGTTTAACCCTTTGAGGGTCGAATTGTTTTGCCACATGCGACCCCCCAGGGTCGATTTTTTTTATTGCTGATTTAAATTCTTCGAAAGAATCTATTTCGAAAAAATATGGTCGTAATTTTTTTTAAAGTGACAGTAAAGTGAGGAAAAAATCGTTTGTGTTCTAAAATACACAATGTCTATTCGTGAATAAGAAGATAAGCGCGCTGAAAAATGGTTGTGTGCACGTCCGGAAACCGAAACAAGTGAGAAGCCTTCGTCTTATCGCCAACAAGGGGCTATAGAGCTTTTGTGATCTCCAAAAAAGGAACCGCAAAAACGGCAGCATCGTTTGTGTATATACGCGGCTGCCTGGGAACAGGTGTAATCGCGCCGCGGTGGGCGATAAACGATCGAGTAACAAGCGGTCACCCTTTGAGAGATTTGAAACCAGATAGCCATCAGTTTAGTGCAACAAGCGGGATCCGCCGCAGGAGAAAACCGTTGCCGCCGGTGCCGCGCGCGCGCGGATGCGCAAGCGAGAGCTGACGCGCCGTTGCCATATAAAAAAAAAAAAAAACGGAGAGCCATTGGCGCAAGTAAAAATTCCACGTCTTCCCGTCGAGTGGCAGCACACACCAAGCGAAAGAAATAATCGAAAGAATCGTGCACTTCGCCGCCGCGCGCGCGCGCGTGCGCTCGGATAGGCGAGCGATAGCCGACGCGTCGTTGCAAAAAAAAAAACAAAAAACGGAGAGGCATTGGCGCAAGTAAAAATTCCACGTGTTTCCGTCGAGTGGCAGCACATGCCAAGCGAATGAAATGATCGAAAGAGGCGCGCTTTTTAAATGTACAAGCGATACCGTACATGTACGCCATTGACCATTTTGAGGGTGTTCGCGGAGGTCGTACATGTACGATATTGACCCTGAAAGGGTTAAGTGACATTCGTTCAAGTGGTATTTTACTGTATAACCAATGTATTGTAAAAACCGGTATTGTTATAAGTGGGTTTGAGTGTATTATTGTTATTATTATTGCATGGTCCTCTATTTAACACAAGTCGGGACTTTTTCCGAGAATACTACTATGTTGAAGCTTGCAATAACTTACCAAGCGTCCAAAACTTTCGCTGTGTAGGTACAGGAGAACTTCAGTGATACAATCCCATTCTGTACAATATCGTAGTAGCTATTTGTCACAGCAGCTTCCCAGCAGTGCTCGCCCACCCATGTCATGTGAAAACGTTGGTTCGCACTCAGTTTCCTATTCCGGTACCAGAAAATCTCGTCGGTTTTCGCAAGCCGCAATCAGTGCTGTCATTGCCAAACCGATTGCGATAAGCGTCTTCCCCTCTATGTTTCCCAGCACACGTAATGTAGTTCCATTGGAATCGTGCTGCACACTTTTATAGGCGATAACACAAACGTGTCGCCGTTTCCTGCTGAAGGCTGCGCAAAGTGAGCGTCATGTTTCGATCTGGTGGTATCGTATTCCGGTGTCACCCACCATCTTGATTTCATTTCGGTTTTTCGTTGCTCTCTTAGGAGTAATCTTTAGCTCGGGTGCTACTACCTAAATACATGTAAAAGGAGAATTCGTTTTCTTACATCTAAAGCGGACAAAATGGATATGTTGCACATGAATCTCAAGAAACTTAGCACAGTAAACCTCGTTAATACATAGTTGGCTGGGATCGGCATTTAGGTACGCACTAAACGATGTACGAATTAACCGCCAGTGCCAGTTTAGCGACTACTTACCGGCCGGAAAAGACCACGTCACGATGCTGTCAAACACACGCACTCTGACAGGCTTTATTTGCGGGTAGGCAGCAAAAAATCGGTAATCTTCACTTGCCGCCGTGGCGGCCTTGCCGCAACGATGGCATCTTCGAACTCAATAATGTCCATGAGGTCCCGCTTACCAACTAAATTAAAAAGCACGGTGTAACGCGTGCACAGGTTAACATGAACATGTCTCGGTCGATGACCGCAGAAATTTGCTGTCAAAACGCTGGAATGGGCAGGCGTGGCAGTAGCAGTGAGCATGCCGTCTCTCGCTTCAATGTGAACTAGACATTGAAAGCACAGTGCATACAAAGCTACCGGCACTAGTTGCACTTTGTGTGCAGATCGCTTGGAAGATGAGGCCCGCGTGGGCGCACACTTTTCCCACGTCGCAGATCGCTTTCAAGATACGGCAGCCACCGCCAAAGTGTACTTCTCCCTTTCTCCCCTCCCCTGCCGTGCCTCGCGTGCACAGGTTAACATGAACATGTCTCGGTCGATGACCGCAGAAATTTGCTGTCAAAACGCTGGAATGAGGAGGCGTGGCAGTAGCAGTGAGCATGCCGTCTCTCGCTTCAATGTGAACTAGACATTGAAAGCACAGTGCATACAAAGCTACCGGCACTAGTTGCACTTTGTGTGCAGATCGCTTGGAAGATGAGGCCCGCCTGGGCGCACACTTTTCCCACGTCGCAGATCGCTTTCAAGATACGGCAGCCACCGCCAAAGTGTACTTCTCCCTTTCTCCCCTCCCCTGCCGTGCCTCGCGTGCTTCTGCCCCGCATTTGTCCCTCACGTTGTGGGGGTCTTCCCCAACCCGTAGCGCGTGTAATCGCAGCTACGTAGGGTTCGGGCGAATAAGGCAACCAGCGAGTCAACTCAACAACGTTTATTGCTGTCAGCAATAAAACACACTTGTAGAGGGAAGTCCGCTCTGTATAACAACTAATAAAATAGGCTTGCCTCGTCGCGTGTGGTAGTCACGCGAACGAGGTCACTCACGGCTTTCAGCAGGTAAAAATCCGGCAGCGTGTGCTCCCCCACAACGTGCATGTGATTGAGTTGGCTGACCCTCGCAAGCTTTCACTCACACATACAGCGTACGGTGCATGGTGACTGATGTTGCCGTGTTTGGACTTTATATGGAACCTCAAAGCGACGTCCATGGTGACGGCAGAAATGTGCTTCACAATAAAATGTACTTCTGCGCGGTTGCTACTTGAATTGGATGTGATGGTGACAGCGAATTCGCACCCCCTACTGGCAGCTTCGCGTTGCTGAGAGCTAATCTCGAAGGCCTTGCTTTTGTGCACAGCAATTGGCCACAGCTTGTGGGGATTGAGGGAGGCGCCGGCGCCATTGTGCGGGCTTCACCTGTTCTGCCATCCGTCGCCTTCGTTCCCCGCTCGCCTTCATTCCCCGCACGTGCCTAACCGGTTCCCGCGGTCACGCTGCGCACGCGGTGGTTTGCGGTGAGGGTGGGGCGCTGACGTCACGGCGGCCGCGTTTTCGGCTGCTAGCCGCGGAGCGTGGCTCTTCTCTCTGGGACCAGTGCATGGTACGTACATGCTTTCCTCTCGTCCGCCGACACCTTTGTGACTAGGACTGGAGCTTGCGCACGGTGCCTTTGCCCGTGCGGGGAGCACGTACTGTGTGCTGATCCTTTTCCCAACGCTAAGCCGACGAGCGGTGCCTAGCGCTCGCGCGAGGTCGTACCACGCCGAGCCGCACTTGCCGAAAGCCTAAGCCGAAGGATATTGCCCGTGCTCTCGCGAGTTGACCCATTGGTTATCGCCAGAGCAAGTAGCATAGCCGCCGGGACTTTTCCTAGCGGCGTGTCCCAGCTTGAGCCTGTGCTCTCGCCGCGACGTGCTATAGGCGCCTGTTATTGTATTTTCCGCCCTGGTGCGGTACCCCTTTGGCTCCTCGCCGCGCGGGCGTTTGTGCAATGCTGGTGCCGACGGCTTCCGTGAACGGTTTCCGTCAACTCGGGGCTTTACTTGTTTTTGCGTGTGTCGCTCGGTAGCCCCTTGCGGCCTCTGAGCTTGCGCGCGAGCGGTGCTGGAGGCAACGGCTGACGCGGCCCTGTGGCTCGCTAAGCTCGAACCCGCGGTGGTTGGTCTCCTGTGAGACACCAAGAACCCACAAGCTGTATGAGCAGTAAATACGTCATGGTGGCCATGTTTTAAATTCACTATCGCTGGCAACTGTCGTCCGGCCATCGCAACTTGAGAATCGAATGTCTGCGCACATGAGATTTTACCGATTTTGTGCCTGTGCGTGTAGAACAAGAAAGAAAAATAGTACGCAATAACCGTTTGGTAGGCAATAAGCGACTATGGCTTAAGCGGTCAGCCAATACTGTACATGGAGTTCAATGGGGGTTGGGTGGAGGAATCTTCGCGACTACGTTTAAACCGCAATTACACATTAAGCGGATACGCATTAACGAGGTTTGACTGTATTATGGAAATACAGCTTTTGCAGAACCCTTGTACACAACGTAATGAGTTCACGTAAGATATAAATTGACATATCGAATTTGTCCACTTTGAATGATCTAATGGATGCCATTTACGGAACCGCGATAGCTGTTCTTGATGCAGAGCTATTAATTTGTAAACGTCATGCTTTTATTTTTTTTTCAACTTTCAAATTTTTGAAAATTCTTTAAGAAAATTCAGGCCTAAATCGAAATTCTGCTTCCAACAGTCACTAATGCTTAACTTTCTCTCTCAAATACAACAAATTTCATTAAAATTGGTCCAGGGGTTATCTCATAAAAGTGTTTTTGCGTTTTACACGTATTTGAATAGGCCACATCAGAGGTTGGCCCGAGCTAATGCTTCCTATTAAAACACTACACAATAAGAAAATGACAATGTATATCTTAGTGTGCTCGGGCTCAACTAGCTGAACACACGTTTGGCCTCTCCTCCTGCAACAATTCATGCTGAGTGGACATGTCGTAACTTCCCGCTAGAATGATCCATTCGAAGAAGCTGTTGACCCGAATTGAGGAGCGCATAGGTAAACTTGCTGAAGCCGCAAAAACGACAATGTGCTGCTCGGGCCACTCGTGCTTTACCAGCTCTGCATCCAACAATATTCTCGTGCAGCAACAATTCGAACCATACTTCGCATTACAAGGATGTCAACTACAGCTGAGTCAGCCAAATTTTGGTGACTTTGGATTGTAAGTTTTTCTGGTTGTACTTAAAAAAAAAATTTCTTTCAGGAACATATCAAGGTTCTACTGTACATGCAGAAAAGGCAGATGTGCTCTACCTATGTGAGCACTGCACACATTACGATCACAAGGTCAGCGCCTGAAAAGAAAAGCAAATTCTAGTGACAAGTGTAGGCAAAATTTAGGTTGCAATTGCAAATTTTATAAAAGTGGCAAATGTGTAAGTCAAGCATTTCAAAACACCGCATACACTGTGGGGTCTCCAAACGTGCCCTCAGGACATAGGAACTACAACATGGTCCTGTAGACAATCACAAGGGCTGTGGGGAGCACACGCACACATCTTCTCCCGCGTACTTCCCTTGTCGCGTGCGCACGTTGCAGACGCATCGCGGGAGCCGGCGCAGACACGATAGAGAGGCACTTCACCCTCTCCCAGTTCTCGCTCCCCTCTCGAGACGCGTGTACCCTAGCCGGAAAAGGGAAGGTATCGGACAGGCGAGGACGACATTCTCCTCGCGAATATAAAAAGAGATAAAAGAGTGCCACCGGGGGAGACCGGCTCTCTCTGGCCTCCCTACCTCTAACCTGCCGGAACGGATATGCCCGCTGCAACCTGCGAGTGACCTCGCTTGCATGACTACCACATTCAACGAGGCAAGCCTATTTATTGCTTATTACAGAGTGGACTCCCCTATGCGAGTGTGCCTTATTGCCCGTATCAATAAGTGTTGTTGAGTTGACTCGCACTTTGCCTTATTCGCCCAAACCCTACGTAGCTGCGATAGCACGCGCTACGGGTTAGGGAGTACCCCCCGCAGGGTATTTATTGCACCTTCATACACCAATGCCAGCAAGCCGAATTTGTAGTTACCAATGAAACATGCCGATCGGCACGGACGAATCGAGGTAGTCTGACTCACCGCAACAGGTTATAAGCAAATATGTTCGCTCCCATGTTGGGCACTTAGCCTAATCGTTCATGTGTACGGTCATGCGAACAGTGGTGCGTGCGAACGATAAAGTTTGTCCATCCTTGCTCCGAAGCCTCATGGAGACGGTCTCCGAGAGTGTGCGAACTGGCATGCGACAAGTCTGCGCACTCTGGCGAGCCCACGCCAGAGTGGAAGAGGCTGCTTTTTGTGCCTGAGTAACCTCGCCGTCAGGCGGCATAAGCAGTGCAACACTCGCACCATCTCTCTTACAATGCTGCAACTACGGCAACCACTGGCAGAGAAGCCGAATTACGGGAGATGCAAGAGCCATGTGGGGAAAACAATATAAGTGGACACAAGAGAGTCGCTACCTACTCCGGCGAAACATGTCACGCGGTCTAACATCAGCACGTGCTTCGTGAACATGTGGCAGTGGCCACGTTGAGGGAATGTCCATAACGTGCTCAATGACTATGTCTCTGGGGTTGTGGGAATCCTCGGATCCCATAACCGCCGCACGGGCAGCGAACGTCGCGTCAAGCGCATGCGTGCCAGGGAGAGTTGGGAGAGGGGACTGTGACGGCTGCCACATGTGGGCGGCCGCCACACAGGACTGTGCTGCCTATCAACATGGATTGGGACATTTCCTGCCGGAGTTTACCATCGCATCTGCCCGGATACTTTGTCAATGCCGTCGTTCAGCGATTTCTCCGACGTAGTGCAATATTTAAGGGTGGAGGGATGTGGGAATGCTCGGATCCCATAACCGGCGCACGGGCAGCGAACGTCGCGTCAAGCGCATGCGTGCCAGGGAGAGTTGGGAGAGGGGAAACTTTCCTTCCGCGGGCGGCGCGCGGGAATCGCAAGCGCTATCAGCGCCACCGGGTGGGTCACGTGAGATCCCGCTGATATTGCCCGGGTCTCTTTGGTCTCCAGCAAGCGGCGACGGCAGAAGTCTCCGCCGTCGCTCCTGTATTCCCGCACGTGGTTAGTCAACCGCGTTCTTGCCGTGGCAAACGCCGCGGCCCCCCCCGTATTCCCCAGTTGGTAAGTCGGAAGCCCTTCTTTACCTAGTGTATTATTCTCTTCGAGGGAACCCTCAGCGATGTCAACTATAGCTAGCTGGCCTGCTCGAAGTGTTAGTTGCAGTCGTAATAAATGCTTTCCGAGGGTACACGTGGTTGTCGTCTTTTGTTTCCTCGAGCTTGTACCGGACCGTTGTTGATGCGCAGGCATGCGACAACCGCGGGGCTCGGTGTGTCGAGGCAGAGGGCCGTTGGCATCCCCCCCATATCCCGACAGGGTACACAACTGGCATCTGTTGGTCACAGCCGCTGTTCTGCAGATGGCATGTCTGTAGACTCCACAGCATGACTCCAGGCCAGGATTCTGGAAATGGTGACGTAGTAGTTGGCATAAGGCAGCGTCACTCACGCTGACACGCCCTGCTGGCGAGAGCCACTGTAGCCGTTGGTGACTGCCGGCTCTTGTCCCAGCCACCAAGGGTTGCGAGCTGGACGCAGGCAGCCGCTGAAGTAACTGCGCCTAACCGGCCACAGACATCTCCATTGCCTGGTGTGGCCTGACCATTGTACTGGGGAGCAGGGCAGACGATGGGCAGGTGACAGCAAACCAAAGGTGGCTCCGCTGACGCTGCACACTCAATGCAGTCGACAAACACAAGGGAGGGGAATTGTGCATGCGTGTCACCCACATGTTACAATGTTTAATTTGGCCAGCAAAATTTTGGTTGCCTTTTCAGATACTAAGTTCACATTGTAGGGATAAGGGGGGATGCCAACGGCGCTCCCCCTCAGCACACCGTGCGCTGCGGTTGGTGCACAGCTGTCCATCAACTGCGGCCCGGTACTAGCTCGAGGAAAACAATAGATGACAACCACGTGTACACTTTGAAAGCATTTACAATAGAACCCCACAGAGGTACGTTTTTCATGGGAGCATAAAAAAAAAACACAGAAGACCTGGGAAGCGCAAGAACCGAAAAAGAGGAAAAATTGAGAAATGAGAGTAGTGGTGCACTGCACACAATTTTATTTTAATTCTTACACTTTAAAAAAAGTCGCAGTCTCGCCCGAAAGCCAAAGCATCGATTGCGATAGCAAATTAGTAGACAGCTATACAAAGTAAGGATAGTAGTTTCATCGTATGTATAAACTTGTAAACATTTGCTTATTAGCTATATTAACAAGCATGGTGTCAGCGCGCACAGGCAAACATGAACAAATCACACTCTGTGAGCGCGGACACTTGCTGTCAACGCTGGTGTGAGCAAGCATGGCAGCAGCAGTGAGCGACGTGACCTTCGTGCTGTCTAACGCTTCAACGCAAACTGAGTGCCGAGAACACACAGCACGCACAAAGCTACGAGCTGCCGACGCATCTGCAATGCCTAGACTCTGCCCCACCACAGATCACTTGCAAGATACGGCCCGTGCAGGCAGTACGCAGTTGATGCCAGAGTACAATGCCGCCCCCTTCCCCCCCCCTGGTGCCTCGAGCGCGATGGAAGGCGCGCTTGCTCCCTGCTTTTCTTTCTTGTGCGAACGAGATTTAGCCAAGGTCGTCGGCTCCCCTTGCACGCTTTCACTCACACACACAGGACATGGTGCGCGGCGAGGGCATATCGCTCTTGGACGTTATACGGAACATCTATGTGCCAAACCAATTTTAGAGCCCCAACGCGTCATAGACACCATCTTTAGGTAGCAAATACAGGACTCAAAGGCCATGCTTTTTCTGGCAGAAACCGAAAATAAGTCATAGGTGTTGCCCCTGGCACTTTGGGTTGCCGATCCCAGCCGCCAAGCCAAGCGACATGAAAAGTCAACATGGCCGCTTGGGCCGGTGCGGGGTGGCAGCTCGCAACGCATGATGCGGGAACGGTCCCACAGTTGCGACGTAATAGTGGGGTTTACCATGTGGGGTCTCACATGTGCTCTTGGGACAAAGGAACGACACATAGTAGTGCAAACAATCAAAAGGGCATTTATTGCACCTTTCATACACTAATACATACTAGCCGAATTACAACCAATAGAACATTCACACGGGCGCGCGACAAATCAAGGAAGTCCGACTCACCGCGACCCGATAGCGAGCGAATACGTTCGCCCCAAGCTATGACACCATCGCCTAGTCGTTCACGTGTACGGTCACGCGAACGGTGGCGCGCTCGAACGATCCGTGTTCGTCCATACCGGTGTCCCGCTCTAAGCCTCGCGCGACGGTCGCGCGATGCGGGCCGGCGCACGCGCGAAGCGTTCGTGCGTGTTGGTCGCCGATCCCCAGCCAAAGAGAGAGCGCCTCCGACCTTTTTCCCCCAAGTGACCCCGCCGTTCGGTGGCGCCAGCATCGCGACACTAGCGCAGCATCGCGACACTAGCGCCATCTCTCGCAACGCGCCGCAACCACCGCCGGGCTTAGCCACGCAGAGAAGCCGGACTACAGGAGACATGCGGGGAAAACAACATCATGGGACGCGTGAGAATCGCGCATCCCCACAACCAATGGATTGGGTCCTATGGGAACTTTGCCAGGACGGGCCGAAAACGACGTAACAGCCAGGAAAACGCACCACCTGGGAATGTAGCAGTGGGGTTCTTCTGTATTATGATTGCAACTACCACTTCCAGCAGGCCAGCTAGCTATAGTTAAAATCACAGGGATCCCTCGACGAGCATAATACGCTAGGTAAAAAGGGGCTTCAGACTTACCAGCTGGGGATACGGACGGCTGTAGCGACTGCCAAAGCAAAACACGGTTGGCTAACCATGTGCGGGAAAATGGGAGTGGCAGCGGAGACTTCTCACTCGCCGCTTCCTGGTGACCAAAGAGCGTCGTGCAATGTCACAGGGATCTCACGTGGCACACCTGGTGGTGTTAACAGCATGGGCAGTTCCCATGCGCCACTTGCGAACGGAAGGTTCCCCTCTCACCAACCTGTTTGGCACGCGTGCTCCCGATGCGACGGTCATGGGACCAAGGATTCTGACAACATGAAGAAAGCACAGTTTCTTGAGTTGGACGAGTAATTTCAATTTGTGCGAGGCTAACTTGAATGAGGGAAGCATAGTACAACACCTCAACTGCACGGTCCACGAAGTTGTGTCCCTCCACCTGTGACAGGCAGCTCTGAAAAGCCCCAGGCTTAGCGGGCCGCTAAACCACCCAGAAGTCTAAATTTAGTTGTGGTGTTGCC
Source organism: Dermacentor silvarum (assembly GCF_013339745.2). Lineage (NCBI taxonomy): Eukaryota > Metazoa > Arthropoda > Arachnida > Ixodida > Ixodidae > Dermacentor > Dermacentor silvarum. The sequence continues at coordinate 2,261,419 of NC_051157.2, forward strand.
GTTGTGCACGAGCCTACAACGAACACGTAGCCGTGAGAATTTTTCGAAATGGTGCCGTAATAGCAGAGTTTGACACGTTTGATGATCGAAACATGGCCCTTGCTCGTTTCGCTCTTTCCTTCGCTACTCTCCTCATCAGCTGGTCTCTCCTCCTCGCTGAGTGCTCCTCCAAATGCCACGTGACATTCCTCGTCGCCAACGCACTTCTCAAAACACTGTCCACTTCCAATTAACCGAGAGCGAACCGACCTCCAGTGCCGTAGAATGTCTGCCGCACAAGAGGTGTCCAAAGTATATGGCATTCTTTCTAAAGATGAAGCGCCAACAGTGACAGCACACTAAGAAGGAACAAAGACAGGACAAGGTGCTACTTGCAACTGTTTCTTGCAGTCAAAGGTGGTTGAATATATATCCATGGGGAGAGGGGAAATAAAAAAAAACGGAGCACTGATTGTGTGAATGCGCACGCGCGAGAACACTGAAGATATGTTTGAAGGGAATCGTGAATCTAGAACTTATCTAAAAACATGCTTTCATTTGTGTATATATTCAGAGACGGGGAGCTGACACAGGCGTCCCCTCTCTTCTTAATCTGGTTGGCCTCCAACAATTCACGCGCCACAGAATCTTTACTTTTCAACAAGATGGTTGTATCATGAAGCCTTGCTTCACATACTTGTTTATTCTCATTGCCACAGGCCTTGCAATGAAGAGGCAAGTTTGAACCATGACCATATTTCAATGAAAGCTTATGCTCCCGCAGGGGATCATTAATACATCGGCCAGTTTGGCCGATGTACTCTTTCCCACACTTCAGCGGTATGCGGTATACGGCAGTTCGGCCGGCGCACCGCCCGCTCGCTGCACGATCGACGGGACAATCGACGACGCGCGCCTCAGCTGCCGGTGCATAAACATCGGCTGCAGCTTCTGTTCTAAGCAAAATTATTTCCGCTGGATAAAGCGATGGATAAATTATACATTATATTTTTAAAAATATCCGCTGTCAAACATTTAACATGAACGAGAGCTCCGATACTTGTCGAGCTCAGCTGCAGAGCATGGCTACTGACGGGAGACAACTGGCTCGGCTGTGCTCGTATCGCAGCGGACGGCGCTCCTAATATCAGCGTATTTTTCTTTTTTGTGTACAATTATTGCAAAGAGCGACAACAACGATAAGAAAATATTGCGGCTCATGAGCGTCATTAATTCATTCCGAAGCGCCGTCCGCTTTAGCTTTGAAGGGAACCGGAAAAGGTATAGCGACGACATCGGCGCCGTCGAGCGATCAGCGGCCGTGAGGCTTCCGCACAAATGAGTCTCGGTCTCGTCCTCTCTACGGCAAAGAAATCTCGCCGTTTGCGAGCAAAACGCTGTCGAAAGGCGGCCCGCGAATGGCAAATGGCGTGCGGCGAGTTACCGTGCTGGTAACATAGACAGGTCTTAGCCGCGACTCGGCGCTTCTTGGCTACCCGCTGTTGCTTCTGTGCCGGTTCACGCTCATGTGAAGCGTGCCGCTATGGACCCTGTTTTGTGGTCTAGAAAGGCCAACACTGTCGCACTCTTTTCGCGCAGCTAATCAGACTGTTAAGCACGACTGTGTTGAACGCGAGCGATTTGGCACTTGCGTTGCAGGCTGTAATTACCGATTTGCAAGTGCGTACAAGCGAGGAATGCGGCGAGGACGAGCAGGGAGCGCGCGTACCTACTAGCAGACTAAACGGAAGTCGTGGGTTCTTGCTTGACCAATCGACAACGTCGACCCGGTTGACATCACCAGATGCACCGTGGTGACGTTGTGACGACCGCTGGGGATACCAGAAAAGCCAAGAGAGGAGGACGGCATTGTTTTTTTTTTATTTTGTGGCGTGCCCACGGCGCGTAGCGCTGCAGTGTTTGGCATCGTTGATCGTGAAGGCATTCTGAACTCGATGCGCGTGTTTACTTGAATTGTTCAAAAAATATCTGAGGTGGTTTAGGGACCCTTTAACGAGTCGCTACTCTGACAACACTGGTATCCAAAAACAACTCCTAAAATAGTCGTGAGGCAGGCAGCTTCGAGGACACGTCAGCTCAGTGAGGTGGTCCTACCCTGCTCGGTGCACACAGCATCCCAACGGACAGCGTCCACCATTCCAGAAGATGTTGGTGCACCTGATGCCAGGCCACAATACTAGATAGCCTGTAGCGGCACATGTAGCTTACATCCACCTGGCTCCCATAGCCACGACTACCAGAGTCAGAGATAGTTTACATAAGAAACACGGACCCACCACGAGGATTCCATACTCACTCACTTCAGGCTTGCCAATATGCTCCACGTGTGCTAGCTAGGCTTAGCTCTCCTAGGATATGTAAACCATGGGTTCTCAAAGTGGGTTCCGCAGGCCCGTGCTCTGTGTTCCGCGACCCACTGATAAATTTTCCCTGGTTTCGCGCTTGCCAAGTGGCTAAAACGGTGAACACGAGGTGTGCTTGATCCAACCCTAGCAAAAATTCTAATACAAAACTAATAGCCTATGAGGTTATTGACACTAACACAGTCTATTAGGTCTACTAGTGTATTAGTCTAATAGGTATTGGTGTATTGGTCTAATAGGCATATTGGTCTAGTTGGTTTATTAGTGTATTAGTCTAATAGGCCGATTAGTGTTAATCTAATAGGTCTATTGGTGTGAAAGAAAATGTTGCAATGCACCAGATACAGAACGAAAAACAGGTAAAATTGCTAAAATTGCTAGAAGTATTTATTAGCACAGCATGTATTTTTAGTTTCCTCTTTTGAGATCTTCGTCAGGTCAGCAGTCTTGATTAAGAGCTTTTCGTTGACTTTGACCAAACGACGTCCTTTTGAGTAAGTGGTGAAAAAAACCTGGGCACAAAAATACACACGTATAGAAACAGTTAAAAACAAGAGTGCTAGTTCTACCACGAAACGTTTAAGCTGGCAATATTTGTTTCCAAATTAGAATAATGTGGCTCCACAATTACCAAACTAATTTTAGGACAGTGCGATATATGCTTGCTCAAAATGTTTATCATAATAAAAAATGACGCCACCTGACATGACAGAACAATTGTAAAGCACACAAAATCAACAAAAGATGTGTGTTCCATCGAAACAGTAGGCAGATATAAGGAACTCTAGACAGAAATCTTGCACAGTGTTGTCGGAAACAGGCATGTCATTGCTGCAACGCACACAGCAATCGGCCTGACGGCACTGTACAGAAGTATTTACGTCCACCATCAGGATAAAAAAAAAAAGAAGAAAACACTTCCTACTGTACTATAGAAGCATAAATAAGAAGTATAATTACCTTGAAATGGTAAATCGGCGCCGGTGAAAACGCTGCACATCAATGCACACTGATAGATCCACAAAGCCGCAAAGACCAGGGGTAAAACAGTTGCCTTGCGTTGTTTTGAAGTCACAACAGCAGCCATAGATAAAACTATCCAAATATACTACTGCATGAATGAGATTGCGCAGGCGCTAACACCACGGGTTCCTTAAAAACACATTGTTCATTCACTAACACGCACGCCTCGCCTTGACATTGCAGCCGCCATTGCACACGTGTTGTGCGCAACCACGGCTGACTACGGTCGCAGTTTTATGTCCTTCCCGCCCGCCGTGTTCCCTTCTCTGCGATACTGCTCTTTGATGTCAATAAATATTACGGCTATTTATACGCGGTATCAAGTTAGCAATTTAGGTTACAAGTTTAACATTTACTTTGTGCGCACTTCAAAAGAAAATATGACTCTGATGAAACTTGAGCGCAAATAAATATGGTTGCTGCTATCATGCTATTGCACCGTTGTTCGTAAGCTGACCAGGCACCCCGATTCTGCCTTGCAGTTTACGGCTGGTTGTTCGGCTTTTTTTCTTTTTCTTTTTCTTGAGGAAGTATTCGCTGTGCTGTAAACACTAGCTGTTTCCTCAACGACTCATCGCGACGAGGCTCAGTGAAGCAAAATTGGCAACACCATGTAGGCGCGCACGTCGTTTTTGTGTATTGTCGCTGAGAGCAGAATTTTTAATTATTCAGTGATTAATTAGAAACACCTCTCCGTGAAAGCAAGCGGTCCGCTAGTCTAATTTTTCATCAACTTTCACAAGCAAACAAGAGCTGCGGAGTCCAGCAGTACATGTTGTATCAGACCAGCAGCAATCTGTATAAGTCCAATATCACCTATTAGTCTAATAGAGAAACTAGTAGACACGGAACACTGTTTGTATAAGTCTAATACACAGGGCCTATTGGTCTTATAGGTGAATCAGTACGACTAATAGAAATTTCTATTGGTCTAATACAAAACTTATATACTAACTACTACAAACTGTATTAGACTAATACAAACTTCTATTAGAATTTTTGCTCGGGAAAGAACCTCTATTACCCATGCCTGAGTGTCAACCCTATAATACCCATGCCCGAGTGTCAAAAGCACATCACAGTGCGTAACAGCAATGCGCAAACTGCACAATAAATCCACAGCCAGCTTGTAGCCACCCAACCTCCAAAAACGGGCAGCGCGCCTAACCTTTCATAATTGAATCTCGGAGGCCGTAATTTACCACCATGCGCCTTTCTCCCATTTGCATCTAGATAGGGTAAGTGCCGATAGTGTGCGCACTGACGTATGTGTCGGAAGAATAAAAAAAAAAAAAAATGCACGGAGCATCACAAGTGCACGCACGCCGCAGAAGAGCAAAAACTACGCTAGCGTCCAACCGAGACGATGCGGCGTGATCCGCGTTGCCATGGTCTTCAGCAACCATCGTATGCGATAAGTGACTGACTGCAACGCCAGAACGCTTCGTGCCTAATTGTGCCCTTAAAGCCTTTATTCTTGCATTAATCGCCGTGCGTAACACCACGTTAGAGGCCTTCATAAGTGCGTAGTCGCCATCCATGATCGCGTCGATAGCGACCATGGTTTTGTCTGCACTTGTTGCGGCAAATCGTAGTTTCATTTGACTTGGTGTGTGCGTCGGCCGCCTGCCTTCTGAACTACAAGGTCTCCGTCCATGATCGCGTTAATAGTGGCTGCGGTTTCGTTCGCAGTGGTTGCGGCAAGCATTAGTATTGCTTTGACTCAGTGCAAAGCTGTCGATGTAAAGAGCACCGGCTACATCGCGATGGATGGACAATTTGTTGGTGGCCAGCTCACTGGCGAAAAACTAATCGGGATGTGCGCGCGATAGTGAAAAGCGCTTCTCAGCTGAAGACGTGCGCTGCGAAGGTGTTGCGAGGCCTTCGCTGCTGCTAGCGCTAATTCAACAGATGACGAGAATTTCAGCTTCCGCACTGCTCTTTTGCAAAATAGAAACAAGATTTGCCGATTTATTCAGTAAATAAATGCACGTTGACTAGCATTTGTTTGTTTTCTTAATGCACCTTCGATAATTCGACATTCGGTTAATTAGGGCATTTTAATTCAGTTAATTCGGGGGGGTTCCTTGACACTTCATGGGGCTCAGCAGGGTTCCCTGGAACGAATGTGCTTGAGAACCCCTGATGGAGACCATGGGGCTTTCGTACCGATGAATATCTTCCAAGAACTTCTGAAAAGCCTTAGCATGTCGCATGTTGACCAAGTTCTAACACGCCGCAGCAAACATTGCCAAACTCTCAAGAAAGCACGCCACCGACTCTAGCAATCCAAATTCATGTTAGGCCTACACTTCAATCGGTACAAAGCCCAATCATTCTCGCGAATGGTGGCGTATTCAAACCTGCTTAAGCTCGTCCATCCCTGTGCCCCGCCCTGAAGCCTTGCGAGATGGTTCCGCAGAGTGTGGCAACAGATGTGCGACAAGTCCACGCCCTCTGCTGACCACAAGTCAAAGTGGAAGAGGGGACCCTCTTGCACCCGAATAACCCCGTTGTTAAGTCGCATTAGCAGCCCAAATCAAGAACAAATAACAGTACAGTTATTACCTTCAATGGTGGTAAAACATGAAAATATGACGTCCTTATAATAAAGCTCTCTTATCACTATAATTTGCCAGGAGGTCTATTTACATTATACAAACCGACAAGCAAGAGAAATAAGCTGTTAGTGAACATTATTTACTTTTCATGTTAGGATGGACACAGGAAACCATGGAAGATGATTTTTTAAAGCACTACAAATGTGTCAATGGAAAAAAATAAATCAAGGGCACAACTTCAGCGCGAGCTGGACATTTGCTATACATATATCTGCTACGTTTAGCTGGTTGTCTGCATTGTCTCACTCTTTTCCATCATACAGTGCATCATGTCTTACATTGGTCATGCAACGGCTCACTCGTAGATTGCTAACGAGGAACTCCGCATGGAATGAGTACCTGCAACATTCACGTGTGGACCATTGCAGTGGTGCAGCTGCGGTTGTGGGAGGAAAGATATAAATTCCCAGCATTGGCGACACACAAACACGTACTTCGCAGAATTGTGTTGCAGTGATGTGGATCTTAGTAGGAACTGCGCTATCGTCTTAATGGCCACTTTCCCGAGTCGAGACAGCCCATGGTTCTACCACAGCTTTGGCCAGTCTCCCAGAATTTTCTAGTACATTCTACCCGCACGGCCTTTTTTGTTGATGGTATTGTGTAGATGTTCTGCCGGTGGGATGAGCGAGAGAGCTGGCGGCTTTAGTAGGAGCCAGCAGTCCTTCCACACACCCATTTTTGGATGTCATGCGCTCTTCTAAGTTTTGAAGGCATGGTGCAGTGGAAATTTTGAATCGAGGGGCAACACAGAATGTCTGTTTTGGGACAAGCACGCGTTATTCGTCCCATTCTCGTCGCCAATAATTTCACAGGCTATGGGGGCATAGCCTGCAAGTGGCAGCAACCATGCTGCAGCCGCGACAGCTGCATGCAGTCGGTGGCAGTGAACGACCAGCACGTATGGCAGCATACAACAAACTGACTTTTTTCTCTACACCAGCGTTGCCCACCCAAGCAGTAACTAGTTACACTTCCTTCTCTCAGCTCTCTTTATGGAATCGTTGCGATGGCGAGTGCTAGCGGTCATCTAGTGAACTTTGTTCACGTGTATATTTAGGTGCATTACAGCACACTTTGATTAGTAAATTGACGATTACTGCAACACTGCCCATAACACTACAAGCCTTCATGTAGTAGTTTAATACTTTGCTCGTTCATGCATACTTTCATACTTCACAAACCATACTTTGTATGATATTTCTCGCACGCTTCTTGGAATGGAATTCTTGGGTTACTTGCCAACGCCCTCATCGAAATGCGGCCGCCATGGCTGGGATTTGATCCCGCGACTCGTGCTTAGCAGCGCAACACCAAAGCTGCGGGGGGTCACCGCGGGGTCGTGCTTTCTTAAAAATGTATGAACGAGCTTCTACGGTTTTCAAATTCAGAAAGGGACTGCAAGATCTCTGAAATGTAAAAGAAGCAATGATGTCTTCTTGGTGGGGAAATCATTTCATTTTGCCAGCAGATGGAAAGTTAACTTGCTAATGCACCTCTTGCCCTGTCTTACTGAGCATTTTGTATTGACCCAAGTGCACTGTTCCGATGCAGCGACTTACACAAGTTACGAATGACTGAACTGCTTCAGTGGCTCTTGAGAAATTAAGAGCTTGCAGGTCAGACATGACCATATGAGAAAGCTGGTTGCCTGTTCGATGATCAAAGTTAAAGTCTCCAGGGAAAAAAGAAATTTACTGTGCTGTCAAAAGTCTGTGCTGTCAAAAGTCTGTGCTGTCAAAAGTCTGTGCTGTCAAAAGTGAACTCATTCTCCTTGGTAGTCATTGCTCATGTTGCAGTTCACTGAGCCTCCGCACTGGTGCAGCAGCATTAGGCCAGTTTTGCGGCAAAACCAGTTATCCAGTTATTCAATTCACCGGTTATTCAAATTCAAAAGCTGAAGAACCGGAGTAATTTGTTTGGCTGCCTGTTTGTTTAGCTGTAGTATCCAGATATTTGAATATCTGGAAATTTATTATCTGTACTGGTATGGAAGTTCTTTGAAAATCTCTACTCTGGTGTGAATGTTGAACAAGAAAGTGACTAATTATTCCTAGCGTTTGTCAACATCGTGCGTGGAATTTAGCAGCCTGTTTTTGAAGGCCACGCACAGAATGAAAGCTGCCGGGATACATTTATCTCTCTTCACCATCACATCGCCATTAGCGTTCTTCAACTCGCGACTACCATTATCTACTGCAGGAAACATTACCTGCAGGAAAACAACAGAAGGGTCTTGCTGCACTAGCTGAGCTGCAGAAGTCCTGCTTGCATGTGGCACAAAGCATAAGAAAGAAGCTGCAGTTTCGCCCGAAAGGCGAAGCATCGATTGCGATAGCAAATTAGTAGACAGCTATGCAAAGTAAGGATAGTAGTTTTATCGGCCATATAAAGTTGTAAATATTCGCTTACTAACTAAATAAACAAGCACAGTGTCACGCGCACACAGGTAAACATGAACACATCTCGCTCGATGACTGCGGGAGCTCGTCAAAACGCTGGAGTGAGAAATCGCGCCAGTGGCAGCGAGCAAGTTGACCTTCACGCTGGCTCTCGCTTCAATGTGAACTAAACGTTGAAAGCGAAGCGCATACGAAGTTACCGGCACTCGGCGAATGCCCTTTGGTCCATCGATGATCGCTTTGAAGATAAGGCCGCTGCGGGCGCACACTTCAGCCGCGTTGCAGATCGCTTTCAAGATAGCTCTGTAAGTAGCAGCCGCGTAAGCAGAAGGCACCCTCCCCCCCCCCCCCCTCCTCCTGTTTCCGTCACCTCCTCCCCCGTTCCTCGCGCGTGAACGAAGAGCGTGCGCTTCCGGCCGCCTTCCTCTGTCACTTGCGCGAGATTCAGCTGCGTTTGCCGGCTCACCCTCGCACGCCTTCACTTGCACACAATGCACGGCGCGTGGCGACGATTTTATCATCGTTGGACTTTATACGGAACATGACGACGACGGTGTCTGCAAAAATGCGCTTAGAGTGTCCATATAATTGCTAGAAGGGTCTGTTGCTGGGTTCATTCATTCATTCATTCATTCATTCATTCATTCATTCATTCATTCATTCTTTATTATTAGAACACAAAATATACAATCTCAGTAATTCGTCAGCCCACCAAAGCAAGTATGCTTTTGAGCGGGACAGGGGAGTGCTTTGGCCTGAATGACACAGTTTTGTGCTTCAAACAAAGGAAACAATAGGAAAAAAAAAACAATAGGAAAAAAAACAATAGGAAAAAAAAATAGGCATAGCAGGAAGATAAAAAAGAAATATACATATAGATACACATTTTCTTTATGTAGCAATAACACGAAGTTCGTGAAAGCATCTATGCTTTTATGCGGACCACTGTATAGTTTCTATCAACAAAGTATAGTACATGTTTCTTTCGGTTTTCCCCATTCCTCCTTTTCCGTTATCCTCCATTGCTCGACTAATTTCCAATTGTTGTTTCTGCACAAGCAATAACGTAAGCAATTACATATTTCAGCTAAAAAAAATATTGTGTGTACAGCACGACCCTCCATTCCATCATATGTAGTAGTGAAATGTTTTAAAACAAAAAAAAACAGACACGAAAAATAAACATAAAGAACACAATATCCTAGTCCATTTTATACAATAGTCAGCGAAATGACGTTGGAAAAACTCCCTTCACATCGTTTCTCTTATTATTCCCAGTCATTTAGCAGAACCGTGTGGTGTCTTAATTTTTTTATTTTCCTGAGTGACGATACGTTGGTGACTTCTGGTATTTTATTAAAGTAGAACGGGTACATAAAATGCCCTCGTTCTTTTACCATAATTCATGAACGCTTGAATGTCTCAATGTCGCAAATCCCGAGTTTTTACGTTTTTTGTTTTAAATGTTTCATCAAAACAGTGCTTCGTAAGTACTACCGAAAGAAAAAGTTGTTTAGTATCAAATATGCCATGTTCTGCCATCAGCTCGCTGTGGCCAACCTGCTGTCTGTTCCGTATGTTATGTTATGGGTTATTTTCTGTATGATTCTATTTAACACGTTTAGCCTATATGGCGAGGCCAGTCCGTATATCGTAATGCCATATCTTAATACTGTTTCACCCAGAGCCTTATAGGTGAGTTTTCTTAAGCAAAGATCGCATACTGATCTGATTTTGTAAATAACTGCGCATACTGTTCGGAGTATTTTAGCTACATATTGTATGTGATGGACAAATGAGAAGGATTCATCGAAGATAATGCCAAGGTATTTTATTTTGGTAGCATACTGCATACTTTGGCAGGAGTATCGATTGCAGCGCTCACTGTGCAAATATAGATGTTCAGTCAGTTCCACTTTTTTGTACGGGCTGTGGAAGCAGATTAACTGTGTTTTTTCTTTGTTCACAAATATATAGTTGTTCTCAAACCATGTCATTATTTTGCATATATCTTCTTGTAGTAAAGTAACACTTTCATTAAAATTTTCGTGGGGTAATATTAAAGCAGTATCATCCGCAAATTGGTAAAACTTTGAGTGTAACGACAAATGGGCCAAATCATTGACATACAAATTAAAAAGCAGTGGGCCTAGCACGGATCCTTGTGGGACTCCATGCTTTATGTGAATTAAGTTGCTCTCTATATTTTGAATTCGAACAACCTGATATCGATTTTTGAAGTAGTCTTTTAAAACCTCTATGTATGGTCCGCGGAATCCCATTTGAGCTAATTTTCCAAGGAGTACTTCGTGATCCAACGTGTCGAAGGCTTTTTTAAGATCTAAGAAAAGCCCAATTACCGTCTCATTTTTATCAATTTCACTATTCACTATGTCTGCAAAGTCTTCTAGTAGTGTGATTGTGCTTGTCTTGCAACGAAAACCGTATTGTGAGCTAGACAGCAGATCAAATTTTTCGCAAAAGGCAACCATTTTTTTGTGAATAAGCTTTTCCAGAACACACAACAATGCTGGCAAGTTTGCTATAGGTCTATAGTTCTCGCACTGTTGCCTTCTCCCGTTCTTGTAAATTGGTTTAATCAAGGATACTTTCATTGCGTTACGAATTAGACCCGTCCTAAATACTTCTGAATAAATATATAGTAATACAGTCTTTAAACAAGTAAAGTTAAACAGTATCTCACAAAATCTAATCCCATCATATCCTGGCATTCTAGTAATGTTAAATGATCTTATTGCATCCCAAACATCGAGATCAGTTACCTCACTCAAGTATGCAGAGCTGATGTTTGACTTAATTGCTATGTTGTATGCCACCCTAGGGGAATTTTCTCGAAGTTTGATAACAGTATTCGCAAAGCAGTTATTAAATTTGTTTGCTACTTCAACCATTTGTCGTCTTCGAAAATTATTGCTTATGACTTCGTCTACGCTGCGCTTTGTTTGTCTGCCCGTTAGCGAATTTACTACGTTCCACGACTTTCTCAAATTAAATTTACACTCATTAAGCTTGTTACTATACTATTTATTCTTTGCTAGCCTTACTGTAGCCGTTAGTTTATTTCTTGTTTGCCTAAATTCTTCTCTCAGTTGTACGTCTGATTGATTGGCCTTACTTCGGTGCAACAGCTTTTCTTTGATGTAACTTAACTCTTTAATTTCATTGGTGATTCATGGTTTTTCTACTTTCCTTTTTTTATAGTAATTACCTTTCGACATTTATCATAAAATGATTTCAATGTGACCATTAGTTTATCATAAGCTTCTAAATGGTTTAGTGTTAATAAGGTATCTCAATTAAATTCTTTAATTAATCTATCCATCTTCTGATTATCAAAGATATCAAACTTATGTTTAGTTTCCCCATGTAACTTGGTTATGTCTTTTATAAACATTGTGAGAGCAATAAAGTAATGGTCAGCAACCTTTTCTTTTACTATACTTGTTACTGGTTGCATGCTAGAAACACGCGTTAGTATGTGGTCTATACATGACGTCGTAAGTTTGTTACCCAAAAATTCTTCTCGCGTAAATCCTGTAATGTTGTTTTCTAATCCATAACTTGAAATGAGAGTCAAATAATCACTGACATATTTTTTCATAGAAGAATAGGTATCTATGTTGAGGTCACCTACGAGAATTATGTTGTCTCGTTTCTCTAGTGTCGTTAAAAGATGCTGTAATTCACCCAAAAAAGCGCCTATATTTTTATCTGGTGGCCTGTAGATCGCGCAGATTATAAATGATGCATGTGCACTTTCGATTGGTAACAGTAGTGCCTCTGCCTCGTTGATTGTGTGGGGATCGAGGTGCCTTCCCGCGCCTCGTCCCCCAGCTCGCGCGTGGCGCTTAGCTCGATCCCCGGGAACCGCCGCCGTAACGGCAACATGGCGGACATGGCGAGCGCGCCGGACTTACTTTCCCGCGCAAACCGTGCTTCTCCCCCCCGGGATTGGACTTGCCCCGCGAGAACACGTCACCGGGACGCGCCCTGATTGGCCTCCCGCGCGGCGGCCCCCGGGCACCCTCTCCACCCGAGCTCTCGTCCGCTGAGCGCTTCCTCGCCGCGGCAGAGGCTCACAGGCTCGCAACGAGGTGGTTACATGAGACCTTTGTTCTCGCGACTCCTCGTTATCGCGCTTGGCGGACCGCTACCCGGTTAGCCCTAGCGCAGCGGGCGCGCGTACTCGATCGGTCTTGCGGCGAGCCTTGGCCCGTAAGCGCCGTGACTGTAGCACTGAGCTGTACCTTGGGTGAATAAACCCGTGTTTGTTGGCGATCTGACTCCGGAGCCTTCTCTGCGCCGTGTCGGAGAGTCGACGAACCCTGCCGTAGCGCCTTTGTGCGTTGCGGAGTGGAGGAGCGTCGTGCCCTTTCCTGACCGTCGCTCGTAGGGTAAGCCTTGTGCAAACCCATCTCCACATAACTGGCGCCCAACGTGGTTTCGGCATGGCATCAGAGCAGGCCCCTTCACGGCCCTCGTTCCTGCTAGACCCCCTGGCTACGGACTTAATGTCCTTCGACGCGGACGACACCGACAGCAGGAGGTACGTTCGCCTCGGCGACCCTCTGCTTTCGGCCACCGGGGGCGATCCCTTCTTTGGACAACCCTTTGGTGACGACCGCTCGGATGTGTACGATAGTCCTAGCCATGCCAGTTTCGGGTTTCCTCAGCTGTTTGAGACGCGCGCGGAGCAGGTGCCTACTAGCCCCTCCGACGTGCTGTTTCCGCTCGCTGGCCCCTATTTGTCCCGAGCGCAGCAGAGTACCCCGTGTGTCGCATCGGAGCCACCCCGCTTAGATGCCGGCACGAATACGCTCGCCGGCCTCCCTCTGTCCCGAGCGTTGTTCACGGCGTCATATACTGCGTCGGAACCACACCGCTCTGCCGGTGCGCTCGCGGGCCTTTCCCTGCCCCGAGCACAGGCTGGTGTCGCACCGGAGCCTCACCGCTTAGGTGCTGGCACAACCTCGCTCGCTGGCCTCGCTTTGTCCCGAGCGCAGTTTAGTGCCCAAAGTGCCGCATCGGAGCCACCCCGCTTAGATGTTGGTACAAAACCGCTCGCTGGCCTCTCCTTGTCCCGAGCGCAGCTGGGAAACAATGTCGAGCGCGAGCCACCCCGCTCAGCCGACAAAGTCGCCGCGCTTTCCGACTACCGCTTGCCTCATGCACAGCCGAGCGACATTTTCGACGCGCGCGAACCACCCCGTTCCGCCGTCGATCAGTTCGCCGGTCGCGTGAAGCCTCATGCACCTGTCGGAGCGGCAACCCAGCTCTCCTCCATGCCGTTTACTGGCCCCTTAGGGTCGAGTGTGCATGTTGGAGAACAGGCGCAGGTTGGCCCTTCTCAGACCGCTGCGCCTGGCACGGAGCAAACGCCGCTGCACACCGCAGCAGCTCAGCTTCTCCAAGTCCTGATGGAAGCGGCGCGCTCGCAGCCTAGTGCTCCAAAGGGAGACCTCCAGTCCCCTCAGCCAGGCGTGCCGAGCAGCCTACGGGTACCTCTCCCTGAGTACGGCGGTTATTCGGACCGCATGAGTGCTACGGAGTACCTCGAGGCACTGCACCGCTATCAACAGGCAATGCGGCTGGACGACAGCGCGATGCTAGGCACTGTATTGCCCGTCTCGCTAACAGCCCACGCGGCGCGGTGGTACCGACTTGTCGGCCACCAAGCTCGTTCGATGGAGGAGTTTAGGACGCTTTTCCGCAGCGAATTCCTCCCTCCTGACTATGAGCGCCGCATGCGTCGCGAGCTAGAGCTTCGGACCCAACACCCCGACGAATCTCTGCTCGAGTATGTCAGAGCTATGCAGGAGCTTTATCTTCTTGCCGACCCTTTGGCATCTGACGCCGAGAAGGTAGAGCGGGCCATTCGTCAAGCCCACCCAACCTTCGCTGCTTACATGCGGAGTGCCCGTTATCGTGACCTAAACGAGTTGGCCTCCGATGCGAAGCGGATTCAGGGCGACATACTGGCAGCGAGAGCCTACTGCCCGCCGCCACCGCCGTCCGCCTCTCTCGAACCTCGTTGTGCGTGGGCTGGTGGTGACTCGACACCCCGTAATCCCCCGAAATACGAGGCCACGAGAGAGTACCGAGAAGCGCGCGACCTTTCTGACCGCGCTCTCGACCCGTACTCGTACGCCCGGGCGCGCTGTTCTGCCCCGCACGGCCAACGAGAGCGGGAACCCCGTGCCCCTGCGCACGAGGGGAAATCCGATCGCGGTGCCCCTTTGGCTAGCGAAGGAAAACCACCCAGCGCCCGAGACGCGCCCAGGCCCCCTCAATCGGACCGAGGCGTTGTCTGCTACCGTTGTCATGAACGCGGCCATATTGCCCGAACATGCACTATAGTGTTCTGGAATAGGGGTAGTGGGCTCAGATGACGGCTCCGCTTGAGGCCCTTGATGTCGCCTCCGAGAGATGGCGCTACAAACATTCTCACCTGAAACGTTTTGCAGTCTGGCGCGTACGCTATGCGGATTATTTCACTGCATAGCGTAAATCTAAATAAGTTCTTGCTATCTGTATTACCGGAAAGGCGTCAATTTGCATTTTGTGCTATATATATAACTTTGCCATTGTGACTGCGACGGCTCGGGAGGTGTTATCGATGACCTCGCGAGTGCATGAATTTGGGCGCTGGTTCGCCACTAAAGTGGGCAGCTTGCGGTAGTTTGTAGCAGTTGCCAGTTACTGTGACGATAATGTGAGCGCGATGATTTGTTTACAGTACTAGTTATCACCGTGTAATCGTCCACTGCGGTCCACTAAGGCCAGCGTCGAGCTAGCGCCGCTCTCATTAGCAGTGGACCGTTGCCCAAGCTGACCGCACTTGGTCAACTTGCGGACAGTTTTATTGCATCATAAATGCATATACACGACGTGTGGGTACACATCGCCGGAAAGAAAAACACGGCGCATCTATTTATGAAAAATTGTTTTCCTTAAACTATCAAACAAGCTTATTTCTAATTGTATACAATAATTCGAGCAATGTGTTGTATAAGGCATCGCTGCCGACTGCAGCGCCATTAGATGGCGCGTGCTTGGGAGCCGGCCTGGAGAGGAAGAGGAAGATAGAATAAACAGTCAGGGACTGAGTAATGTCTGTAATGTCTCCGGCGACATACGCGGCTTCAGCTGGAAGCGTGCGCCGCATAGGGCAGAGAGCACACTACCCAATATTCTAGTACACTGTACATGCACTGTGCGCCGCCCGACGCAAGAGCCTCCTCCAAACAGAGGTTATCTGATTGGTGGATAAAATTAAGGCAGGGGTGAAATTTCACCCACCACAAAGTACAAATTATGTTAATAGCCATGGCTAGGTGGCGTATGCCACCGCCCGATTTAAAGGGTTCAGCCTCATCCATCCATCCATCCATCCATCCTCGCCCGTCGGGAAACGGCGTCGGCCGCCGGTGAGCCCCCTATCTCCGGCGGCGACAGTAGGGGCGCATGGTGGTGAAACGCAACCTCTGGCTCCAATGGCGTGTCGCGCTGGCACTGACTCGTCCGCCACGCCGGCGCCTTTCATCGCCCTTACGATCGCTGGCCGACAGTTTGTGGCGTTGCTGGATAGCGGGGCCTCGGTCTCGTTGTTCGGCGAAGAGGTTATGGCTCATTTGCGCCGGCGTTCTGTCCGCATTAGAGCCTGCGACACTGCCTTCCACCTCGCGAGCGGCACGGCTACCTCGTGCGGCTCGGTGCGGTTGGTTGTGCGCTGGGAGAATCGCGTGCGCCGTCAGCGCTTTGTGCATCTCCTGGGTCTTTCCGTGCCCGTGATACTTGGTCGCGACTTCCTCGCCCGCACGGGTATCGTGATTGACGTCGCAAGCGGAGGCTACAGGGCTGGCCCTTCCGGCCCCCTGCAACCATTCGCTACACTCCCGCTGGCCACGGCGGCCCCTCAGGCGCCGGATGCCGCGCGAGTGAAGGATGAGAGGAGACCTAGCGCGGCCCCCTTGGCTCGTGTCCCTCACTCCACCGCCGAAATGGGCTCCTTGGCCGGCACGGCGGAAAACGGTCGGTGCGATCCGCTTTCTCACGAGCGTTGCGCTGCTACGGCGGTCAAGGTTCCGGCTACCCCGGCGACCACCCCGTTAAGCCGCAGCTCGGACTGCTCGCTGCCGCCTTTGTCTGACAGCTTGTCGGTGCACGAGAAGGCACGCCTGTCGTCGCTGCTGACTCGTTTCAGCGCGATGTTCACTGAACGACCGGGTTGCACCTCCCTTGTGCGACATCGGATCGACACAGGCGACGCACTGCCGTGGAAATGCAATCCTCGCCCCGTTAGTGTGGCCAAGAGGAAGGCAATTGACCAGGCATTGGATGAGCTTATTGAGACCGGTATTGTCCAGCGCTCAAACAGTCCCTGGGGTTCTCCGGTGGTAATGGTCCCTAAAAGAGACGGCTCTTTTCGGCTCTGTGTGGACTACCGCCGGCTGAACGAGGTCACGAGGAAGGATGCTTATCCTATGCCTAACGTGGACTCAATCGTGGCTAATCTAGGCGATGCGTGCTACTTCACCACCCTGGATGCTAGCCGCGGCTACCTGCAGGTTCAGGTGCAGGTTCGGAAAAAACTGCGTTCACCTCTCACCGAGGCCTTTACCAGTTCACCCGTATGCCATTTGGCTGCTCTGGAGCCGCAGCTACGTTCCAGAGATTGATTGACCGCATTCTCGGGGATGCTAAGTGGCGCTATGCGCTGGCGTACCTCGATGACATTGTCATCTTCTCTCGAACGTTCGAGGAGCACCTCCACCACCTGGAGGACGTCCTCGAGAGGTTACGTGCCGCCGGGTTGACACTAAACCCGAAGAAAGCCCAAATAGCTGAGACCCGCATTTCCCTATTGGGCTTTACCATTGACAGAGGTCGTGTTCTGCCGTGCGAAGAGAAAGTCCGAGCTATCCTCGAATACCCGACGCCGGTGAACATTCAGGGCCTTAGGCGCTTTTTGGGTATGGTGAACTACTACAGACAGTTCATCCCGAATTGCGCCGCTCTTCAAGCGCCCTTGACCGCACTGTTGAAAAAGTCGGCACGATGGAGCTGGGGGCCTGAGCAAGAGGGTGCCTTTCATGCACTATCCCGAGCTCTAGTGGCCACAGCCGAACTGAAGTTGCCCGACCTCAACAGGGAGTTCGTTGTCCAAGCTGACGCGAGCGACCTGGGCCTTGGGGCTGTGCTGCTTCAGGAGCACGACGGCGTTCTTCGACCAGTCGCCTTTGCAAGCCGGTCACTGAACGCCGCCGAGCGCAACTACAGCGTGACTGAACGGGAATGTCTCGCTATAGTTTTTGCTCTCCGGAAGTTTGACTGCTACGTCGACGGAGTGCCATTTGTGGTGGAAACGGACCACATGGCGCTCACCTGGCTTAAGCGCTTGCGCGAGCCTTCGGGCCGCCTCGCGCGCTGGGCGTTGACACTGCAGCGGTACAACTTTGTTGTGCGCTACCGGAAAGGGAGTTCAAACGTGGTGGCGGACGCTTTGTCGCGAGCCCCCGTTTCGGCGTCTGATCCTTTGATCCGCCACTCCCATGAGCATTCGCACCAAGTAGAAGCCGGAGCCTCAGTCTCCAATGGCTCGAAAGGCGCGACCCCCGACGGCGAAGTGATCCTCGGATTGCCAGCCCCGGGAGAGGACGTTTACCTGGTGGATCCCGTTACCTCATCGGGTATCGTCTTCAGCAGGCAGGAGTTACTAAAGGCACAGCAGAGCGATCCATTTTGTCGATGAATTGTCGACGGGCTCACAGAGCCGAGCTCCCAAGAGGAGCGGGGCGGCAATGCCGTCGGGCGCACCCGGACAGCTGGTATTGCTGTTGGCGCCGAGTGCGATGCAGCTGGTATTGCTGCGGGCACGTTGGATACATATCTGCTTGACGCCGATGGAGTTCTCCTGCGCTACATCCCATCTGAAGAGGCTCCTCAGGAGTCTTTCAAGGTGGTGATACCCCGCAGTCTAAGGAAAGCCACCCTGAGCTATTTCCACGACTCGCGGGTGGCCGGACATGCGAGTGGCCTTAAGACTTTCCAAAAGTTGTGCCGCTCCGCTACCTGGCCAGGCATGAAGCGTGACGCTCTTCACTACGCCCGCTCATGCCGCGTGTGCCAATGTATGAAGCCTCGCGCGGGCAAACCCCCCGGGCTCATGCAGCCAATCGACAGCCAGCTACCCTGGCAAGTCGCGGCCTGTGACATTATGGGACCCTTTCCCAGAAGCCGGCGAGGCTACGTTTTTCTCCTGGCTGTCGCAGATCACTTCACGAAATGGGTTGAACTTTTTCCCCTTCGGAAGTTAACGGCACGCGCAATCTGGGACAAGTTGACCGAGGTCTTTAACCGCTTTGGCTTTCCGGCGGAGCTGATAACGGACAACGCGTCCTACTTCACGGCCAAGGTGTTCGTGGATGCGTGTGCTGCCTTTGGCATTAAGCACCGCAAGACAACCACGTATCACCCACAGGCCAACCCGACAGAACGGATTAACCGGAACCTCAAGCCCTTGCTCGCGGCCTTTGCCCAGCAACATAGGGATTGGGATGTCTGTCTTAACGAGATAGGCTTCTCCTTGCGGTCCACGGTGAACCGTTCGACTGGGTACACGCCCGCTTTCCTCAACTTCGGGAGAGAGCTGCCAAACCCCATGGACCGCGTTCTGCGGACCGGCAGCGGGGCGTGCGCCACGAAAGCCGGCCTTTCCGGCTACGCGGCGGAACTGCGCTCACGGATGGACGCGGCCCTTGACCTGGCCCGTTCCAACCTGGCAAAAGCGCGAGCTGGACAAAAAGCCCAGTACGACCGGTCACATAGGGACGTGCACTATGGTGTCGGCGATCTCGTCCTCAGACGCAACCATGTCTTGAGTGACGCCGCCAAAGGCATCTCTGCCTCCCTGTCGGCCAAATGGTTGGGCCCGTACCGAGTGGAGACCAAAATGTCCCCTCTGGTATACAAGCTGGCTGACTCCCAAGGGAGACCAGTCGGCGGTCCAGTTCACGTCTCGGACCTCAAACCTTTCGTTGCCCGTAGCAACGACTGGGGAGAGGGGGAGGCGGTCAACGAACCGCAGGCAAACCGTGATACGGCTGGTCCCAGGCCACGCCACCGGTACAACCTACGGAAACGCACCTAGGCAGGTTTTCTCCCACCAGCTGGTAGCCGGACTTATTCCCTACCACGCCGATGAACGGAGAGACACAGCTACGGTGCGAAGGCGCACGTTGAATGGGTGACAGGCCCTTTTGGCCTAATATACCCTCTCGTGCTCACCCGCCTTTAGACGCGCCTAGTCAGCTTTCTCCCCCTAGCAGGTAGCTGGACTTCATTCCCTACCATGCCAGTGAATGGAGAAATGTAGCTACGGTGCAAGGGCGCACATCGAAGCGGTGACAGGCCCATGTGGCCTAATATACCCTCTTATGTGTTGCCCAAGCCTCAGCCTGGCAAACGCCCCTTTTTGGGCTGTCAGCCAGGCGGGCAACTTCCTTGGCACGCCGACTATGCCGGGGGGCGTTCCTGTCCTTCACCTTGCGTCGTCCAGTCACTCCCTGCGCCTGGCTCCACTGTGCCACCAGTCTTGCTGACCACGATCCCGGCTGTCCCTGGCCCTACCATGCCAGCCTGTTGCTGACCTCAAGGCCTGCTGCTCCTGGCCCTTCCGCCATGACTGACTCCTGCCTCTGGGGGCCACGAACCCGTGCCAGCCTTGCCTCCTGCTGCCTAGGCTGCCGCTAATTGTGGCTGGCCCCCCATCAGGTGCTGACTCCTGGCCGAGGATGGTCACTCCGGCTTCTGCTGCTGACCTGGCTGCCGGTCATCCCGGCCTGCTGTTCCTGCTAGCGTGCATTCCGGGGAGCCCAGTGACTTCTGTGGTGGCTGCTGCGCCAAAATGGCAGCCACGCCTCGCGCGTTCCTGGCTGCTCCAGTCCGGTGGACCTCGAGTGTTGCTGGCTGAACCATGGTGCTGCCCTGCCCCGTCCTGCCTGGGCTGCTGACTCTTCCACCTGGCAGGGGTCCTTCCAGTGTGCAGAACTTTGGTGGCCAAGGCAAACCCCTGGCTCTGTGTCAAGAGAAGCGACGTCTTGTGGGGGAGCACACGCTGCCACCTTCTCCCGCGGGCGCTCGCCCGTCGCCGGCGCACGGAGCGCCCGCGACAGCAGCCGGGTGGACATCTCGTGCGCGCACACCGCGCGCTGCGGGAGCCGGGCGAACACGGGAGAAATGCACTTTGCCCTCTCCCGGTTCTCGCTCGCCTCTCGCGACGCGCGTGCCGCGCGGGAAGAGGGAAAGTATCCGGCGGGCGAGGAGGACACTCCCCTCGCGGAAAGGCAAAAAGGCATAAAAGAGCGCGACCGAGAGACCCCCGCTCTCTCTGACCTCGCTTGACCTTCTGCCTGGACGGATTTTACCTGCTGAAAGCCGTGAGTGACCTCGTTCGCGTGACTACCACACGCGACGAGGCAAGCCTATTTTATTAGTTGTTATACAGAGCGGACTTCCCTCTACAAGTGTGTTTTATTGCTGACAGCAATAAACGTTGTTGAGTTGACTCGCTGGTTGCCTTATTCGCCCGAACCCTACGTAGCTGCGATTACACGCGCTACGGGTTGGGGAAGACCCCCACATTTGGCGCTACCAACGTGGTTCGAATTCGGCAACACGGCGAGTTTTCTTTTCTGTTTTTTGGAGCTGGGACTACTGAAGTTGCAGTAAACAATGGCGACGGGCTTGTCTGACTTTCCAGATTTGTTCATGTTGTCGGAGGTCGCGGGAGATAATCAGATGCCTAGTGCTAACGCGGCGGCAGCTTCCGAACAAACCGGTAGCTTTGATTTTGAGTGTTTCACGCGGAACAGTCGGGATCGCGGAAACGCCACGTTGGCAGGGTTTAGGCCTGAGAGTAGGCCTAACACGCCTAACACCTCGCCGCGTCATCCCTGCGGACTCAGAGCCACCTATGCCTCTAAATAGTTCGACGCAAGCTGCGGATGCGTCCGAACCTTCGGGCGGTAGTATTCCGTCAAGCGAAATAATGCTGCAGAATGCGCTGCAAGTCATGCAGAGCTTAGCCGGCGCCCTGCAGAACACCATGCGGGCCCCGTCGCAGAGCGAGCGACCACGAATTAAGGTAGACATGCCTACCTATAGTGGGTACCACGATCGCACTAGTGCAAACGAGTACCTCGACCGTCTGCAGTATTATCAGCAAGCAACAGGGCTTTCAGACGCCGAACTTCTCGCGCGCGTGGTCCCTGCTTCACTGACTGAACAGGCGGCTCGTTGGTTCCGACTGGCCGGACACAGAGCCCGCACAGTAGAAGAGTTCCGCGCGAACTTCCGCGAGGAATTTCTTCCGGCCAACTACGAGTGGCGTTTGAGGAGAGAGTTGGAGTTGCGTACCCAGCATCCGGACGAGTCCCTGCTGGAGTATGTTCGAGCGATGGACGAACTTTATCGTCTCGCAAGCCCTCTCGCCACCGACGCCGATAAAGTCGAGCGCGTCACACGGCAAGCGCACCCGACTTTCGCGGCCTACTTCAGGGGATGTAGGTACCGAGACTTAGACGAGCTCGCCACCGAAGCAAAGCGCATCCAAGGGGACATCCTCGCGGCGCGAGCATACCGTCCGCCTCCACCCGCCGCGCTGTCACTCGAGCCTCGCTGCGCGTGGAACGGCGGCGGGATCGCTTCACATTCCCTGAGGGTCGACGCGTCGGCATCGTTCGCCGACGAGCAGGTCCAGCGTGGTTGGGAATTATCAGACCGCGCCTTGGACCCGTACGCCTACGCGCTGAAAACAGCACAGCATAACGCGGCACGCAGTGCGCCGCGGCAGGAACTTGCGACTAATGCGAGAACAGAGGAGCGGCACATGCCGACCGCCGAGCGTGGAAGCTACGGCCCGCCGGATTGGAGCGACGGGCGCCCACGCCACCGAGGCTTCGGTGGCCGTTGCTACCAATGCGGCGGACTGGGGCACATCGCCCGTGACTGCGCAAGCACGCCGGGCCAAGGTCGAGCACGTGGTTCGGGAAACGGGCAAGGCCGCCGGTGATCCACCTTGGGTCCCGGGCGGCGATCTCGAACACAACTGGCGATTTCGATTTACTTGCGCCTTTGGCTTGTCGCGTAGGAGATGTCGCGGACTCACAGGCGCCGTTCATCGAGCTAACGATAGCCCGAAAGAAGTTTGCCGCATTATTGGATACTGGGGCAAGCGCTTCTTTATTTGGTGACGAGGTGTTGCAGCATCTCCGCGAGAACAATATCCGCTTAAGAGATAGTGACATCACTTTCCGCCTTGCTTCCGGCACAGCACAATCGAGCGGTGCAGCTAGACTAGTTATTCGTTGGGAGAGACGCGTCAGGCGACAACGCCTCGTACATCTTCCCGGTCTGTCAGTGCCTGTTATTTTAGGTCGAGACTTTCTCGCCAAGTCGGGTATTTTGATAGACATCGCCAGCGGAGGTTACCGAGAGAACGGAACGGGTGTTTTGAAGCGTTTCGCAAAAGCGCCCGTGCCTGCGGCGACACGCCAGTCTCCGGGGGCGGCGCGAGCGGGCCACACCCAGCCGCAGCCGAGCGAGCAAACCGTAATCGGTAAAGACGATCAAAGCAACGGAGAGACGGTAGCACAACATTGTGCCGCGACGTTGCAAGGGGCAGCGCACCCACTTTTGTCAGAGGTCAACAGCCTGCCGGAGAGAGAACGGGCACGACTGTCATCGCTGTTGTACGAATACGACGCGATTTTCACGGACCGGCCGGGCCTCACTACGTTAGTCAGGCACAGGATAGACACGGGTGACGCTGCGCCGTGGAAATGTAATCCTCGGCCGATAAGCTTGACTAAACGGAAAGCACTTGACAGCGCCTTAGACGAACTCATCGACACAGGCGTTGTGGAAAGGTCGAACAGCCCATGGGGCTTCCCGGTAGTTCTAGTCCCGAAGAAGGACGATACTTATCGCCTTTGTGTAGACTACCGCAGGCTGAATGAGGTTACGAAGAAGGATGCGTACCCTCTACCCTCCATTTCCTCTTTAGTATCTAACCTAGGCGGGGCGAAGTACTTTACGACGCTCGATGCTAGTCGGGGATATTTTCAGGTCGAAATGGACGAGCGTGACAAAGAGAAAACGGCTTTCACTTGTCACCGCGGGCTCTTTCAGTTCAAAAGAATGTCTTTTGGCTTAGTCGGAGCTCCCGCTACTTATCAGAGGTTGATGGACCGAGTTCTAGGAGATGCGAAGTGGCAACATGCTCTCGCATATCTCGACGACATAGTGGTTTATTCGAAAACATTCGACGAGCACTTGCGACACTTGAGAGACGTCCTAGACAGGCTGAGGTCCGCGGGTATCACGTTGAACCCGAGTAAAGCTCAGATAGCTGCGAACAGAATAACGCTGTTGGGATTCACGTTGGACAACGGCCGCATTCTGCCGAGTGAGGATAAGCTCGAGGCTATACTTAGCTACCCTTCGCCGAAAGACATCGGCGAACTGAGACGCTTTCTGGGATTGGTGAACTTTTATCGCCAATTCATTCCAGACTGCGCGGCAGTGCAAGCGCCTTTAACGAAGCTCTTGAGGAAAGACGAGCGTTGGACTTGGGGTCCAGAGCAGGAGGCGGCACTGCGCGGCCTCACAAAGGTGCTCGCTGACACGGCAGAGTTGCAGCTGCCCGACTTGAACAGGGAGTTTGTGATTCAAACAGACGCAAGCGACCTGGGTCTAGGTGCAATTTTGCTTCAGGAGCACGGAGGCATTCTCCGACCGGTTGCGTTCGCGAGCCGTTCGTTGACGCCGGCGGAAAGGAACTACTCGGTGACAGAGAAGGAGTGTCTCGCGATAGTTTTCGCTCTGCGAAAGTTTGACTATTATGTCGACGGAGTGGCTTTCACGATTGAGACTGACCACATGGCTCTCACTTGGTTGAGGCGCTTGAGTGAGCCGAGTGGTCGCCTGGCGCGTTGGGCACTGCTGCTGCAGCGTTACGACTTCACCGTGCGCTACCGCAAAGGAAAAAGCAATGCCGCAGCGGACGCACTTTCGCGAGCGCCCGTCCGAGGCGAGGGAGAAACCCTGGCCGTAGCCCGAGTAAGGGACGCGGAACAACCGTCGATCCTGGGCGAGAGCGTGAACCACGTAGATGTTGTCGGTTCCGCAGGAGTTGTCTTCAGCAGAAAGGAGCTGTTCGAGGCTCAGCAGAAGGATCCGTTTTGTCGAAAAGTGCTCGACGGGCTCCGAGAGCCGGGCGGCGCGGCCGCCGCGCACATGGAGGCAGCTGGTATTGCTGTCGGTGCGGAGCGCTCAGGAACAGCTGGTAATGCTGTGAGCGCACTGGATTCCTATCTGCTGAATTCCGACGGCGTCTTGCTGAGGTATATTCCCTCCGAGAACGACACAAGTGAGGCGTTTAAGGTGGTGATACCGCGCGCGTTGAGAGGAGCACTGCTACGCTACTTTCATGACTCGTGCATTGCTGGGCACGCGAGCGGCCCCAAGACTTACGTTAAGTTGTGTCGCTTCGCTACCTGGCCAGGCATGAAACGGGACGTGATTCGCTACGCCCGATCGTGTCATGTGTGCCAAAGCGTGAAGCCCCGAGGCGGACGACCGCCCGGCTTCATGCAGCCTATCGACAGCCAGACTCCCTGGCAAATCGCGGCATGTGACATCATGGGACCGTATCCCACAACACCGAGCAGGAACAAATTCTTGCTGGTGGTCACGGATCACTTCAGTAAATGGGTAGAACTTTTCCCCCTACGAAAACTGACGGCACGGGTGATCATGGATAAGTTGATGGAGGTTTTTACCAGGTTTGGTTTTCCGGAACAGTTGATAACGGACAATGCGTCCTACTTCACTGCAAAGGTGTTCGTTGACTCATGCGCCGCACTTGGCATTAAGCATAAGAAAACGACAACCTACCATGCCCAGTCGAACCCCACTGAACGAGTCAATCGCAACATCAAGCACATGCTTGTCGCGTTCTCTGAAAGGCATAAGGACTGGGATACCTACCTTCCAGAGATCGGGTTTGCATTGCGATCGACAGTGAACCGCTCGACTGGGTATGCGCCTTCTTCTCTCAACCTGGGGAGAGAGCTGCCGAATCCGATGGATAGGGTTCTCGCGGATCGCAGCGGAATGCCAGTCGCGCCGTCAGCACGAGCTGAATACGCGACGCATCTACGTGCCAAGATGACGGAAGCTTTACATAAAGCACGCTGTAATCTTCGCACTGCAAGGGCACAGCAGAAGGCGCAGTACGACCGCTCGCATCGGAACGTCCACTACGAAGTGGGCGATCTGGTGCTTCGACGCCAGCACGTTCTCAGCGATGCTACCAAACAGTTCGCTGCCTCGCTGGCGCCGAAGTGGACCGGGCCGTATCTAGTGAGAGAGAAGGTTTCCTCGCTTGTTTACCGGCTCGAGAACAAGAAAGGAAAGCCGATCGGCGGACCGGTACACGTATGCGACCTGAAACGCTACGTGCCGCGTGATGAGCAGTGGGATGACGATCAGGCCCTCCCTCAACCGCGATCGGTGAGAGAGAGCAGTCAGAACAGAACGGCGAGCCCGCAGCCGCGCTACAATTTGCGTAGCAGGCGAAGGTAATCTGACTGCTAGTTGCGTAACCCGACGACTGCGAGGAACATTCGTAAGTCCGGGTGGCGTTGCGTACCGCGTGAGCATACAGCCGCGCCGGGCTGGCACCTTGGTAGTTCCTGCCGGGGAAGCGAACGTCTAGTGACCATGGAGCGCCGAGTATGGACGACGAGTCGTCAAGGCCACGACGGGAATGTGGCGTGAACGCTCGACGCGTGGGTGTGCGGTTTCACCAAAGACTGCTGTGAGGGCCAGTGCGGTGATTATCCTGTGCTGCGACTCGAATTGGTGATGATGCTTGCGAACATTCCCTTCGCAACAGACGTCGATGGTGTCCCCGGATACGGCCAACTATGCTGCTGATCACAGTGCCGTTCCGTGCAGTTTGCTATGCAGTTGCTGATAATAATTTCCAGGAGCAGAGCAAGACGAGATACGGCCGTGCGAATTGCCTGCAGTACGCGCTGGAACAACTGACGCCCTTGCAGTACTGACGGCGCTACGCCGGCCTTGGAGCCGCACGAACCGCTAGCCGGCGGACGACCACCCCCTCCAGCGCAGCCGACACCTAGGGCGCAGCACTGAGAGTCACCTTCGAGCCCCGACAACGATCCCGCCTCGCAAGCCCGAGCAGTGCAGCTGACCAGCCGCCTCCGAGTCGGCATCAAGTGTCCGCCAGCTGAGGGCTACATCACCACAACGCTTCCTCGGTCGCCAACCTCGGCGGGTACTCAGGCAAACGGACGTCCCTAGGTGCCAGCCTCAACGTACGGGGGCCTTCTTAAGGGGGGGAGGATGTGGGGGAGCACACGCTGCCACCTTCTCCCGCGGGCGCTCGCCCGTCGCCGGCGCACGGAGCGCCCGCGACAGCAGCCGGGTGGACATCTCGTGCGCGCACACCGCGCGCTGCGGGAGCCGGGCGAACACGGGAGAAATGCACTTTGCCCTCTCCCGGTTCTCGCTCGCCTCTCGCGACGCGCGTGCCGCGCGGGAAGAGGGAAAGTATCCGGCGGGCGAGGAGGACACTCCCCTCGCGGAAAGGCAAAAAGGCATAAAAGAGCGCGACCGAGAGACCCCCGCTCTCTCTGACCTCGCTTGACCTTCTGCCTGGACGGATTTTACCTGCTGAAAGCCGTGAGTGACCTCGTTCGCGTGACTACCACACGCGACGAGGCAAGCCTATTTTATTAGTTGTTATACAGAGCGGACTTCCCTCTACAAGTGTGTTTTATTGCTGACAGCAATAAACGTTGTTGAGTTGACTCGCTGGTTGCCTTATTCGCCCGAACCCTACGTAGCTGCGATTACACGCGCTACGGGTTGGGGAAGACCCCACAGTCTTCACCTTTCGGACTGCTGGGGCCCCTTTCTCCCTGTCGTGGTCCTGAGGAAGACGACGACACCCTCTTGGACTCTGCCCCGTTGGCTTAGCCCTCTTTGGCTGAGTCAACCTTGCCACTTGGCCTCGGTCAGCCACTTTGGAGGCTGGCCTCGGTCTTTAGGAGGGGGGAATGTGGGGATCGAGGTGCCTTCCCGCGCCTCGTCCCCCAGCTCGCGCGTGGCGCTTAGCTCGATCCCCGGGAACCGCCGCCGTAACGGCAACATGGCGGACATGGCGAGCGCGCCGGACTTACTTTCCCGCGCAAACCGTGCTTCTCCCCCCCCGGGATTGGACTTGCCCCGCGAGAACACGTCACCGGGACGCGCCCTGATTGGCCTCCCGCGCGGCGGCCCCCGGGCACCCTCTCCACCCGAGCTCTCGTCCGCTGAGCGCTTCCTCGCCGCGGCAGAGGCTCACAGGCTCGCAACGAGGTGGTTACATGAGACCTTTGTTCTCGCGACTCCTCGTTATCGCGCTTGGCGGACCGCTACCTGGTTAGCCCTAGCGCAGCGGGCGCGCGTACTCGATCGGTCTTGCGGCGAGCCTTGGCCCGTAAGCGCCGTGACTGTAGCACTGAGCTGTACCTTGGGTGAATAAACCCGTGTTTGTTGGCGATCTGACTCCGGAGCCTTCTCTGCGCCGTGTCGGAGAGTCGACGAACCCTGCCGTAGCGCCTTTGTGCGTTGCGGAGTGGAGGAGCGTCGTGCCCTTTCCTGACCGTCGCTCGTAGGGTAAGCCTTGTGCAAACCCATCTCCACAATTGTTATGGACTGTCTTTCACCTAGCCAATTGTTTCTAACGAATATTATAACGCCGCCTCCTCTTCTGTCGTGGCGGCATACAGCAAATTGTTCAAAATTGTTTATTTGATATAATTTAACATTGATGTCATCTACATTCACTTCAGTCAGAATAATCGCATCTAATACATTTTTGTATGGCTCTAAATAAAGCTCTAATAAGTCCCAATTCTTATGTATGCTTCTGATGTTAATATGGATCAGGTCAAGGCATGCAGCTTTTTCTTCCTCGCAGATGTATCTCTGCCGAGGAACTGTTACGGCCTGTTGGTACTGCCGAGATACTGTTACGGTCTGTTGGTACATACTTGTAGAAAGGATGGAACCCAACCCTCAAGACGCAAACACGAGAAGAGAAGTAGACGGACACACGCTGGGACTACCAACAAGTTTAATGAAAACAACCACACACAAGTTCGCGGGGAAGCTAGAGCGCGCATGCCTCGTACATACCACGTGACTATCAAAGAAAAAACACAAAAAGACACCTAGTAACCACACTTTTCCAAATAAGCTATTTCTTTCTTTGCCAGCGATAACGAGGGCACACTAACACATTAATTGTCACCATGTTTTCAGATATGGTACGCTTCAATCAGTTCTCGTTCGTATCGTGTGGTTCCCCTGCCAATAATTTGTGTGTGTTCTAAAACAGGTGAACAGCCGCACACTCGGCAATGAGCAGGCAGGTTTGCTCCTCCTCCTGACGTGACAGACGTTTCATGTTCTTTTAAGCGGACATTAATACAATGCCCCGTCTGGCCTATATGGTATGTGATAAATAGAGGCCGGATCTTCAGGCATTAATAAAGCCCGTTTTAGGCGCCAAAAATAGGCGGGCAAAACAACGTTTTAGGCCTCCAACGTCGTAAATATAGGCACAATAAATCTTTACATAAATGCCAATTATTTCAAACGAAGACGTGCGCGGCCTGTATCTACGACCAAAAAACAAGAAATGTTATTGCGTATGATGGCACAAAGGCGCCAACAGTTGAACATAGCCGTGCAATTGCCCCATAACTGCTGGACTAATGACGATCCATTGGCTTAATTCTACAAGCACACTGCTCATATTCATGTTCAACATCCACTGTACTTGAGCGTCGCATATAGTGAAACAGGCATGAAAAAGAATACTTGAAAGTTGGGAATACTGATAAAAAAAAAAAGCGCTACTGTCTGCCTGGCGCAAATAAATTAAGACACAACAAAAACAGATAAATAATGAATGCAAGAGAGACTACGATTTATTAAGAAATTAACATGTTCTTACTTGAGGACTGTTAGGTACAACTCTGTCAATTTTCTCGTATACAATGACATTATCCGAATTGTACAGGCAAAACGTCCCAACACTGCCAAATACACTTCCGCCCAATTTGAAGTGCACATGTTTGAAGAAATATGTGTAGAGGGCACGCGGAACGTAGTCCAAAAATCGCTGTGAAGATTGTGTAAACACATCAAACTACCACCATCTCCAGATTTTTGGATTCAAAATTGTGCCTCTTGTCACTGAGAGTGATCTTGTACGTTGAGAAGGAACACTTGACGGCGGTGAACACCTTAAAAACTAAATTACAAACAAAACAAAAGCCGCATGCACGCAAGTTTTCTTCCTTCTATTGCTCTTCACTCTCCTTTCCCGTGACGGCTCTCCGTGGTTTCGCATTCGCCAAACGCTTGCGCCATGTGAGCGCGGCGGCGTATTTTGACCGGCGCCTCCCATTTCACTGCTGCTAGCGGTTGTTTTTCAGGAGTTGGTTGAACTAGAGGACTCAGTTAAACCCCATAGACTTCCTAACAGTCAGTGTTGCCAGGTAACATGAATAACGCTCTCTAACTGCACTCGAAATCGAAACTTCAGGGTAAATAGTGTTCATATGGGCGCCGATATTGAAAATAGACATTTATAGGCATTTAGGCACAAACGCCAAAATAGGCATTTATAGGCACTATAAAAACACTATAAAAGCCCTTCTTAACCTCTAATTCATGCTCATATATCAAAGTGGGGCGATAGGAGCGCAAGGAACTAAAAAAACATTTGCCTAAAATCCGGTCTCTAGTGATAGACAACATTTTTGATGCAAGTTGTGAAATTATGGCTGGTACTGCAGGCACTCCTACGCTTACGATTTTCAATCCTAGCACATAAACTTGACATTTTGCATGGCGCTGAAAAGAACCCGAACGCCGTGCCTTGTGGCAACATTTTTCACATTGTGTGAAACCTTGTGGATATACGGCATGACTTCCACTCGCTTACGGTCCTCATTGGCAGTGTTAAGTGCTCTGCCTTCTGTTTCTTTTTTCAACTTTTCCAGTTTTGCCTCAGCTACTGCCTTGAGGACAGTGTCGGGAAAGCCGGCCACCTGTAGATGCTTAGTCTGCTCATGAAAACTTTGCTCCACTGAATGATGGCAGCTTCTATTGAGGACATTGTTGATGCAAAGGGTGGCTATTCCACGCTTCACTAGTTTAGAGTGCGACGACTCGAATGGTAGAAGCTGTTTCTGGGTTCGAGGCGCAGACATCCAGCAGACGTGACCATTGTCAGAGAAGGTTACAAGTCTAAAAACCTATTTGCATTGTCTGATGCCAGTTCTTTCGTAAAATTCAGCGCCTTCGTGCACGCTCTGAATGAGCTAAAATATCGCTTGAAACCAATTCTAGTTCCAAAGTTCTAGTTTAGGTCCTTCAGGTTTAACAAGATCAAAAAATCAACAACAAACCTGAAGACCTTGACTACCCTATCGTCATTTAAAGAGCTGCTCAAACTGTTGTCAAATTTTGAAAGAAAAGTGTGACATAAGACAGGTGCCACATTGGACCCTTTGCAGATACCATTCTTTTGCACAAACAATTCATCCTGAAATTCAACAATCTTTGACGATAGGTACATGGTTAGAGGTTCCAGGTTAATAGTTAGAACTGCCCCGTTTTTTTCGATGAGCTCCCACACAGCTACAAACAAATCAGCATGTGGCGATAAATAAAACAAGTCCTCTACGTCTTCGGAGAACGGCGTGTTGGCAAAGAGCTGTTTTTCACGCAGAAAGTTCACCACACAGTCCGAAGAATTGGCAGAAAAACCGATCAGCTACAATGAGAGTCTTTAGCTAACGTTAAAGTAAAGGCCTACCGACTGCTGCCAGGTTCCCTTTTCCATTACAATGGCTCTAAACGGTCAGTCAACTTTATGAGTCTTAGCTGCAAAGAAGACAGTCAGTTTGTCCATCTTTGTTTTTCTTACCTCTTTTGCTAGCTTAGCCATGTTAAGCTCACTGAGAAGCTTGATAGCCTTTGTCTTGAGTTTTACAGGTTTTTGGGTTACCTTTTTAAAGTTCTTTGCAACCGCTTGCATAGATTTTCTGAGAATAGTTCGCGGGGAAGGACAATGAACCCGCCTTCTTTATCAGCCTGTAGTAAGCTAGGTTCTACTCACGAAAATACCGAACAACGGTGCGTAGTGAGCGTTCGCCGCTTCTATGTGGCCTCTCTTCAGAATGCAGAAGGGAATCCACACCTTCAGATATGCAGCGTTCCTTTTCTTCTGACGATGCCTTGCTGGCAATATGATGAACCGTTGCCAGGAGACGCGATGGGGGCACGGTGGGTTCCAAGCTGAACTTTGGTCCCTTTTTTAGTAGCGAGTGAATATCAGGCGGCACTGTCTGCACTCGAAGGTATGTAACCGATCCACCAGAACGCCCGGTAGATGGCTTGCGGGGTAGATTCAGTCGCATAGAGTTCCAATATACCTCAGTCAGCTGTGATGCCATACGTCGGTGTTGCCGCAGTGTGTCCAGTGAGCGATAGTCCTTTTTCCCATTCAAACAAAGCAACTGAAGACAACCTTGCAAATGACCATCCTCTCTTCTAGCTTCGGACTTCAAAATTCTGCATATGCATTTGCAATGGCCAACCGAAGCCTCAAGAAGGCCAAACATGCTAAGGACACCAGGAGGAGGTACCCCAGTTTTGATGTAACCTGCTAAAAAGCGTGCCTTGCACGTCGTGAGGGAAATTGCAGCGCCACATGCAGTCAGTTGGCTTTCCTTCGAACACACATGTAAAAAGCCGCTCATTGTAGAAGAAACAAATTGTAGAAGGGTCTGTTGCTGGGTCTGTTGGTACAGGGGCGTAGCCAGAAATTTTTTTCGGGTGGGGGGGGGGTTCACCGGCCCGACCAGGGGGGGGGGGGGCAAGCCTCTGCTTTCCTCTACGTCTCGTGATGGATAATAAATAATCAAATGGCCATGATATACATGTATATCAAGGACATGGGACCGCCCCCCCCCCCCCCCCCCCTTCACGTGTGTGTGTGTGCTTGTGAAGAAATTATGTAAAAAGTAAAGTAACCTCAGTAAATACAGTAAGGACGACAGGTACAGTGGGCGTTTGGAGCAACGGTCTCTCATCGCGCCACTGAATGGACCAGTCTTCGAAAACGCATCATTGAGACGACCCGTGCGATCGGAGAAGACATCATTAATTGTTAATTTCCGTTAAGCATAGATGGCGTCGTCCTCGTCGGGGCGAAGTGCCTTTCACAAGTCAAGGACGGCTACACGCGTGAAAATGCACGTGTGACCAGGCTATACCTACTCCCATAGCAATAGCTTGTTCGCTGCGTCTTTGCGCTAGAAAACTTAAATACGCGCAAAAACGCGTAAGGATTTTTTTTTTCAAAGCTTTTGTCGCCCTGCTCCCTCATACGAGAGGGTTGCATTTCCTGCGGCAAGTGCATGGGCCGCTGTGTCTTCCGCTTTGTGCGAGCGTGCAGCTGTCATCGTCTTTACGTCAACAGATTCAGAATTGTACAGAATATTTCACCGCACAGCATAGATATGGCATGTGTACGCATTTTAAGTAGTGCGTGCAACTCATTTCTGCTTCACTTACGCCCGTGCAAACAGGAAGCGGCCTTGTACCTCACAGAATCTCGACTGATTGGTGTACTAGTGATGCAGGGATGAACTCCAGTCTTGTTCAGTGCATAGTGCACATAATCAATTTCTCAGGACGCGTGAACTCCGACGAGAACTGTCAGCGCGTGCAACAAGAGTTTACTCGCGCTGTACTGCGCACAGCAGTAATTCATGCTTGTCGGCTGTCTGTTTCGTGCATTCTGTTGCGAGTCAGTGGAATTTCACTGCTGTCATCAACCCCTTCGTGTGTACATTGCTGGTTTGGGATTCCAGAACAAAACAGCAACTACCAGCCTTCCGTAATAGCTGGTTTGGGATTCTACAACACCAGTAATTACCAGCCTTCCGTAGGGGCGTAATCGCAAACAAGAGACGTTTCTCGCGCAGACTAAGCCTACGTTCACACTTCGGAAGCGGCAAGCGGGCGGAAAGGCCAAAGCGGCCGGAAAATTTTTTCCGTGCCTGTCCAAGTTGTTCACATTTGTTTTGCTAACGCCGCGGCCGTTGCTGACGTTTTCGTCCAGATCCATCTAGTCTGCGTACGTTTGTCGGCGTGGTGGCGCTCATTATCGCATTATTTCGAGCAGTATGTTCATTCATTGACCCACGTACCGTCATCAAAAGTGATCATTTTACGCAACTTCGCGTGTCATCTGCGACCTTCGGTAAATTCGTCGGCGTTCCGTAATTCTCCTCACAAGGGCGCGGTAGCGCTGAGTCACAGGTTGGTGCCTAGGCGTGATAATATTTCTTTAATAGCTTTTATTTACAAGTTGCAATAACATTTCATCATTTCGTATTGTCGGCGCCTCCAGGACACCAAAGGGGCAACGGGAACACCACAGCTAAAACCCGGGCTGGCCCTTGTGTTGGGGCTCGCCAAAGCCTGCGCGTCCTACGTGAGACCTACGCTCTCAATCTATCGTCGCGACGAGAAAAGCACCCCGTGACTTCTGCAACATACCGTACACGTGCGAGGAGAATTATGGAGTGCCAACGAGGAATCTGCCTAACTATTGTCTGCCATGGAAATGGAAGAAGAAATGGCTTTTATACTTCTACCTACTTGTTTTCTAGAAATGGACAATGAATAAACGGAAGACGCGGACACCTCGGAAACGGCGGTGGTGGGTTCGCCTGGCTTTGCTAAAGTGTTAGAAGTTGGGTCACGCCAAGCCTTCGTTGCCCGCACCTCCGGTCGCGTGACGTTAAATACTATCGCGAGTATTGCTGACAGTACGTTTTAGTGCCACTCTTGTCGTAGAGCAAGGGCTGGTTCTTGATCGCGTCGACCAGCATTACAGCCTACACTTTTGGTGCCATGTTGAATTTTACGACCGGTTTTTACATGCTAGTATAGCTTCCAGTGAAGCAGAACGACTTTCCGCCGCGTTTCCGCTTCGCCATGGCCAAAAAAAATCGGCCCGAGACCAATTTGGCTCGCAGCCTGTTTTTCTGCCTGTTTTGCCGCCTAGGCGGGCGGATTTTTGCAAGATTTTGCCGCTTCCAACAGCTTCGAGACCAAGTGTGAACGTAGCCTAAGATCCTGCACGAGCGCGGCCTAACCGGCACCTGAAGGGAAGCGGCGGAAATGTATACCGGAGATTTTGACCACCTGGGGTCTTTAACGTGCACCTAAATCTAAGTAAACGGGCCTCGAGCGTTCTCGCCATCATCTAAAATGCGGCTGCCGCATTTGTTGCTTCATTTGTTGCGCATTTGTTGCTTCAGAATATGGCCGCCACATTCTCGCCCAAAACTTCACAGAGTGTCAAAGCCTTAACAAACACTGTGACAGTTTTTTCTATATTCAGACATGATTCTCTGTAAGTTACCAACCCAAATGGAAGCGCCCACGAATGAAATTGTGATAGTAGCACCGGTGTCATGAATTATGTCAGCGCGAAGCGACGAAAAAAAAGGGTGGGTAAGTGGGGGGGTTGCGGAAAAAATTTCGGGGGGGGGGGGGGTTTGAACCCCCCACCCCCCCCCCCCCCCCTGGCTACGCCCCTGTGTTGGTACATACTTGTAAAACCAATGGAACGCAGCCTTTAAGACGCAAACACCAGGAGAGAAGTAGACGGACACATGCTGGGGACTAGCAACAAGTTTAATGAAAACAACCACACACAAGTTTGTAGGGAAGCCAGAGTGCGGATGCGTCGTACATACCACGTGACTATCAAAGAAAGAACACATAAAGACACCTAGTAACCACACTTTTCCAAATAAGCTATTTCTTTCTTTGACAGCGATAACGAGGGCACACTAACACATTGATTGTGACCATGTTTTCGGATATGGTACGCTTCAATCAGTTCTCGTTCGTATCGTGTGGTTTCCCTGCGAATAATTTGTGTGTGTTGTAAAACAGGTGAACAGCCACACACTCGGCAATCAGCAGGCAGATTTGCTCCTCCTCCTGACGTGACAGAGGTTTTGTGTTCTTTTAAGCAAACATTAATACAACGAATGGAAGGACTGCCTTCAAGTCACTTTTCGGACTGCTGGTGTCACGGACGCGTTGGTGAACAATCACGCACGACTTTCCATATTTCGCTTGCTATGAGCAAAGCCCGAAAAAAAAAAAGTCATTATGGCATGTCATAAGAGCAATGAAAACAACTGAATGGTTTGTTTTAGGACGTAATAACAGTTTCCTGAGCGGTAACCACACCTTGAATTCAAAAATTAGAAACTTCTTTAATAATATTCTCTAATTAGCTGGATAATTAGCACGGAAAAGTTATTGTGGAGGTGGGACTGGGAAACGAACACCATCGGTGTCATCATCGTATATTTATTTATTTTTATTTATTTATACAGTACTGCTAGCTTCAAGATGACGCTGTAAACAGGAGTGGGTGACATAAAACACAGAACAATGTGTTCATGCATAAAAAGAAATGAAGACACAACAAGCGTGCCACACAAATCGACAAGAAGTTTGGGAATGCACTCACGAAAAACACCTGCTACAACCTTCTGTGCAAGAAAGAACAAATAAAGCACATACGCTGCGTTTGAAGCACTGATTGCAACTGATTGCAACGATGATTACAACTGAAGTTCTTGCACAAATGTATCGGTAGTTGGGCATTCCACAATGCCTGCCGATAGTCGGATCCATTCGCAAATTGTCTTCGGAAGCAAAGAATTTGCAAATTTTTCAGTACGGCAGGAATATTCCTTCAATTTTTTTTATTATGGTGCAATCGGGTGGTTCATCTGGACACTGGCTCTATATATGTGTGTTTGTGTATACCAAGTTTATCGTAGAATAGCGAGTGCATGTACTTTAATTGGTCTCATTGGTGCCGCTTTTGTAAAAAATCTAGACCTGCTTTTGTACCAGAGCACTCGCAGAAGTATGCCAACTATATGAACAGAACCCAACTGCTTTCTTTTGCATAGATTCTAGATTTTTAATGTTGCCTCGAGTGTACGGATCCCGAACAATTGATCCATGTTCTATTACAGGGTGAACTAAAGTTTTATATGCTATTAATTTAACCTTGTTGTGTGCACTTTCACAGGGTTCTTCTTAATGAACTCTTTCCCTACCATGTTCCCGGGAAAGTAGGTGTTTTTTGTATGTTACGGCAGATGTTTTTTTCGGAAGGAACTACTGCACTCAATATTTAGTGTAATACATAAACAGAATGCACTTTTCACGCATAATAGTTTTATTAACGAGATAGATGTATGTCATAAAAAGATATAAATTGTTAAAATCTAGATTGTGCGATAAAATTGAACAAAGTTTGTATAAAGACACGCTTGTATCTACTAAGAAAACACTGTTACGAAAATTATGATATACAAAATGTATTGCCATCTATTAGGTACTATCTCTGAAGAAAATCCAACTTTTCATTGAACAGGTATTTTGCTACAAAAATTTAACGGCAAGCACTACAGTGGGGCATGCCGGGGTGGCCACCCATGTTCCGGGCTGGTTTGCGTCGTCGTTGCTTTGAGACTCGAAGCCCGACGAAAAGTCAGCGTCGTCTGACTCGCTGCTATTCGATGTATCGATAAGATCAGCTGCAGAGGTAATGGAATCGCGATATCTGCGATCTCCTGAAGAGCGTGCGCCGTTTCCGGAGCTGGACATTTTTGCGTTCTGCTTTGACGATCGCGAAACTTTGGAGCACGCTTAAAAATTATCGCTATGTCTATCAAAATGTTTATCATGAGCTAGATTGCAAGTGCCATTGGCCGCGGCTGCAGCGTTCAACTAGCTAGTCCTAATGCCGCTATCTACGGCTGTCGGTGGATGGGGCGCCATTGTGAAGTGCTTGTTGCTCATATAAGTTTGCATTTATTGACAATGTTTGCATTAAACACAGCAGCATTCTGCAAGCATGTTTTGTACTCTTTGAAAAGGATATGAAGTCTAAGAACATGCATGGAGCTTCATATTTGGTTAAAGCATGAGCGTCGTTTGCTCATTCACACATGTGTTTTCCCAAATTGTCGTCTGCCACAACCTGAAGTATACTTAATACAGAGCTGCGCTCAGGCTTGCCTGCCGGATCGTAGTGAATGTTTCCTGCTTTTCATTTCTTTCTTTTTCCCGCCAGCGCAGTAAGGCAGTACCTCAACCCTCCTAGTGGCTCGGTGAACAAAAACTTGTTAGACTAAAATTGCAGAAACTAGGAACAGACCTTCAAAATTTTCATTATTCCTTGGGTTCCACAGGTGGTGCTGGCATTTCCAAGAGGTACATTCACAAAAAAGGAGACAAAACCGTTGTGATGCGCTATCGCACGTCCCCGTGAGCAATGAAATCTCGGAATTGCATATGAAAGATATTTTCGAACAGCTACAAAAACGTTTGCACAACGATGTATGCACTTGTCCTGTCAAAATCAAATGCTCATATCCTGCCAACTTAAGTACATGGCATGGCGGAAATACCTGCATTACGTATAGCATGTATGCAAAATATGTGCTCCAAATATGTTCCTGTACCTGTAGACAGTTTTAACGAGAGCCTCTATTCTGAACTATAACTCCAATGCCAATGCATATTTTAGCAGATTTTGGGAACGGATGTCTTGAAAGTGATGCTAGCTTTAGGATTTTTGCCAAGCACGTGACTTCACTGTCTTTTGTAGTGAAGCCGTGCCTAGCCACAATGCACCCCCTCATTATGTCTTTCGTAGTGAAGTCATTCTGTAAATTTGAAGTGAAATCATATTGTAATTCCATAATTTTGTCATGTCAATAATTCTAAAAAAGTTTATTAGTGCATCTTTTTAATTAGCTGCATAACTATTTTAATTTTGCGTGCAAGTAATGCCTTCCTTATCACATAATCCACCTGACAGACCGAATCGTCTAATTTTCATTGGTTGTCCAAGTTCTAACTAAAGAAAAAAACTAAAGACAGCTCTCAGTACCGCTTGCACTGAAATGGAAATATTGCACGATAAAATTACATGTGCACGTGTAACTGCTCATTGCGAATATGTGAGATCGATGCATTGAAACATTAGCTGATGTTTTACAAATAGTATATAACACGGATTTGTTGATTGCATCTTTCTCCCAAAGAAACTGCTCAGTGGCGTGACGCCGCCATAATGGTGCCGTCACAAAAAAACCTGATGTCACCATTGTGACGACCACATGCAGTGGCTGTGCATTATATTGTGCCAAGAAACGGTGCATGTAAAGTGTCCTGTGTTTGCAATTTGCTCAGATGAATTCATTTGGTAGTAACTAACTTCCCTGCTTTGAGGGCACTTTCACAAATGTTCGGGAGGGCACTCTTGCGGTGCTTGATTGGACCGCCTGAAATATGATGCCACCGGATGTCCTTGCGGCCACTACCTAACAGGGCATTGTTTTGTGTGCAGGTAACACAGATTCTTCTTTTCTCTCGACTACACACTGGGCCTGCTG
Organism: Dermacentor silvarum; assembly: GCF_013339745.2. Lineage (NCBI taxonomy): Eukaryota > Metazoa > Arthropoda > Arachnida > Ixodida > Ixodidae > Dermacentor > Dermacentor silvarum. Next base: position 2,300,517 of record NC_051157.2, read on the forward strand.
ACGCTTTCGCGGGAGTTATCGCGGCAGACCCAGCCTGAATTCTTCCTGACTGTGCGTGCTGCAGACCATGGGGAGCCGCCCCTAAATGCCACTGCGACAGTGCACATAGTGGTCAGCCCTGTTGACAATGCACCGCCTCATTTTGTGCCAGCCGAGCAGACCATTGAGGCAGTTGAAAACCAGCCGGCAGGAACATTTTTGCTGGCGCTGACTGTGCGCAGCAGCTCCTCTATCTTCTTCCAGCTGGAGTCCGGGAGCGGCAACCACTTCCGATTGGACCCTGTGACAGGTGTGCTCACCACAGGGGAGGAGGCCCTGGACTATGAGCAAGCAGCTGTGCACAGGCTGGCAGTACGTGCGACCAACTTGGCTGGTGCCACTGCCCTGGCTCATGTGATTGTGCAGGTGCTCGACTCCAACGACCATGCACCTCGTTTCCTCCAGCTGCTGTACCGAGGCACAGTGAGTGAAGCCGCCCCTGCAGGCAGTGCAGTGCTCAGGGGCAGCCAGCCACTGGTGGTGGGTGCCCAAGATGAGGACACTGGGGTCAATGCTCAGCTTGCCTTTGCCATCGTGGAGGCCTGGGCCCGCAGGCTGTTTCGCATCGATGCCAACACAGGTTGGTTGGCATGCAAACTGGGATTGTAAGCGTGCTTTATCATGACGTGGGATATGACGCGAGGGCTGATTCATACGGCTGTTGGTACAGGTAAGTAAGCCACTGAGACTGGACACCTCGGTCACTTGCTTATTGAAAAGCCATACTGTGAGGTCTTGAGCTCTTTAAGAACAAGGGACACAGCACTGCTACCAAACAAAAGGGCATTTATTACACCTTTTATATGACAAAGCCAGCTAGCCGAATTACAGCGAATGTAACATGCCGATAGAATGCGCTGAGGAATATAGGAAATTATACTCGTGATGTAATGACATCGAGCGAAAATGTTCATCTCATGCCAGACACCAACATCTAAAGGCGCATACACACGCGGCAAGACACGCGCCGCCTAAGCAGCCGCAAAGCAGGTTTTTCTTGCCATGGGAAAGATTGGCCCTGGACCAATTTTTCGCGGTTTGCCGCATGCTGCGGATGAAGGAGACCAATGAGAGCGGCCGCTTCAGTGAAGTGTGTGCGGAAACTGGTGTCATGCGGACCCGCCTGACTGCTCGATTCGTATTCCCGTCCGGTATCAGCCAGGAACTCAATTTGCACCATCGTCTGCTTGCGCTAGCTCCCGGAAGGGGTGGAGTCTATGCTGTCACATTGTGGGGATTGAGGGAGGCGCCGGCGCCATTGCACGGGCTTCACTTGTTCTGTCATCCCTCGTCTTCATTCCCCGCCCGCGCGTAACTGGTTCCCGCGGTGGCGCTGCGCACGCGGTGGGTTGCGGTGAGGGCGGGGCACTGACGTCACTACAGGGGCCACGTCTCGGCTGCTAGCGGGGAGCGTGGCTCTCTTATCTCCGGGACCAGCGCACGCTACGTACATGCTTTCCTCTCGTCCGCCGACACCTTTGTGACTAGGACTGGATCTCGCGCACGCTGCCTTTGCCCGTGCGGGGAGCGCGTACTTATCCTGATCCTTTTCCCGACGCTAAGTCTTCGCGCGGTGCCTAGCGCTCGCCGAGGTCGTACCATGCCAAGCCGCACTTGCCGAAAGCCTAAGCCAAAGGATATTGCCCCAGCTCTCGTGAGTTGACCCATTGGTTATCGCCAGAGCAAGTAGCATAGCCACCGGGACTTTTCCTAGCAGCGTGTCCCAGCTTGAGCCTGTGCTCTCGCTGCGACGTGCTATAGGCACCTGTTATTGTATTTTCGCCCTTGGTGCGGGACCCCTTTGGTTCCCCACAGCGCGGGCGTTTGTGCAGTGCTGGTGCCGACGGATTCAATAACGTTTTCTGTCAACTCAGGGCTTACTGTGTTTTTGCGTGCGTCGCTCGGTAGCCCCTTGCGGCCTCTGAGCTCGCACGCGAGTGGTGCTGGAGGCAACGGCTGACGCGCAGCCGGTGCTCCATTTGCCATTCCCATTTGCTAAGCAGGTGAAGCCTAGCAAATGGGAAGGCATTCGTGGGATGGTCCAGCGGAGCACACCACCGAGCCTGAAGTCCGTCCTCGCTGCAATGAAGTCCTGCAGTCGAAACTCGAGCTGACAGTAATAGTGCTGTAATGAGTGTGGGAACAAAGGAGCAGAACATGCTAGGGAAGTGGCCTGTGGTGTAAATGTGCAAGCTGGGGTGGGGAATGGGAGATCGCCATGGCTTTTTTGCGGAAAACGCAAACGCACGGCCAGAAACAGAGACGAGCCAGAGTCGTTGGCAATGCGAAAGCGGAAGGAAAGCATGCGCCGAATTGTTGATTATCGACGCTCGACATGATGATTATCGACGCTCGTCGCAATGGACCTTGTTGACACCACTGACAACACATTGGCTCGCGATGCTGGGCTCGATTTGAGCGATTTAAGCTTCGTTGAGCGCGACATGCTGCTGGGGGCTCGCGCTGCCGGCTTCGTTGCGTACTAAGACGGTGGCCTTGACACCGGCTTTCCTAGCGCGAGAGCAGCGAGGACTCCAGCAAGGCGACGTTGGGCGACAAGGCTGGTCACAGTCCGGATGGGCCGTTGCGCGGACTGTTCGGGCATTCCGTGACATCACATGGATGTGGCATTCTCTGCTGCTTGCAATTTCAAGTGTGAGTTTAACGAGCCAGTAACACCAGCGCAGCACAAGGCGATAACGGAAGTACTGAAACTCGAAAGCGTGCGGCGCAGACTCGAGCGAAAACGAAACCTTTAAACCACCCATGTCGTTATCAAGGGTAACGCAAAAAATAAAGTTTTTTTTTTCTAGGAATCTAATAGAAGTAGACAAGTAGCATTTTCTTCCATCTTATAATCGAACTAAACTATCTTTTTAAACTATCTTTTTAATCAGAGTGGTTGAGTACTAGTGACATAATTTTCTTGAGGAGTGCCTTCTTCATGGGGTAAGTACCTGAATGTCCCTGGGAGTTTCTTATTGTGTCCTGCATTTACCTAAATTTCTCGATTAATAAAGCTCTGTTCGCGATTATATTGACACCTTAGACATTCCAGAGCATTACTCTGTCACATCAGCTTGATTTATTGTTTGCCTTTAGTGTCCCCTTAAAGGGACACAGGGGTGGACTCCTGCGCAATTGTGTCATTTTGATACAAATGCAGATTCCTGCGCCAAACATAGAATATGGAATGAAATTACGCCACGCTGCGCCAGAACCTGCTTTGGCATGTGTTCTCCGGTAGTAGCCACGAACAGCGAGCGATTTCTTCTCAGAAAAGAGTGCAGCCGCTCTCGTTCCGCAGACCGCGCGTCGGCGCCTCCCCCACAGTTTCTTGTGATTTTCATGCGTATAACATTGTGCTTTTCGGTGCTTCCGGTAAGTGTCTGGTGCGCAAGCGCGCGACCACTCCCGGCTGTTGTCACTGCTGTCGGAACGGCCCGGGTGGCTGTATTTAGAGTATACTAGAATACGGTTGAGTGGGCTGAGCGGCGTGGCGCTTCATAGCTGAGCTCAAAACAATGAAAACTAGGCTGAGGGCACTGCGAGCGAAACTAGATATTAGGGAGGCTCATGCTGCAGGCGGTTCAGCGAGCAGGCGTCTCTGTCCCCAGGGCCATTATACCGTAAAAATATTCCAATATGTTTTATGCCCATATGGGCGAGGCCTGAGCCATTTGACCTATCGGAAAGGCATATTGGCGAATTTGCAATAAAAAGTCGCAGTGTCGCCCGAAAGGTGAAGCATCGATTGTGATAGCAAATTAGTATACAGTTATGCGAAGTAAGGATAGTTTTTATCGGCGTATGAACTAGTAACGTTCACTTACTAACTACTAAATTAACATGCATGTGCCAGGCGCGCACTCGCAAACATGAACACATCTCACTCGCTGTCTAAAACGCTGGAGTAAGAAAGTGTGGGAATCCTCGGGTCTCATAACAGCCGCACGGGCAGCGAACGTCGCGTCAAGCGCATGCGTGCCAGGGAGAGTTGGGAGAGGGGAAACTTTCCTTCCGCGGGCGGCGCGCGGGAATCGCAAGCGCTATCAGCGCCCACTGGGTTGGGTCACGGGAGATCCCGCTGATATTGCCCGGGTCTCTTTTGGTCTCCAGCAAGCGGCGACGGCGGAAGTCTCCGCCGCCGCTCCCGTATTCCCGCACGTTGGTTAGTCAGCCGCATTCTTGCTGCGGCAAATGCCGCGCCCCCCACCCCCCCCCCCCCCCGGTATTCCCCAGTTGGTAAGTCGGAAGCCCTTCTTTACCTTGTATATTATTCTCTTCGAGGGAACCCTCATCGATGTCAACTATAGCTAGCTGGCCTGCTCGAAGTGTTAGTTGCAGTCGTAATAAATGCTTTCCGAGTGTACACGTGGTTGTCGTCTATGTTTCCTCGAGCTTGTACCGGACCGCGGTTGATGCGCAGGCATGCCCCTACCGCGGGGTTCGGGGTGCCGAGGCAGAGGGCCGTGGGCGATCCCCACCATATCCCGACATTTTGGCGTTCCCAACGTGGGGCAAGCTCTTGGAAAACAGGACGACGATCGGTTCGGATGCGAGGAAGCCTGAAGGCTTTGTCCGGACCAGCGTTAGGCCTCAGCCGAAGGCGTGATTGTTAGCTAGATCTGTGTGTGCTCTCTTGAGGGCGAGTTAACGCTGCGCCAGTGTCGCCGAACTCGTGTAGACGCCGAGATTTGTAGCAAGTTTTCTTTTAAGAGTACGCCCGAAGCGAGTGAGTGCAGCAGCCGACGCGGTGGTCGATTTTTCCTGTACATATGTAAATAGACTCCTTCTGTATCTTTGGCTCTGGGAACCAGGCGCCGGAAACGCTGGCTAGGACGTCAGCGGGGCGCAGTCCCAGGAGTCGGCTCGAAGCTGCGTGTTGAGCAGCGAGCAGGGACCGCTTAACTAGGCCTGCATCTCCTCGTGGCTGCTCATTGGAACCCTTATGGGTCTTTTATGGCATTGGTATCCGTCATGGACGCAATTAGGCCTAAGGCTCTGCGGAGCTGCCGGTTGCATGTTCGAAGACGACCATGCCGTGACATTTAGGCGGGTGCAACCGGATTCGCTAGTTCTACTATACTCGCCCGAGCGGAGAAACCTCGTTCGAAATAGAAAGCTTATTTGTTCAGATGGACCCAATATTTTGCGGGCGGAATAACCGAAATCTCGGGGGACCAGAGAGCACTTTGTTCATACGAGCATCGCCTTTTTTCGCGCTGTATCGGACCGGAAAAATTCGGTCGAAGCGAATAACTTCATTCAAACGAACTGGATTGTTTTTTTCTTCTCGTTACCACATAAAGCTATGCGGTAGACGGGTGGTTCAGCATCGTGTCAGACGGCCGACGCTGCGGCGGCCTCTACTGCCTTTATTCTAAGTGTTTGTGGAGTGCATTTGAGCGACTTTGCAGAACGAGTGAAGCCGCCTCGACTTGCTATTGCTGCCATGGTCCACGTCCCTGCCTGCTGTCTCGGCCCCTCCCTGTTCGCGGCCTGATGCAGCAGCACATGGCAGCCACAATGAGGGAGGCACACCATCATACACTCCTACGAGGATGCGTCGGTGCGAGGTTCATCGAGCTGGCGCGCGCGCCGCTTCAAAAAAGTCCTGACCCGCTGTTCCCGGGCGGACATTGCGGCGCGCATGTTGAGGGCAAGCCATCTTCAGCCCCCGTCATCGTCAACCACTGTGACGGCTGCCACATGTGGGCGGCCGCCACACAGGACAGTGCTGTCTATCAACATGGATTCGGACATTTCCTGCCGGAGTTTACCATCGCATCTGCCCGGATACTTTGTCAATGCCGTCGTTACAGCGATTTCTCCGCCATAGGGCACTATTTAAGGGTGGAGGGATGTGGGAATCCTCGGGTCCCATAACAGCCGCACGGGCAGCGAACGTCGCGTCAAGCGCATGCGTGCCAGGGGAGAGGGGAAACTTTCCTTCCGCGGGCGGCGTGCGGGAATCGCAAGCGCTATCAGCGCCACCGGGTGGGTCACGTGAGATCCCGCGGATATCGCCCGGGTCTCTTTGGTCTCTAGCAAGCGGCTATGGCGGAAGTCTCCGCCGCGGCCTCCCGTATTCCCGCACGTGGTTAGTCAACCGCATTCTTGCCACGGCAAACGCCGCGGCCCCCCCCCCCCCTCCCCCCGTATTCCCCAGTTGTAAGTCGGAAGCCTTTCTTTACCTAGTGTATTATTCTCTTCGAGGGAACCCTCAGCATCTGCGAGATTAGAAAAATAGAAGAAAAAAATATAATTTCTTCTTGTCCTGCCATCGGCTTGAACGGTTCCTTGTTCTTTCGCTCGCCAACTCACGCATTGTCATAGTGGACCTAACCTCGGTCCCTGTAAAAGGTATGAGCCATCCGCACACCTAGACACTGCCCCTGACGCAGATTGCTTTCAAGATAGGCCCCGCGCGACCACGGGCGGTCGCGCAATCTGCAGTTGCTGCCAGAGTACAACGCCGCCCCTCCCCCCCTTCCCAACTTCGTGCTGTGTCTCGCTTCAGTGCAAACTAAGCGACGAAAACACAGCGCGCACGAAGCTATGAGCACTCGCACTCTGCCCCCATCGCAGGTCGCTTTCAAGATAGGGCCCGCCTTGCCGAACCATACACAGAAGCCGCCGTAGTACGCCCCCCCACCTTCCCTTTCTTGCCCCCATGGTACCTTGCGTGCGACCGAGAACTGCACGCTTCCTCTCCGCTTTCCTCTTCCCTTGGGCGCGCGAGATTGAGCCACCATCGTCAGCTCACCCTCGCACGCTTTCACTCGCACATACGGCGTGCGGCGACAATGTTATCGCTTCTGGACTTAATGCAAAACATCACGGCAACGACGACGGCAGAAATGCGCCTGGAGTGTCCATATAACTGCTATCGCAATAAGGAGAGATTGGAATAGTTTGACGTTATACTATCCCAGGGTTGATTGCGGCTCTCTGGGTCTGCGGTGACATATGGTGACCCTGAATTATGTTGGCGCGTTGATTGGGCCGCATAATTTGAGAACATTTTCCGCTATGCGTCGGCTCGTGAATATATAGTTATGTTGTAGTGCCACCAATATTTTCGGTTTTACAGGAAAGCATGCGCCGTGCCGCCGCTCGAACCCACTCCTCCATATTCTAGTACACTGTAGCAATAAAGCCTGCTTCTAGTACGCACTTTGTGTTGGGTTATTCTCTGTTTCATCGTGATTTTGAAGTGCGCTGCCATATCCCATTATTCCACCAAAATTCAGATTGGTCTGCTCCAAGCTGCTCCAAAATGCAATTTTGTCTGCTCCAAGGTGCTCCAAAACGCAGATTTCCTTGCTCCAAAAATTGCTCCAAAATGACTTTGGGCAGTCCCACCCCTGGGGACATTAAAGAGAAACGAAGTTGAGCTTTAATGGTAGATTATCTTTTCGCGATCACAGTCATACCAGTCTTGCTGCGAACAGAGGTTTAATAAGCGAGAAAATAGCAAAAAACTAAAGGATAAGTGCTGACGCCCCTTTGTATTCCCGGACTATACGTTCGTGACGTTGGAGATCACAAACGCAGCCCGGTCGCGATTGGTCGAGAGCGATTTATCGCTGTTAATAAAACACAAAATGAAATACACCTTAAACGTACATAAACAGCATTTGCCGACTTTTTAAACCGTTTCAAGTGAGGAAGTACAAGTTTAACGCAAAATTAAATAAATAAAAAGGAAATAGACATGGCGCTACATGCGGTCATGATAGTTTCGTTTTCGCTCCATGCATCATCGCGCGCGCTTGTTCCGCTCTATACAGTATTGCAGTGTTTAGTTGCGTGTTGAGTGGCTTGAAAAACGTGACTTCGAGGTAAACAGCTAGAAAATGCCTCGTGTGTGTATTGTTGAAGGCTGTATAAACGACCCAAGGGCGCTTGCTCAGGGGCAGCGGCAGTGTTGACCCGACTGTGTCCTTACGTGTGGTGCTGCGCGATGAGCCCCGGCGTTCATGGCTCAGTACTCTGCCGATGATAAAACAGCAAAAGAGCTTCATTCGTTTTGTTTTGAATGCTTTAGCTACTACCTTAATTGTACTAATAGTTAGTGACTCTGTATTATTTCCAGTTTGTACTTTATTTACTTTGCCTAATATTCCACTTAGTGATTACTACATTGCTGTTTTAAGTTATATATTAGCACAAATGTATATTTTCTGTCAGGAGGTCCCCTTTCAGCTACATGCTCTGGGACTTCCTTCTGTATACTTATGTAAGCTGTATTCTACTTACGAAAGAAATAAACTGAAACTGAGCCAGAGAAACCATTGGTGTGCTGGAGCTATGTATCCTGTGGGTCAGCACAATGACGTCCCGGCGTAAGTCCGCCTCTGCGCAGCCGCGGCAACCGCTCCGCATGGTGCGGTGATGTCATGGCTCGGCAAAGCTATGGCGAAGCAATGCAGCGTGCGTTATGACGTCGGGGCTCGCGCAGCTCTGGGAGGCCTGGCGCGGTTGGCGCAGCTGGGGTGAAGCGTTGCTAGGCGACTCATGATATCATTGCAAGGCGGAGGTTTTACTGCGCACACTCGACGGACCATCCTCGAGTTTAAACAGCTTCGCTAGTTCACGGGGGTATGTGCCATTGCGATTGGACCCTTTCTATGCTACCTCCAGGATCGGCCCACATTTTGGGCGTACACCACCGGACTATCTCCAGCTTTAACAGCTTTGCTGTTAAACCTTGTGAAAACATCATAAACTTGTTTCTGATTTTGACGTCTAAATTATCAAATAAAACACACAGGACCTGAATATTTGCAGCAGTTGATAAGAGATCAGCCTTTTTAAACTTGCCAAATTGGTCTTTTATTGTCCTGAGAAACAGGTATTTGAAGGTATACGGTGTTGAAACGCCTATTTCAAGTATAGTGGTAGCGTCGTCTGCTACACGGTGCGGTGCATAGAAGCCGATGAGAAAGAGGTTTGAAGGAGTGCGCATGGCACGCGGAATTGGATGCATGGACACAGAAAAGAAGAACTGAAACACCTGAAGATGAGCTGACACATTGTCTTTCTGTCTCAAGGCTTGTCCGTCCCCGATGACGAAGCTTGCTCTTTTCTTCGAAAAGGCTGTCGCCTTTACATTTTGCTGCTGAAAACCCGGGAGCAGGACTTCGACTTGGATGGACCATGGAGCACTTGAAGAAGATGCGTGCAGCTAGAAGAGCTCAGCAGACGCATGTCACATGTAAGAGGCCGCCTGTGGCGAGAAAAGAAAACGAAGTTCGCGGAGCGTTCGAAACCGCGCGAGCACTCGAGGCACGCGAACCGAGGTGTGGTCGAGGCAGAAGCGAGGCGAAGCAGCATTATCGACGTGGCTCTTGGGCTGGAAGGTCGCTTCGTCAGCTATGCTCTGACGACGGGAGTGCGGAGAGCCCAGCCACAAAGCTCGTGATGCTGGCAAGGCCCAGGCGTGACTGTAGACCTCGGAGACGTCCGGGAGAAGCTCCTGGGACCGGCTGCTACTGCTCACAGTGGTTCCGGTCCTCTTCGCAAGAATCCCTCTTCTTCGGCCGAGCCCGATCAACCGATAATCACCGGGGCACCGGGCCGCCATGCAGGTTGACGTAGGGTGAAGAACGCTTCGCGAATCCTAACCAGGCAATTGACACGTCAGCGGGGGATTCCGGGGCACCAGCCACGCATTCGGTCAGGTCGACGGAACCACGAATTGTCCGCATATACGGCATCAGTAACACTCTGGACAAACACGACGTGGACTCAACGAGAAGAACTTCAAACCGACAGTCTGTAAGAGCCCACATTTCTGCTTTGTGACGCATTTAGGCTGAATTTAGGGTGGCCAGACTTTGACGAGTCAGGGCTAGGACTGACTTAGAGACATTAAGACGGAGTTAGGCTCCGAGACCGAGATAATGCTTTTGGTAGTTTTGTATTTAGTCGGAGTTTTGTATTTACTATTGAGTCAGCGTTTTGGTTGAGTTATGGTTTTAGTGTTGTGTGTTTTACGCTTTTCCCGATCTTGTGCATATTAAATCCTTGTTTGCTGTGCTGCCAGTCGTGTCTCTCCTCCATCGAGGGTAACGCCTGTGTGCAACCCTCCTGCTCCCAAGTAGAAGGTGACGCCAATTGTGCAATTGTAAAAGAGATCAGTGACCTCATTGAAGCCAACGAGTTCAACCTGGCAATGCTCCGGACTATCCTTCAGCGTCTCGAGAAGAGCACGAATGAGCTCACGAAGATCAATGGTGAGCTTCATGCCGAGATGTCCGACGATGAGGTCGTAGCTGACTACGATTCCGTACTGGAATATGAAGACCAGGCCGCAGGCACCCTGGTACTGCTGCGACACCATATTTTGGTGTCGCAGCAGTACCAGGGTGCCTATGACACCATATTTTGGTGTCGCATATCCTCGACCACCGGTACAGGTATTCGTGTAGAGCCGCCGCCCATACAACCTACCAGCGCGATGCCTTCTGGCGAGAACGGTCCCTAAGTGAGTGCCCCTGCGGCACTTGAACTAAGACATCCCAAATTGGAGCTCCTCAGATTCGATGGATCAACGATGAAGTGGCAGTCATTGTGGGACGTGTTCCGCCACAACGTGCATGAGAACTCCCGTCTCAGTGACATCGTCAAGTTCCAGTATCTCCGCTCTCTTCTAGACAGCCTGGCAGCCAAGGCTATCGCAGGGATACTTACTATCGAAAACAGTTACACCGATGACATTGAGATTCTCAAGGAACGTTTCGGGAACGCCATGATCATCGAGGCAAAGTACCTTGAGAATCTGTGTACCCCTCACTCCGGTGAGCTCTTCGACCCATGTCATGGGATTGCGGAACCTGTTCGATTTAGTACAGGTGAATATAAGAGGACTGAGAGGTCTCGGAGTTCCTGCATCGTCATATGCAGCAATGCTCGGCAAAGTGTTAATGAAAGCCATCCCTCAAGACGTCATGGTAAATTACCATAGACACAGAAGCCTTAAAGCAAATAACGATCACAACTTAAGGCCAACAGCGGAGGAAGACCTTGACAATCTCCTGCAGTTTTTTCGTGTCGAAGTTGACTGCAGGGAGAGAACAGCTCACGGTCCATTAGAGGTGTCCAGCAGACAGTACCTGCTGCCTGGATCCGGTCGCCAACAGACACCAGCGTCATCGGCAGCAGTGCTTAAGAACAGTGCCTTTTGGGAGAAGCATCATGCAACATCAGAGTGTGACTCCTCCTTGGACCACAACGAGAAAAAGCGTCTGCTCACGGCAAGCGGCAGCTGTTTCCGGTGCACTACCAAGGGGCATCGGGCCCAGGATTGCCGCTGCAAGGTTAGTTGCACCCACTGCGCCGGCAGACATGCCTCATCCATGTGCTATAAGAACAGATCGCAGACAGTTACACCTGAACCAAAGCATTCTCTCAGCAGCCCGTCGATGCATGCTACACAAGTAGGCAGCAAGAACCGTTCCAGATTTGACACTGCTATTCTACTTCAGACATTTAGAGCATGGATGCGGGGCCGCAATCTTTGCTGCTATGTACCAGGCATTCTTGACAGCGGCAGCCAACATACCTTTGTTAGCCAAGAACTATCGCGCAAACTGAAGCTCGAAGTCATAGATGAAGTTTACTTATGCATACGCGTTTTTGGCCATCAAAGTCTCAGCCGCAGTGCACGACGAAAGATAGTTAAACTTGCACTGCAGAGTCAGTTTGACGGGACCCTTGTGAAAATTGAGGCTATTGAAATCCCGCACATTTGCGAGGACATTGTGGAGATTCCGCGTGACAACGACTTTGTCAAGAAAATAGAGAGTCGTTGTAGTCTCGTGGCTGACGTGGTTGCTTACCCTGGAACGCTACAGGAACCAGGAATTAGTTTGCTAATTGGGCCAGATCAGATTTGGAAAGTATTAAGAGACGAAGTGACATGGAATGAGGCCCACAAAGAACTGGTTGATAGAAGCTCGGCCCTCGGATGGGTATTGCAAGGCCCAATTACCAACGACAGATGTCTCAATCGACGGACGCAGACGAATGTGTGTGTGCTGCGTACTTCGTGTTGCATGTTCGACGATCTGTCAACATCACTGCAGAAATTCTGGCAGCTTGAGAATTTGGGTATAACTGATCATCCAGGTTCGTCTGAACATGATAATACCGTTTGGAAAGAATTTAACAACAATGTTAAGCTGTGCGACCATCGCTACAAAGTAAGCCTCCCTTGGAAGGCGCTTGATGTCGAACTTACAGACAACCGCATGGTAGCGATGAAAAGGTTACAGTGCCTCCTCCGCCCACTGTCCAAGACCGAAGACCTTCTACTTCAGTACGATACGACGGTCACGCAGTATCTCAAGGATGGTCATGCAGAACCCGCACCTTCGCACGACACAGTCGATGACAAAACGTATTGCATGCCACATCACGAAGTCATCAAGCAGTCTTCCACGACTACAAAGTTACGGGTTGTTTTTGATGCGTCACCGCGTGTTGCCGTAGCGACATCCTTTAATGATCATCCAGAGAAAGGCCCCAACGTCAACAAAGACCTGTTGAAGATGTTATCGCTTCGCATACATAAGATTGGATCCTTCACGACGTGGAACCTGTTCATCCGTAATCGAGCCTCTGAAATGCAAGACCTAAGAGTTCCTTCACTATGGAACCACTGCTCTGGAAGGGTCAACCCTGCAGACTTGATTTCCAGGGGAACGTCAGCACGTTCGCTCTGTACCAATGACCTCTGGTGGAGAGGGCCAACTTGGCTAGCGACGCGGATCGCATTTCATCCGACAACAACTGTACGAGACCTGCCCACAACTTGTGATAGAAGAATGTGCTCCCAATACCGTCATGCTACATGCGTGAACAGAGCTCCACCCTGCACTTTTCGACTTGAGCAGATATAGCTCCTGGACTCGCGTCCTTAGAGTGACCGCCTGGATCCTAAGGTTGGCCGATGGTTCCAGACGACTAAGACGTCCGAAGGAAAATGTGCTACTGACTGAAGAAATTGCCAGAGCGGAAGTTTACTGGTATTCCTACATCCGAACCCAAGCTTTCTCAACGGAAATAGAATCACTGAAAGTTTGGCACGCCATCGAAACATCATCGCGGGTAAAAGATCTCCACCCATTTCTTGGGGAGGACGACAGACTTGTATGCAGAAGAACACGACTTCAGAATTCAGTTACTCAGCCTAGCCTCAAGAACCCTCTACTGCTTCCTCGCGATCACCTAGTGATGCAGCTGATCGCCCACAGTGCTCACAAGCGTCTCTTCTACGCTGGAATAGCAGTTACAGTGGCAGAGCTACGGGAGAGATTCTGGATTGTGGCAGCCAGGCAATGCGTGAAGTGATCGCGAAGTGCTCGTGGTGTGCTTGTTTCTGCGCGAAACCTGCCTGTGTCTCAATGGCACCACTGCCTGTAGATCGCGTGCAAATGGCTCAGCCTTTTGACACAGTAGGAGTGGATTTTGCGGGGCCGATATATGTGACAGGTGAGCCCATGTTGTCATCTTTATGTGTGCCGTAGTACGAGCCATTCATCTAGAGATTGTAACACTTGCTAACACTGAATACTTTTTACAAGCTTTTCGCCGATTCACCTCTCGCCGCGGCCACCACCGTGTTGTTTATTCTGACAATGCGTTATGCCTTAAGCGTGCTTCGCGAGAGCTTCGTGCGTTATATGAACTCTTATGAGGCAGTGCAGTTGGAGACTATTTTTTGTTTACATGGCATGTCATGGAAGTTTTCGCCAGAATGCGCTCTGATGGGGTGGTTCGTGCCAGTTTCTTGAAGTTGTCGAACGGCCAAGTAGTCTTGCGACCAGTGCAGCGCTTGTATCCTTTAGAAATGTGCCCCTATAGCACATCTTGCGCCTGGAGTGTTGAAACACCTGTTTCAAGTATAGTGGTAGCGTTCGTCTGCCACACGGTGTGGCGCATAGAAGCCGTCGAGAAAGAGGTTCGAAGGAGTGCGCGTGGCACGCGGAATTGGATGCGTGGACACCGAAAAGAAGAAATGAAACCCTAAAGACGAGCTGATGTATTGTCTCTTTGTATCAAGGCTTGTCTGTCCCCGACGACGAAGCCTGCTCTTTCCTTCGAAAAGGCTCTCGCCTTTACATATGGTATATATTTGCTTGTCTGGAAGCCACCACCCCTGTATTCTTTTTCATCAGGTAGTCTTTTTGGAGGTGTTCTCACTTGCCCGGAGTGCCTGCAGGTTGCATACGCCATACACTGGCATGTCTTATTTTTTGGTGAAATATCCCCTTTTGTGTGGATGATTGTACATTACTCAAAGGTTGAATGAAGAGAAATGTCTATCCACAAAGACACATCTTGTGTTTGCACACTGCAGGGAGTGGAAATGGAAGCAGTTGCTTGAAGCTTGCTATATTGAAGGGACACTAGAGAGCAAAGGTTATTTTTGGTGTATTAGTAATAACAAAAAAGCCACTCTTACCATGAGAAGAGGCCAGAAAAGATGCAAGATCAAAAGACTTGTGCTGACACCACCTTGGAAATAACTGCACTGTGATGTGATCGCATTTAATAAAGATTCGAAAAGAGCCATAAATTGAGCACTGCAATCCATCATAACAGCCCTAATTCGAAAAAAACATAAATTCATGACATCACACTAATGTGCTGTTGTTCTAGGGACAAGTTCATTATATCGATAATTTCGTTATATCGAGAATTTTCTTACACCAAGGTTTAACTCTACTCAAATTTTTTAAACTGAGAGATGTACCATAAGGCCTCGTGGCATGATTAAAGTAATTCTGAGTGGCAAACTGAAAAATATCACCAAGTAATGAGTCTGGGTGTTTCTTTCATTCGTTTTTATTTTGACCAAGTGTATTTTGGTGAAGGCTTTGAAAAGTTGATGCAACGAAGGTGCTCATCTAGAGAGCAATGGACTGTGCAGGTGCTGTGAGCTTGGTGCAGCACCTCGACAGGGAGCAGCAGGACGAACACAACTTCACAGTGGAGGTGTGGGACCACGGGCAGCCCCGGCTTGCTGCACAGCGGCCAGCCACCGTCAGCATTCATGTGTCGGACGTTAACGACAGCCCTCCCCGCTTTGAGCACGAGCTGTACAATACCACGCTCCTGCTGCCCACATACACTGGCGTACGTGTCGTGCAAGTGGCTGCTCACGACGCAGACTTGGAAGGGCCCAGCTTGCGCTACGCTTTGGTCGCTGGGGACCATGAGGGCCACTTTGAGGTAACATTGTGCATCCTCACTCAATGTGGTTACAGTCTTGTTTATTACTTTCTTGCTTTCTTAGAGACAGTCAAGCCTCGTTATAACTAGACTTGTGCTTGGTATTTTTAAAATACAGTAGCATATAGGCAAGACCGCTTAAACGGAACGGCAGTCTCTAAATTGCTTGGTTTTGTATTTGGTTAATGCAAAAAAAGTTGGGGTGTGTGAATACTGAATAGTAAATTTTGAACTGGATATTGAATCGAATCAAGAAGAGAAATTGAATTGATTATCTAATATTAGAAAATTTATCACAAAGTTTAATACTTACAAATTCTGGGCAAGGAAATGTGGTAAGCTATCAGTAACTTATGTACACAGAAAACAAAATATAGAGTATGGTCTACTCTTATAAGGGAATTCATATTAGTGTGTCAGCACTGATTACAGCTCAGTTCTAGTATATGAAGGCCTAAATTTTTTTTTTTATCAATAGAACATCTGTTGAATAGAATCAAGTGCTTTTCTCCCTATGAAGCTAAAGAATTAGTGACTGAATACCAATGAGATCCTCAGTTTACTAGTAGTAGTAGTAGTAGTAGTAGTAGTAGTAAACGTTTATTCCATGAAGGGGATTGAAGGTTGAGTGGGTGGGGCCCTCAGTCCAGGGCTCCACTGACCTTAGCAGCTCGCTGGGCTTGGTCGAGGAGAGCCAGTTGGCTCTCCCGTTCCGTGCTAGCAAGCCAGGTCTCCCACTGCCTGTTTCTGGGTATTTGCCCTAATTTGGGGGAATTGATATTTAGGGGCCGCGAATTGCACTCCCACGTAATGTGGGCAAGAATCTGTCCATGGTGCTCTCCGCACCATGGACAGATGTCCGCGTATTGTGTGGGACTTATATGGTGTTGTCGGTATAGATTTGTGTACGTGTTCGTTTGTAGTCAGCGCCAGTCATGAGCCTGTTCCCCGGTAAGGTCCGGGCGTGGATTACTAAATTTTTGGCGGTCACGTCGCTGGTTTTCCAAGATGTCACGTGAGCTTGTTAGAGGTTCGTCGATAGGACTCGTCGGCGCTCGGATGTGAAATACGCGAGCTAGCCGATCCGCCCTTTCGTTTCCCTCCAGTCCCGTGTGTGCTGGGCACCACACAATGGTATGATATTCTTGTAAGCCATGTCCCAAAATGTTTAAGGCCGCCTTGGGGATGTTTCCAGTTAAATAGAGGCGGCAGGCTACTTGGGAGTCTGTGAGTACCGAGGCTGACTCTCCTCTCCGGTCTTTATCCTTGATGGCTAGGGCGATTGCTACCGCCTCTGCCGTACTGACTGAGTTTGCTTTGGTAGAGGCTGCTATGGTCGATCGTTGGCTTACAGCCGCTAGGCAGTATCTGTTATTTTGTATTTTAGCTACGTCCGTGTAGATCGTTCCGGGATGCTAGCCGAAGCGCTTTTGTAGATTCTTAGCCCTTGCCTGCCTTCTAGGTGCACAAGTGCACTATTGCACTATTAAACTGATATTCATGAATCCTAAATATCAGTTTAATAGTGCACTTGTGGTTTACTGCAATCTTTTATTACATAGAAAGATTTAGTTTCCATTTTTACTCCAAAGCTCAGAAGTGCTTTGCTATCTTTACGGAAGGTGGGTTAGCGTGACAGACAAAAGTGCAGACCGCACGTCATGGGACTTGATGACCACTTTGCACTTAGCTGTGGTTTGTGCTGTGTGGGTCGACTGTGGTCAGAGCCAATGGTGAAGAGTAATCCCCTTTTCATTGTCAGGTTCGGTGGGATTTGTCACCTGTCAGCCATTATTATATTCGGAGGGTTATGGCAAGTTCGTCCCTCCACGTCCTTCCACCGTCCACACAAGCATATGCAGCCAGGCTGTCAGGGCACTAGTCACATGACACTATGGTCATCTTGCGCTAGAGTTTGAGGTATAGTAGCGGCGCTTGGTGACGGCGAAAAGCGTCATCTGGGTAATACCAGCTTGGGTAAAAAGTGCTGATAAAGACTCAAGCCGGCATAAATTTGACAGGTTTTAATGCATAGCATGTACAGACCTGGACAGCTTTGCGGCGTTGCCACTAACGCAAAGACAATAAGGACAACTGAAATTTCGGACACCTTACAGCGCTGCCGTTCGAGAATTTCGACTCCTCCTGCATTTCCGCCAGTTATTGGACCACTGACTGGAGCCATAAGAGCTATGTTATTGTTTTGATACGTCTTCATGCCTCCTCGAAACCGAAACTAGCCAAGCCTAGTCAATCCAGTACTGAGTAGCCATAGACGGTGCCCAAACCTCAAGACAAACTAGCTGCTACATTTACTTCTTTATGCTTAACTTATCTAACAGTATTAAGAGGGTGCATGATATATGGTGTGCACCTGTTGTGGGGTCTCACATGTGCTCTTGGGACAAAGGAACAACAACGCAGTAGTGCAGACAATCAAAAGGGCATTTATTGCACCTTTCATACACTATTACATACCAGCCGAATTGCTACCAATAGAACATTCACACGGGCGCGCGACAAATCAAGGAAGTTCGACTCACCGCGACCCGATAGCGAGCGAATATGTTCGCCCCATGCTATGACACCATCGCCTAGTCGTTCACGTGTACAGTCACGCTAACGATGGCGCGCTCGAACGATCCGTGTTCGTCCATACCGGTGTCCTGCTCTAAGCCTCGCGCGACGGTCGCGCGAAGCGGGCCGGCGCACGCGCGAAGCGTTCGTGCGTGTTGGTCGCCGATCCCCCGCCAAAGAGAGAGCCCTCGACCTTTTTCTCCCAATTGACCCCGGCGTTTCGGTGGCGTTAGCATCGCGACACTAGCGCCATCTCTCGCAACGCGCCGCAACCACCGCCGGTAGCCACGCAGAGAAGCCGGACTACAGGAGACATGCGGGGAAAACAACATCAGGGGACGCGTGAGAGTCGCGCATTCCCACATCCCCCCAACCTTAAATCACTACACATACGCCGGCGAAACATGTCACAAGGCCTATCAACGCGCGCGTCGCGAACAAAAGTTAGTACATGCGACAGTGGCGCCGCCGAGTAAATGTCCACGCATTATCCACAACGTGCGAGCCGACATTGACTCTGGGATTCACCGCTGGCATCCGTTGGTCACAGCACCACGTCTGCAGATTCGATGGCACGACTCCAGCCCAGGACTCCGGAAACGGCGACGCAGAAGTCGGCACGAGCAAGCGTCGCTCGCGCCCTGCTGACTAGAGCCGCAGTAGCCGTTGGTGACTGCCGGCTCTTTTCCCAGCCGCCGAGGGTTGCGAGCCGGACATTGGCGGCCGCCGAAGTCGCTGCGCCGACATTGACCACAGGCATCTCCAAAGCCTGGGGTAGCTCGATTGTAGTCCGGGGCAGCAGCGCTGACGATGTGCAGGTGACAGCAAACCAGGAGTGACTCCGCTCACGCTGCGTACACTCAACGCACTCGACAAACACTAAAGTAGTGCAAGGGAGAGGAATTCGGCATACGCATCGCCCACGTGGTACGATGTTCAATTCGGCTAGCAAAATTTCGGGCGGCATAGCAGATGCTAAGTTCACGTGAACAAAGCTTACTTTCTTGAGTCGAACGAGAATTTCAATTCGTGCTAGGCGAACTAATGAGGGAAGCAATGTGCGACACCTCAACACCACGGTCCACCAGGTTGTGTCCCTCAACGTGCGACAGGCGGCTTTGTTAAGCCTTAGGCCTAATGCGTCGCTACTTTGACAACAACCGGCATCCAAAAAAAAAACAACACCCAAAATGGACACAAGAACAGGCAGCCGTGAAGAGACGTTAGCTCTGTGAGGTGGTCCTACTCCGCTCGGTGCACACAGCATCCGAGTTGACGGCGCCCACCGTCCCAGACGGTGTCGGAGCGCCCGGTGCCAGGCCGCAATACCAGTCAGCCCGTAGCGGCACCCGTGGCCCGCGGCCACCCGGCTCCCTGAGCCTCGACTTCCGAAGTCAAAGATATAGAAGAAGCTATTTACATAAGAAATTCGGACCACCCACGAGGCTTCCGTACTCACTCGCTTCAGGCTTGCCAATGCTCCGCGGGCGCTAGGCCTCGCTCTCCCAGGATGCAGACCACGTGGCTCTCGTACCGACGAGTGTACTTCAAAACACTCGCGAAAAGGCTTAGCATGTTGAAAAGTTCAAACACGCTACAGCAACCGTCGCCTCACTCAAGAAAGCACACCGCCGACACTAGCGATCAAAATCCACGCTAGGACTACGCTTCGGTTGAAACATCTCGAACCGAGCAAAACTGTTAAAATTATCGTCCGATGCCCCAAGAGGTCCACGTTGGGCAGCCAGATGTGGGGTCTCACACATGTACTCTTGGGACAAAGGAACGACAATCCAGTAGTGCAAACAATCAAAAGGGCATTTATTGCACCTTTCATACACTAATACACACTAGCCGAATTACAACCAATAGAACATTCACACGGGCGCGCGACAAATCAAGGAAGTCCGACACACCGCGACCCGATAGCGAGCGAATACGTTCGCCCCATGCTATGACACCATCGCCTAGTCGTTCACGTGTACGGTCACGCGAACGGTGGCGCGCTCGAACGATCCGTGTTCGTCCATACCGGTGTCCCGCTCTAAGCCTCGCGCGACGGTCGCGCGAAGCGGGCCGGCGCACGCGCGAAGCGTTCGTGCGTGTTGATCGCCGATCCCCAGCCAAAGAGAGAGCCCTCGACCTTTTTCTCCCAATTGACCCCGGCGTTTCGGTGGCGTTAGCATCGCGACACTAGCGCCATCTCTCGCAACGCGCCGCAACCACCGCCGGTAGCCACGCAGAGAAGCCGGACTACAGGAGACATGCGGGGAAAACAACATCAGGGGACGCGTGAGAGTCGCGCATTCCCACACTGTGTACATCTTGTGGGGATGTGGGAGTTCTTGTGGTCTGCCGCATGCAGTCGTTGCTGTGCACCCGGTTCTGAGCTCATTCGCTAGTGCGAGGAGACCCCCGAATGCATGTCCCTCGTGTCTCCGCGTGGTTTTCCTTGGCGCCGTGGCCGCATCCCGGTGCGTCGTACTACGCGGCCCTCCGATTGGGTCGTGGGGCGTACGTAGGGAAGAAGCCCTTATTGGGGGGGCAGCGTTGTTGCGGCACGCGAGGAGTCGAGCAGTGGGAAGGACGAGTGCCGGTCACGAGAGGCAAGCGGCAAGGTACGTGAGCGAACAACTATTTGTGTCCTCAAGCCCTGGCGTTGGGACATTCATGTGCTTTGCCAGCTTGCATGAGTGTGGCTTGCTGAGTGGCTCTGCGTTCCACCCTTGCGATAGCCGCAGGCGCTCAGTGCGTCACATTCTGCGTGTCTGTCGCTGACCAGAGTCGGTGGCGGAAAGCACTAGGTAGTGTGTTGCGAACACGATCACGGCCTGCATGTGCGAACCATTGTTCGACGCGGCGTGGAACCTGCCTTCCCCCGCCATCGGGCACCGCGGGCGCTGAGTGTGCTTCATGCGTTAGAGTGCAGTTTTGTATTTACTGGCGTAGTGTTTTAATCAATAAATGCCTTAACTATCCTGGACGTCTCGTATTCCCAGGAGAGAGCTCCATACGTACGGCAAGAGCCGGTCAGGCCTTTAGGCTTGGTGCTTAACTAACTTTCGCAGCTAATTACTAATATTCGCAGTAATCTTTACTAACATTCGCAGCTTCCTGCCGCCTTGTAACATCGTCAGGCAGCAATCTACTTATATTAACCGAAACGTGGTTGAACATCGATTTCACTGACTCAGAAATTCTGTTTGACTTGCCCTATTTTCATCTTTTTTGCGCCGATTGCAAAGATTCTCGCAGGGGAGGACTTCTAATTGCAGTCAGCAAACAGTTGTCTTGTTGTGCCATTAATGTTGCATCAGGTTTAGAAATGTTTTGGGTTATGTGCCGTGCTTAACCACTGACGCTATTAATTGATGTGTGTTATAGGCAACCTTGCAAAAGTCCCGACTCTCCCCGCAAGCATCACAATGCTCTAACTAAGCTAGTTTCAAAGCACTCTAAAGCACACATCCTACTGTTTGGAGATTTCAATTACCCCAACATCGACTGGAGTAATCAACCTCAGCCAATAGTTAGTCCAGAAGAGCCGAATGACTTAATTGATGTTTGCCCTAATTTTAACTTGTCCCAAATTGTATCCGAACCGAACGCGTCGCAGGGAAAGCAGCTAACACTCTGGACCTTATCCAGAGTGTTAGCTGTTAGCTGCGATCTGGACCACTGATCCAGACAGCCTTAATTTCATTACATGCCTCTGAGAAATCAGTGACCATAAAGTAATCCATGCAAATTTCAACTTCACACCTGAATTAAAACACTTCCCAGAAATCTATTAAGCTCTACGATAAGGAAAACTACGAAGCATTCAACACTGAAATAACGAAGTTTCTATCGGTCTTTGAAACGACCTATCCTACCAGAAGTGTAAATGAGAATTGGACCTTTTCAAACATAAAATTATCGAGCTAACAAATAAATACATCCTGTCATGCAGTTTTCGAAACAGTAATCAGAAACCCTGGTTCACAAAAACGCTAAAAAGACTCGAAAACAAGAAAAAACGCGCATTCCGTACAGCTAAGCACGGCGCAAACCCACACGCGTGTGAAAAGTACTATATACTTGGCCGCGATTGGAAGTGCTGAGCACTCATTTTACGAAGTAGAGCTACGAAAAATGATAGTCAATAACCCCAAGAAATTCTGGAAGGTTATAAACCCGAAGGAAGCGCGCGCTGTCACCCTCACTAACAATGCTGGTGAAATCATTGCTGATACCGACTGTGCAGACATTTTTAACACTGCATTTTCATCTGTTTTTACCGACAAATCCGAAGCACCATGTTTTACATTACCACTTATTATTACTACAGCCATGGAAGCCATAACGTTCAGCAGTAGTGGAATTTCGTGCATAATAGATAAAATAAAAAATTCATCTGCCGATGGCATAGTTTACATCAATTCGAAAGTTTTGAAAAATGCTAATCTAGCCTGTTCTAGTATTTTCTGTTTGTTGTTGTCACAATCGCTCCCTGTAGAATTCATTCCAGACGGTGTGGGGATCGAGGTGCCTTCCCGCGCCTCGTCTCCCAGCTCGCGAGTGGCGCTTAGCTCGATCCCCGGGAACCGCCGCCGTAACGGCAACATGGCGGACACGGCTAGCGCGCCGGACTTACTTTCCCGCGCAAACCGTGCTTCTCCCCCCCGGAATTGGACTTGCCCCGCGAGACACGTCACCGGGACAGGGACGCGCCCTGATTGGCCTCCCGCGCGGCGGCCCCCGGGCACCCTCTCCACCCGAGCTCTCGTCCGCTGAGCGCTTCCTCGCCGCGGGAGAGGCTCACAGGCTCGCAACGAGGTGGTTACATGAGACCTTTGTTCTCGCGACTCCTCGTTATCGCGCTTGGCGGACCACTACCCGGTTAGCCCTAGCGCAGCGGGCGCGCGTACTCGATCGGTCTTGCGGCGAGCCTTGGCCCGTAAGCGCCGTGACTGTAGCACTGAGCTGTACCTTGGGTGAATAAACCCGTGTTTGTTGGCGATCTGACTCCGGAGCCTTCTCTGCGCTGTGTCGGAGAGTCGACGAACCCTGCCGTAGCGCCTTTGTGCATTGCGGAGTGGAGGAGCGTCGTGCCCTTTTCTGACCGTCGCTCGTAGGGTAAGCCTTGTACAAACCCATCTCCACATAACTGGCGCCCAACGTGGTTTCGGCATGGCATCAGAGCAGGCCCCTTCACGGCCCTCGTTCCTGCCTGACCCCCTGGCTGCGGACTTATCGTCCTTCGGAGCGAACGACACCGATAGCACGAGGTACGTTCGCCTCGGCGACCCTCTGCTTTCGGCCACCGGGGGCGATCCCTTCTTTGGACAACCCTTTGGTGACGACCGCTCGGATGTGTACGATAGTCCTAGCCACGCCAGTTACGGGTTTTATCAACTGTTTAGACGCGCGGGGAGCAGGTGCCTACTAGCCCCTCCGGCGTGCTGTCTCCGCTCGCTGGCCTTTGTCCCGAGCTCAGTTGTGCCCAATGTGCCGCATCGGAGCCACCCTGCTTAGATGCCGGTACGAATACGCTCGCCGGCCTCCCTTTGTCCCGAGAGTCGTTCACTGCGCCATGTGCTGCATCGGAGCCACCCTGCTTAGATGCTCGCACGCGTACGCTCGCTGGCCCACCGTTGTCCCGAGCGCATTTCTCGGACGAATACGCCGCGGTGCAGCCTTCCCGCTACGCCGTAGGCGCGAGCTCGCTCGCTGGCCTGCCTTTGTCTCGTGTGCCGCAGCTGAGCCTCCCTGCCTCGCTGTTGGTGCAAATTGCTCGCTGGCCTCTCCTTGTCCCGAGCGCAGCTGGGAAGCAATGTCGAGTGCGAGCTCACCGCTCAGCCGACAAAGTCGCCGCGTTTTCCGCCTACCGCTTGTCTCACGCGCATCCGAGCGACATTTTCGACGTGCGTGAGTCACCCCGCTCCGCTGTCGATCCGTCTGCCGGTCATGTGAGGCCTGATGCGCCTGTCGGAGCGGCAGCCCAGCTCTTCTCTTTGCCATTTACTGGCCCCATTGGGTCGGCGTGCATTCAGCACACGACCTGACCGTTGGTCCTTTTTGCTCTCCGGAAGTTGGCGTCAGCGAACGTGCCGTTTGCCGCGTGGAGACGTACAATCCGGCTTAAGCGCTTGTGCGAGCCATCGGGCCGCCTCGCGCGCTGGGCGTTGACATGGCAGTGGTACCTCTTTCTGCGCTACCGGAAAGGGAGTTCAAACGTGGTGGCGGACGCCTTGTCGCGAGCCCCCGTTTCGGCGTTTGATCCTTTGGTCCGCCACTCCCGTGAGCATTCGCACCAAGTAGAAGCCGGAGCCTCAGTCTACAATGGCTCAAAAGGCGCGAACCTCATGCACTTAGTAGAGACCGGAGCCTGTGTCTCCAATGGCTCGAAAGGCGCGACCCCCGACGGCGAAGCGATCCTCGGATTGCCAGCCCCGGGAGAGGACGTTTACCTGGTGGATCCCGTTACCTCATCGGGTATTGTCTTCAGCAGGCAAGAGCTGCTAAAGGCTCAGCAGAGCGATCCATTTTGTAAATAGCAATTGTTGACGGGCTCCAAGAGCCGAGCTCCCAAGAGGAGCGGGGCGGCAAAGCCGCCGGGCGCACCCGGACAGCTGGTATTGCTGTTGGCGCCGAGTGCCACGCAGCTTGTATTGTTGCTGGCACGTGGGATCCGTATCTGCTTAAGCAGAACGACCCGTTTTGTAAATAGAAATCGTTGACAGGCTCCAAGAGCCGAGCTCCCAAGAGGAGTGGGGCGGCAAAGCCGCTGGGCGTACCCGGACAGCTAGTATTGCTGCGGGCACGTTGGATACGTATCTGCTTGACGCCGATAAAGCTCTCCTGCGCTATATCCCATCTGAGGAGGCTCCCCAGGAGTCTTTCAAGGTGGTGATACCCCGCAGTCTAAGGAAAGCCACCCTGAGCTATTTCCACGACTCGCGGGTGGCCGGACATGCGAGTGGCCTTAAGGCTTTCCAAAAGTTGTGCCGCTCCGCTACCTGGCCAGGCATGAAGCGTGACACTCTTCACTACGCCCGCTCATGCCGCGTGTGCCAATGTGTGAAGCCTCGCGCGGGCAAACCCCCCGGGCTCATGCAGCCAATCGACAGCCAGCTACCCTGGCAAGTCGCGGCCTGTGACATTATGGGACCCTTTCCCAGAAGCCGGCGAGGCTACGTTTTTCTCCTGGCTGTCACAGATCACTTCACGAAATGGGTTGAACTTTTTCCCCTTCGGAAGTTAACGGCACGCGCAATCTGGGACAAGTTGACCGAGGTCTTTAACCGCTTTGGCTTTCCGGCGGAGCTGATAACGGACAACGTGTCCTACTTCACGGCCAAGATGTTCGTGGATGCGTGTGCTGCCTTTGGCATTAAGCACCGCAAGACAACCACGTATCACCCACAGGCCAACCCAACAGAGTGGATTAACTGGAACCTCAAGCCCTTGCTCGCGGCCTTTGCCCAGCAACATAGGGATTGGGATGTCTGTCTTAACGAGATGGGCTTCTCTTTGCGGTCCACGGTGAACCGTTCGACTGGGTACACGCCCGCTTTCCTCAACTTCGGGAGAGAGCTGCCAAACCCCATGGACCGCGTTCTGCGGACCGGCAGCAGGGCGTGCGCCACGAAAGCCGGCCTTTCCGGCTACGCGGCGGAACTGCGCTCACGGATGGACGCGGCCCTTGACCTGGCCCGTTCCAACCTGGCAAAAGCGCGAGCTGGACAAAAAGCCCAGTACGACCGGTCACATAGGGACGTGCACTATGGTGTCGGCGATCTCGTCCTCAGACGTGTGGGGATTGAGGGTTGCGCCGGCATGATCGCGCGCGCTTCGCCTGCTCTGCCATCCCTCGCCATCGTTCCCCGCTGGCCTCCTTCTCCGCCCGCGCCGCCTAACCGGTTCCCGCGGTGGCGCTGCGCACGCGCCGGTTGGCGGTGGGGGCGGAGCGCTGACGTCACTACGCGGCCGGTTGTCGGCCGCTAGCGGGGAAGCGTGGACTTCTCTCCGGGACCAGCGCACGGTACGTTCATGCTTTCCTCTCGTCCGCCGACACCTTTGTGACTAGGACTGGAGCTCGCGCACGTGGCCTTTGCCCGTGCGGGGAGCGCGTACTTTGTGCTGATCCTTTCCCGACGCTAAGCCGACGAGCGGTGCCATTAGTGCTCGCGCGAGGTCGTACCTCGCCGAGCCGCACTTGCCGAAAGCCTAAGCCGAAGGATATTGCCCGTGCTCTCGCGAGTTGACCCATTGGTTATCGCCAGAGCAAGTAGCATAGCCGCCGGGACTTTTCCTAGCGGCGTGTCCCAGCTTGAGCCTGTGCTCTCGCCGCGACGTGCTATAGGCGCCTGTTATTGTATTTTCGCCCTGGTGCGGGACCCCTTTGGCTCCCCTCCGTGCGGGCGTTTGTGCAGTGCTGGTGCCGACGGTTTCAGTAAACGGTTTCCGTCAACTCAGGGCTTTACTGTGTTTTTGCGTGCGTCGCTCGGTAGCCCCTTGCGGCCTCTGAGCTCGCGCGCGAGCGGTGCTGGAGGCGACGGCTGACGCGGCCCTGTGGCTCGCTAAGCTCGAACCCGCGGTGGTTGGTCTCCTGTGAGACACCAAGAACCCACACTGGCGCCCAACGCGGATTCAAAGGCTCATTAAGCCTTTGTCTGTGCTTAGCCGAGTCAATACGCCTTAGCGAATTGGACTCGCCGCGTTATGTCTGCTAGGCGTAGTGACCTTTGTCCTTTGTTAGTGCTAGCAGACGCCGCGTTGCTCGAGAACGGGGCCAGGGCCCCCCTTGAGCAGCGCACTCCTGCACCCTCGCTTGTAACGACCCCCTGTGGGGACGGCAACGTGAGGCGCTACGTACCAGCTCCCTTTGGAGCAGTAGCGTTGTTTGAAAACGGGGCCAGAGCCCTCTCCGAACAGTGCACACGGGCACATTCGTCTGCCACGGCTCCCTTTGGAATGCCAAGCAGTGCGATGTCGCAGCGCTCCCGATCATTGACTCCTTCGGGAGTAAACGGAGCGCAGCGCGGAAACGGGGCCTTAGCCCTCTCCGACTTTTGCCCGTTGGCTGCTTCTCAATTGAACAGCCAGAACCAGTGGTATGCCGCGGCCCCCTGTGGGGAACCTTCAATCACGGCGACCACGAATTCCGCTCATACGTCTCCCTTTGGAGTACACTCGGTGGCGCCCAGTGGCACACCGATCGAGCACACACCTGTTGTATCAACACTGGCTGCTTCTCAATTGAACAGCCAAAACCAGTGGTATGCCGCGGCCCCCTGTGGGGAACCTTCAATCACGGCGACCATGAATTCCGCTCATACGTCTCCCTTTGGAGTACATTCGGTGGCGCCCAGTGGCACACCGATCGAGCACGCGCCTGTTTTGTCAACGCTGGCTGCAAGCGGCCTAAGCAATTCACGTATAGCTGCCTCAAGTGGCAGCTGTGAACGACTGCAGGCGCACCCCGCTAGGAGCCCTTTTTGCTCTGGGGACGGCGGCGCACCGGCCGGTATCCCTGTGGAAACCGCGCCACTGATCGAGCTGGACGTCAGTTCATCCTTGCTCGATCGCGCCGCTAACGCGCCAACGGCTCCCTTTGGAGCAGGCGCACAGACGCTGTTGCATAACGCCGCCGAAATGATCCAGGCGCTCTCTGGGGCAGTTAAAACGCTGTCGGCTGTTCCGAAATGCGCTCACCCCGCTGTACGGTTGGCAGTCCCGACCTACAGCGGATACGGTGACCTGCTCAGTGCCAGGGACTACTGTTACTCCCTCGCACGCTACCAGAGAGCTCTGGGTTTGAACGATCAGGATGTACTCGGACGCGTCGTCCCTGTTGCACTCACTGACTCGGCGGCTAGGTGGTACAGGCTTTCCGGACACCGTGCAACAACCCTCGAGGAGTTCCGCGCGGCATTCCTGCGTGAATTCCTACCCGCTGACTACGAGAGTAGGATGCGACGAGAGCTTGGGCTACGTACACAGGCTCCTGATGAGTCGCTTCAGGAGTACGTACGGGCGATGGAAGACCTTTTCTTAGTCGCCGAGCCCAATGCCTCGAACGAGGAACGCGTCGAACGGGTGATCAGGCAGGCACATCCGACCTTTTCGGCGTACCTGCGCGGCGGCCGCTTCCGAAATCTGGAGGAATTAGCCGCCGAGGCAAAGCGCATTCAAGGCGACATTATCGCCGCGCGCGCCTATCGCCCACCGCCGCCCGCCAGCGAGGCCCTTGAGCCGAGCTGCGCGTGGAGAGAGGCCTGAGCCCTTTCCCCAACGGCAACAACCCGGCCAAGCTGCCTTTGCGGCTGCAAGCGGGTGTGTTTGGGAGCTGAGCGCGCGCGCTCTCGATCCCTACACGCACGGATAGACGGGCAGCCTGTGCTGAGCCACCGACCGAAACGCATGCGCAGGGACGCTTTTCGACCCAGCGCATCGCGGAGGGAAACGCTCGTTATCGGCCCATTGGCCAAGCGGCGAGCCGACCCCGGCAGGGAGCTGAGGCTGCTCCGCCTCGGGAAAGATACCGCGGCGGAGTACGCTGTTTTCGCTGCCAACAACGAGGGCACATTGCAAGGGATTGCACCGCGCCCGGTCTCCTGTGAAGGCCGGGAAACGGGATAGCAGGTCGCTCGCGAAGGCACGAGTGACCGAACCTTTGCTTGTTCCCTCGGCGTACCGAGCAGGTTGTGTTGCTGGTACGCACGCGCCGTTTATTCCGGTGACCATTGCCGGCCGCGAATTTTCGGCGCTGCTGGACACGGGCGCAAGCGCTTCGTTGTTCGGCGAACAGGTTTTGTCCCACTTGCAAAAGCACGCAGTGCGCTTGCGGGACTGCCGAACGACGTTCAATCTTGCGAAAGGCGTGGCCCATTCGGCTGGCGCCGCAAGGCTGACTGTCAGGTGGGGAGAGCGAATGAGACGCACGCGTTTCGTTCATCTCCCAGGGCTCAGTGTTCCTGTGATTCTCGGCAGGGACTTTCTCCTTAAAACTGGGATCGTTGTGGACATTGCGAATGGCGGCTATCGCGACGGTCAGTTCACGTTGCTAAAGCCGTTCATCAGCCCGCCGGCGTCCGATTCTGCCTGTGCAGGTGAGGCGTCGGAGTCGTGTCGCGCGCCGAGTTCGGGGGCAAGCCCCCGAGCTTCGCGCTCGCCCGCTCATGGTCCCCTTTGGGATCGAGAGGCACGGCACGAACCGTGTCGCGCGCAGAATTCGGGGGCAAGCCCCTGCGCTATGCGCTTGTCGACTCACAATCCCCAGTGGGATAGAGCGACACGGCACGAAGAGGCACTACATCTAAGTGCCAACGTGGTAGCTGACGCGCTATCTCGTGCCCCATTGTCCACCCAGAGCTTTTCTCCAGGTGCAACAGCCGCTGCCGGTGCCTTAGCGCCAGCTAGCGTCCGGGGCGAAACGAGCGGAGAGAGAGGCGAGTCCGCAAGCGGGCAAACCTGTTTCTCCGCGCTCCAGGCAAGCAGCGCGCCGGAAAGCGTGCGTGCGGGGGAGCTTCTCGAAAGCGAACCCATGACGCCGATGGCTGCAGTCCTGAGTGGGGACGAGACCAACCTCCCCTTTGGGAGAATTGGAATCGCTTTCAGCAGGCAAGAGCTACTGAAGGCCCAGCAAATTGATCCGTTTTGTCGCGGAGTGAGCGACGGTCTCAGGGAGACGGAGCGCCGAGACGCTGCTGGTAGTGCGGCGGGCGCAGGGGGGCCGGAAACAGCGTGTGTCGCTGAGTCCCCCGCGGATTTATATTTGCTGGATCATGATGGGCTCCTGCTGAAATACATAGCCACCGATGATGACGCTGTGGACCCGTTTAAGGTGGTTATCCCCAAAAGTCTGAGAAGCGCACTGTTGCGATGTTCTCATGACGAACCCTTGGCCGGTCATTTGAGTGGCTCTAAAGTTTTTGCGAAACTAAGCCAAACTGTGACCTGGCCTGGCATAAAGCGTGACATTTTTCGCTATTGCCGTTCCTGCCATGTCTGTCAAATGGTGAAATCAAGGGGTGGCAAGCCGCCCGGGCTGATGAAACCAATCGACAGTGAGCGTCCGTGGCAAGTGGCCACCTGCGATCTTATGGGGCCTTTCCCCAGGAGTAAGCAGGGGTTCACACACCTGATGGTAGTCGTTGATCATTTTTCTAAATGGGTGGAACTGTTTCCGCTTCGTAAAGTGACAGCGCGAGCGGTGCTGGAAAGGCTACAGGAAGTGTTTTGTCGGTTCGGCTTTCCGAAAAGACTGATTACGGACAACGCGTCCTATTTCACCGCTCGGGTGTTTGGTGCTACGTGCCGTTCCCTGGGAATTAATCACTGCACCACTTCGCCCTACCATCCCCAGTCCAATTTGACGGAGAGACTCAATAGAACTCTTAAACCAATGTTAGCGGCCTTTGCCGAACGTCAAAAGGATTGGGCAGACCACTTGAGTGAGCTCGCGTTCGCAGTCCGAACCTCCGAGAATCGCTCAACTGGTTTCTCTCCCGCCTTTCTCAATTTTGGAAGGGAGTTGGCTAATCCGGTGACCAGTGTCATGCAATGCCAGCTCGGGGACGAGGAAGCGCCGGCAGACTGTTCTGCTTACGCTTCAGCACTTCGGGACAGGCTTTGTCGGGCTCTCGGTAGAGCAAGGCAGAGTTTGGCGTCGGCCAGGGCCCAGCAGAAGGCTCAATACGACCGGAAGCATCGCCATCTTTCATTTAAGGTAGGTGATCTCGTCCTGAAGCGCAACCACGCTCTTAGCGATGCGACCAAGGGGTTCTCAGCCTCGCTCGCTCCTAAGTGGCTTGGTCCGTACCGAGTGGAGAAAGTTTGGTCTCCACTCGCGTACTTGCTGAAGGATCCCTCTTCGGGAAAACTCAGCCGTGCCCATATCGCCGACCTGAAGGCCTTTGCGTCACGGTCCGACGAGCTCGCGCCAGTGCCCAGTGGCATTGCGCGCAAGCAACGGGGCACACCCGGAGCAACGGACCGCATTCGGACCACGCACCGGTACAATCTGAGGAAGCGGTCACCTGTGTGATTTCGCGCCGGACGACGGACTTTTCCGCAACCGAAGGCCCTCAGTAAAATGCGTAGCCTCAGTGGGCTAGCTTCTTTACGGCCAGTGCACGAAAATAAGCTAGCCCCAGCCCAGCGTATTGCAAGTGTGTTTATGTAGTGTTTTAACAGTGTGCATTTTTTTCCCATTTTTTTTAAGTACGCCCGCTGAGTGTATTTATGTTTTTTCTTTTTGAAAGTGTGTTTTCGCGTGTACAGCCTTATAGTTTAATTCATTACGTGTTTTTTTTTTTTCTTGTACGTAGATGGTGAAGATTTTTGTTTTTCTTGTTCTTTTCTTTTTCCTTTTTTTTTTTCACTTTGCCGAGAAGGGGGTTGTTGATTTGCGCGGTCGTCAGGCACGGTGGTGGACAATGGTCCCATTGACTCGTCGGTGTGAGGGGGACGAAGGACGCTTTGCGCCTTCTATGGCGCGGCGCGTTGTGTACGGCGATGAGCATGGCGGTGTTTGGGAGTGTTGCGCAGCCATGGTGAAAACCGCAAGGAGTGTGTGCGTGCGTGTGTGTGTGCGCGTGCGTGCGTGGTGCCTGTTGCTCTTCGAAGCAACCAGAAGTCGCACCAACTGCAGCATCGGATCATCGTGGACACTGAAGGTGGACGGGGTCACTGACCCTCTGACGTCAGACCGAGAGACCAGCTCTCTGCAGTCGCCGCCGCCGTGCGAACGCCTTGCAGCCACGGTTGTGGCTGCCCCTTCCATCTTGGCTCCGGCGGCGTGGCCAGCTGACCCGGCAGTGTCCTGCCCCATCCGGCTGGAGTTCGGGACCGCCACCACCACGAAAACAATAACTCCGATCTACCAACGGTGAGCCCGTTCCTGCAATCAAGGCTGCCCTCGAGACTCCTACGTCTTCGGCCACCGCCCCTAGCCACAGAACTTTACGCGCCGCTTCCCCTTCGCACCTTGGACACTGTCCCGCGCCAGCGGCCGACTATTTTGTTAATATTTCTCCCCCCTCTCGCGGCAATTTTTTTTTTGTATTATAGAGCGTAGCAGTTTAATTTTTTATTTTCCCACGATCCTTGTATATAATTATTATTTTTATAGTGCATGAAAGTGTTTTGTTTTATATGTCGGAACGCGGTGTTTTAAGAGTACTTGCTGGGCTGAGGTTAGCATTTAGCTTGTGCATGAAAGACTCAATTGTCTTTGATGCATAAGCCCCTACTAGCTGTTTCGCCAGGCTGGTAGGGGGGCATTTAAGGAGAGGAGGATGTGGGGATTGAGGGTTGCGCCGGCATGATCGCGCGCGCTTCGCCTGCTCTGCCATCCCTCGCCATCGTTCCCCGCTGGCCTCCTTCTCCGCCCGCGCCGCCTAACCGGTTCCTGCGGTGGCGCTGCGCACGCGCCGGTTGGCGGTGGGGGCGGAGCGCTGACGTCACTACGCGGCCGGTTGTCGGCCGCTAGCGGGGAAGCGTGGTCTTCTCTCCGGGACCAGCGCACGGTACGTTCATGCTTTCCTCTCGTCCGCCGACACCTTTGTGACTAGGACTGGAGCTCGCGCACGTGGCCTTTGCCAGTGCGGGGAGCGCGTACTTTGTGCTGATCCTTTCCCGACGCTAAGCCGACGAGCGGTGCCATTAGTGCTCGCGCGAGGTCGTACCTCGCCGAGCCGCACTTGCCGAAAGCCTAAGCCGAAGGATATTGCCCGTGCTCTCGCGAGTTGACCCATTGGTTATCGCCAGAGCAAGTAGCATAGCCGCCGGGACTTTTCCTAGCGGCGTGTCCCAGCTTGAGCCTGTGCTCTCGCCGCGACGTGCTATAGGCGCCTGTTATTGTATTTTCGCCCTGGTGCGGGACCCCTTTGGCTCCCCTCCGTGCGGGCGTTTGTGCAGTGCTGGTGCCGACGGTTTCAGTAAACGGTTTCCGTCAACTCAGGGCTTTACTGTGTTTTTGCGTGCGTCGCTCGGTAGCCCCTTGCGGCCTCTGAGCTCGCGCGCGAGCGGTGCTGGAGGCGACGGCTGACGCGGCCCTGTGGCTCGCTAAGCTCGAACCCGCGGTGGTTGGTCTCCTGTGAGACACCAAGAACCCACACTGTAGAATCTCTTACCGTCTCGGAGGCGGCAGACGCTATCAACGCGCCGGCGGAAGTATTCGGCCGCCGCTGCCCCCATCGCCGGAAGTTGAAAAGGCAACGAGCGCCGCCTCACGGAATTCATGCAGAACTAAGGGAACCGCCGCCCCAATGGGAAAGCGAGCGACGCGGCGGGCATCTAGTAAAGGAGGCATTGGCCGAGCACTGCGGCTCGCGCACAAGCTGCCCGCTGGGCAGGCTGACCAGTCCTGCAACGTGCACTGCGGCTCGGATGCAGGCTGACTGCTGAGCGGTCATGATAAGTGGTTCTTGAGGGAAAGGGAAAGGTTGGCGCTATCTTCTGCAGCCCATGAGGGAGCACGGCTCAGCGCCAGAGCGGTCATTCCCGATTTGTCAAGAGCCATCTTCTCCTCACCCTCCAACATCGAGGCATGTCCGACGTCGTCACGTCATCGCCCCTCACTTTGGCGCTGAGCCGTGCTCCCTCAAGGGCTGCAGAAGATAGCGCCAACCTTTCCCTTTCCCTCAAGAACCACTTATCATCATCATCATCATCGCCCCTCACTCCGGCAACCTCTCGTCTCCTGTCCTCGTACTGTGAGCTCTTTCGAACTGTTGGTTTTATGGCGATAGCAATTATATGGACGCTCAAAAGCAGATTTCTGCCGTCGGCGTCGCCGTCGCCGTCGCCGTGAGGTTCCGTATGACGTCAATGGAGATGAAATCGTCGCCGCGCGCCGAACGCTGTATGTGCGAGTGAAAGGGCGCGAGGGACGCGCGCTTTCACGGGAAGTGAACGCACGGCGGAGAACAAACGCACGTTCTGCTCTGTGCTCCCTTAAGGGCTGCAGAAGTAGGCGTCTCTTTTCTCCTCTACAATCACCATATATGTAGAGCAAACCTGCCTTCTTCCGACGCACGAAAGGCCGTGGGGGGTAGGGGGAGGGAAGGGAGGCGACGTTTAGCTGCGGCACCAAGTGCCTATTTATATCAGAGGCTCCGGCAACAGTCACCAACGCCGCACGCATTTTGAGCGAACGCGGGCAAAACGCCGACGGCGTCAACAACAGTTCTGCGTGTTGCCGGTGCTGCTGCATGTCCAAGTTTATACAGCTGATAAAGCTGCTATCATTACTCCGTATAGCTCTCTTAAAATTTGCTATCGCAATTGATGCTTCACCTTTCAGGTGAAACTGCGACAACTTTTTTTGGACTCCCATCAGCCTTAGTTCTTCTAGCACATTATGTTTGTCATGTGATGTGCCGTAACGTTCTGTCCCGGTGTAGTTTGGCTTTTGTTATAAATGTTGTTTGCATTTTGCATCCCGAGTCAGAGTGGCTTTTCCTGCGTCCTTTTTCCTCATCGCGCGGCACGAGAAACAAGTGTGATGAACGTCGGTCGTAATTTTTCTTTACACTCAGATTATCTGTGGCTATATATATATATATATAAACAAATGAATGACAACAAGGGAAATTACTGCTGCTGCGTCGTTCTTTCTCTAAGCACGATTACTGTGCGTGAGCGCTATAGCTAAATTCACTCAATTGTGATGATTACCGACTGTCATATCTGGAAAAGCGATTTTGCAGCATCAGCATGTATGTGATCGGTTGTCACAGTGTCAACGCGTACCAGGGCAGGTAATCTGTAAGAGTCCACCTAGTGGCTATGTCCCTTTCGCCTGCTGCTGAAGTGCTGGTTGGCTGTGGCGACTGGCTCCTGCTGAAGCACACTCCAGCCCAGCCAATCAGAACTTCAACAGCAGACGAAATGAGCATGTCCACTAGGTGGACTCTTACAGAATACCTCCCCAGAACCGGTCAAGCTGCTTCACGGTCTTAACGCGAGCAGTTCAATAATTCTCACATTAGTTTGATTAGTTAATAATTTCATTGTTTAGGGGCTTCGGATCTGAGGCGATGCGCGCGCATCAACGAATAGACACATTTCAACAATCTGCCGTTGCACCTTATCATTGCGTTACTTCAGCGGTGCATACTTGAAGGCGGCCGCGTAGCAAAACTGCGTCAGCAACTTCTCGTGCGCAGTGTGCGCATTCGGCACAGCGCTTTGCTTCCTTGGCAACGGAAAGCATGTGCAATGCATGCTTTTAATGCAAGCAAGCCTCCAATACACATCTTTTTTTCAATATTCCCACCACAGCGCAGCTCAGGCGAGCTGCTGTACCACGGTGCCTTGCACTCACCTAGCAGGGCCTCCCGTTTTGCACTACAATTGCGGCATGGAGGGCTTTGTTGACCGCTGTTTCTGCAGCGCCGCCTGGGCAGCGTCATGCCCATACGCAAAACTTCCGAAATCCACACGGAGCAATTGTTGTGCACATACAATGCTTTCCCACGTGAGCTCTCAGTCTTCGTCACACTACCAGCCTAATTTTTCGCCACACAGCCAACAAAGTGTGTGAGTAATAATTGTCTCGTAGACTGTATTTGATATTTCACTAGGTTTTGTTTTGACTGGACTTCTTCCTTCAAGCTATAGGGCATATCGTATACTCTTTATGTATATTTTTTCACGTGTTTTGCCCGTACAGAAAATATGAAGTTCGTCAAGTGAATTACATTTGCGAATGGAAATGCGCTAGCAACAAGAGTTTTTGCTCTCGCGCTGAAGGTAGGCATAGCCAACGTTGCATTACTTCATGACCCGGTGCTGGTGTTCGCTACAGCGATTAGAGCCGTGAAGGTACCGTCTGAGATCGACCCACAATGCCGAGAATAACTACGGCGAGTGGGCATCATCTGGCCAGCTTCGATTTTACTTTTCAAGTACATATAAACTGCAGAAATGGTTTTATAAAACTAACGCTATTCTTATTTTAATAAAATTCGTTACATTAGAGGAAGAAACTATTTTCAGCAGATGCAGTGCGCAGAATACTTCTTTGTAGAATTTTCGTAAGCTTTCGTGAAATCGAAGCCCGATGTTTACAATGCTGTAACTCCATCCTGAAAGCACATTTGGCTGTTCTGTAAGTTGCGTCTGTTCTAGCGTCTCAAGGCAACAAATGATATGAGTTTACAGCTTATGTGAAATTGATGCACTGTTTATGAGCTTGTAAGAGAAGTCCTACTCAGAAATTAGCGGTACACTTCCGAGTAATGCATAATGTGTCAATTCTGTCCACTCTAGACATAATATTAGGTGCAGTTTACAAGTGAGTGAGTGAAATAACTTTATTGAGGTCCAGAGAAGACGCAGAGGAGACCCCGCGCCACCCGGCTAGTCCCACGTAGGGACCTCCAAGCCGAGTTTTCCGAAATTCTTTTTAAATGCTGAGTTAGAGGGGTAAACATGATAGTACAGTTTCCTAAATTCTTGGCATTGTTGGAGTTTTTTTTTAATAACTGCCCACAGAAACTCAAAGTAGACTTTCTCCGGTTACTACAATTTATCTTCTTAATGTACGAAACCTCACCATAACCAATGCAGTGGTTGCAAAAATAAAAAAGCAACGATTTGACCGTTCTCTTGTACTTGGGGGCTCTGTAGCGAAACCTTCCACTTATGGTCAAATATTCTTAAATGGTATGACGGTGACCGCATACATGGTATGAATTGCCTTAGCACGTATTAGTACTTTCCATAAGAGCGAATCTTCAAGAGTGTGCGATGCTTTCTGGAGCTGTGACTACATCGTCTTTGCTGATGCTTAGCGATTGACTTTCCATGTACAAAAACTGCGCTTAAGCTATGTAATGTTTCTGCATTTTAGGAGTGTAATCAAGCTGAGAGTGATAAACGCATGAGAGTGATAAACGGTCCCTTTTCGTGGTCGAACTGTAGGCATGCAAAAAGCAATTTGATGCAGGACTTGGACTACCTCTCACCGCTCCCACTGTCACTGGACAGCCGAATCACATTTTGATAGCAAAACGGAATTATTACCCTATTAAGAGTCCCCGCCATAACAATGCATTTACGTCGACTGTATGTTGCGTTTAAATACAGAAGAGAATGGAGTAACCGGGAAACATACTAAGGACGGCGCCGCCAGACATGATAACCGTAACTATAACGAGACACAAAAACTAATGTGTGGATGATAAAACAGATGGTCGTGGTACATCTTCCAACTGAGATAAGACAAAGAAGTGGACTAGCACAGGTCATATATTACACACTGTAGCTTGTCGATGGAGTTAAAATAACAGAATTGGGGCCAAGGGAAGTGAACCGCTGTTGGAGGCTGCAGGGGAGTTGGGGGAATACTTGAGAATATGGGAGGAATCTCATCGAATCAGCTGACAAAAGGGAATAACTAGAGACCTAGAGATCGCTGCCAGAGACCTACGTCAGGGAACTGGCAAGTAGGTTCATGGAGACTGTACAGGTGACAGTCTGGTCACAGTGGAAAAAGAAATTGGGAAATGCTTGGTTGGCAGCTGTGGGGTGAGAGATCGTAAGGAGGGTGGCGGGAGCGCTCGGGGGGTATCATCATCAGCCTATATTTATGTCTACTGCAGGATGAAGGCCTCTCCCTGTGATCTCCAATTACCCCTGTATTGCGCTAGCTGATTCCAGCTTGCGCCTGCAAATTTCCCAACTTCATCACCCCACCTAGTTTTCTGCCGTCCTCGACTGCGCTTCCCTTCTCTAGGTATCCATTCTGTAACACTAATGGCCCACCGCTTATCCATCCTACTCATTACGTGGCCGGCCCAGCTCCATTTTTTTCGTTTAATGTCAACTAGAATATCGGTTATCCCCGTTTGTTCTCTGATCCACACTGCTCTATTCCTGTCTCTTAACGTTAGGCCTAACATTTTTCGTTCCATCGCTCTTTCTGCGGTCCTTAACTTGTACTCAAGCTTCTTTGTTAACCTCTGAGTTTCAGCCCCATATGTTAGTACAGGTAGAATGCAATGATTGTACACTTTTTTTGTTGAACGACAGTGGAAGCTGCCAGTCAGGATTTGGCAATGCCTGTGATATGCGCCCCAACCAAATTTTATTTTTCTGTAAATTTCTTTCTCGTGATCATGGTCCCCTGTGAGTAATTGACCTGTATAAACGTACTCCTTTACGGACTGTAGAGGCTGACTTGCAATCCTGAATCTTGTTCTCTTGCCAGGCTATTTAACGTTATCTTTGTCTTCTCCATGTTAATCTTCAACCCCACTCTTACACTTTCTCGGTTAAGGTCCTCAATCATAAGCCGCAATTCGTCCCCTTTGTTGCTGAATAGGACAAAGTCATCTGAAAACCGAAGGCTGTTGAGATATTCGCCATTGATCCTCACTCCTAAGCCTTCCCAGTGTAAGAGCTTGAATACTTCTAAGCATTGGAGAGTGTCTCCTTGCCTGACCCCTTTGTTGATAGGTATCTTTCTACTTTTCTTGAGGAGAACCAAGGTTGATGTGCAATCCTTCTAGATATTTCCTAAGATGTTCACGTATGCCTCCTGTACTCCTTGATTTTGTAGTGCCTCTATGACGGCTGGTATCTCTACTGAGTCAAATGTTTTTTTTTTTTCAAAATCTATGAAAGGGCATATAGAGAGGTTGATTGTACTCTGGAGATTTCTCTATTACCTGATTGGGATGACATGAATATGATCCATCGTAGAATATCCCTTCCTGAAGCCAGCCTGTTCTCTTGGCTGAAGTCAAATGTTGTCCTGAATCTATTCGAAATTACCTTGGTGAATAATTTATACAATACGGAAAGCAAGCTAATTCGTCTATAATTCTTCAATTCTTGAACATCTCCCTTCTTATGGATGACTATACTGTTGGCGTTCTTCCAGCTTTCACGTACACTTGAAGTCGTGAGGCATTGCATATAAAAAACCGCAAGCTTTTCAAGCATATCTCCTCGATATTTAATTAAATCGACTGTAATTCCATCTTCTCCGGCAGCTCATCTATTGGTCATGTCTTGCAAGGCCCTTCTAACTTCATCGCTAGTTATAGAAGGAACCTCTGTATCCTGTTAATCTCTACTTCGAATGAAAGTAGCTTGGCTGCTCTGGGCACTGTACAGGTAAGTATAGAATTCTTCCGCTGCTTTTACTATGTCATCGAAATTGCTGATGATATTACCCTGCTTATCCTTCAGCGCATACATTTTGCCTTGTCCTATGCCAAGTTTACTTCTCACTGATTTCATGCTGCGTCCGTATTTTACTGCCTTCTTAATCTTTGCCACGTTATAATTTTGAATATGCCTTAATTTCTTGTTGATCAGTTTCGACAGTTCTGCGAATTGTATCTGATCTCTTGAGTTTGACACTTTCATGTTTTACCGTTTCTTTAATAGGTGCTTTGTTACTTGGGAGAGCTTACCTACTGGTTGCCTTGGTGCCTTACCTCCCACTTCAATTGCTGTTTCTGAGAACAGCCTAGTTATGGTTTCATTCATTAACTCTATGTTGTCTTCATCTTCATGTTCTAAAGCTGCATATTTGTTTGCATGCACCAGCCTGAATTGGTCTGTTTTCCCCTTACTGCGTCTAGGTTGGCCTGTTGCTTCCTGACTAATTTTATTCTTTCTCTCTTTAAATTAAGAGAAATCCTACACCTCACTAATATATGGTCACTGCACTTTATCCTACCTACGACTTCTACATCCCGCACTATGCTGGGATCGGCAGAGAGGATGAAATCTATTTCATTCCTATTCTCTCTATTAGGGCTTTTCCAGGTCCACTTCGTGTTGCTGCGCTTCCTGAAGAATCTATTCATTATTCGGAGCCTATTCCCTTCCGCGAATTCTACCAACGTCTCTCCTTTTGCATTCCTAGAATCGATGCCGTAGTTGCCAATTGCTTGCTCACCAGCCTGCTTTTTCCCCACGTTTGCATTGAAGTCACCTATTACTACAGTACACTGAGTTTGTACGTTCCTCATTGCTAATTCAACATCTTCATAAAACGGTTGTATTTCTTCATTCTCGTGACTGTGTGTTGGGGCGTAGGCTTGTACTACCTTCATTCTATACCTCCTATTAAGTTTTATTACCCTCTCATTATTGCTGTAGAATTTATCATGTCCGCTATGTCCTTATGGAGTAGAAATCCTACCCCGAATTCTCTCTTACCTGGCTGACCTCCGTAGCAGAGGACGCAGCCGTTAGTCAGTACAGTATAAGCCTCGTTCGTCTAACCTCACTAAGGCCAATAATATCCCATGCAATACCTGATAATTCTAGCGTCACTCGATAGGGTGCGAGTGTTGAACGTTGCCAGGTTCAGTTTCCAGTGGCGGCCTGTCCGTACCCAGAGATTCTTAGCACTCTCTGCCGCGTCGCAGGTCTGACCGCCGCTTTGGTCAGGTGCTCCGCAGCCGCTGGGAACTGAGGGCCATGGGTAAATTGTAGGAGTCATGAGGGAGGTAGTAGCCGAATACTGCACCAGGGAGGCCAATTCCTGTTCTGGTGAGGAAGTGACTTTTTTGAAGCTTAGTGGGTCTTCCTAATTTGGTTGCACCTTGACTAGTATTGCCCCACTAGCTCTCTGCAATATTTTGTTTTTGCCGGTTCAGGCGCCACTCCATGCCTGAAAAAAAAAAACGAGCAGCACATTACACGTCTCTGCATACAACACCAAAGTCCTCCAACGTAACTGCAAAATGATCCTAAAGTATTGGGAATTGAAATGTCACATGTTCGTACTCTACATCCGTTATTAACACAAGTATTAGTGCCCCTGAGAGCCTCGTTGACTTCACAGATGTACTATCTGACTTGCTTTCATTTTGCAGTCAAATTCTTGCGTGCGACCAACGCTATAATGAAACAAAAAAAACAAGAAGCTTCCGCAAATTACGCGTTCAAGACTGCAAGAAGATTCGCGCGTATTTACAAGCACTTCCACGCACTAAATGAAACTCAAATGCTGCCGTCGTCTAAATACACGTGCGAGACACGCACAGCCGTAGACATACCCTTGCATAATACGTCGAAGAGAAAAGAAATCTGTAGAGTATACCATTACTAAAAGCGATCCGCGCAGCCTGTTTCTATGGCGCGGTGCTCTCTACGTGCGTGCGGGAACAACCATCGGGAGATTTCTAAAATCAGCTGAAGTAGTCTGCAGAATAACCAGTATCTACCCTGATGCAGCGTTATTTTCAGAACTCGCGAAATCTGAAAAGAAAGTACTAGTTTATTGGAAGCTCACGGGTACTATCTACATATCGCTGCGAAAAAACCACTGACGCTATCCTTTCTCGAGCGTTCAGCTGTCACGTTTTCCGGAAAGCGAACGTCAAATTAACTCGAAAACTTATCTGTCTTTACCACGATCAGAAAAGACCAACACTGCCCTCTGCCTAACAGAACGTTCCTAAGAACGTTCAGCCATGTCGAAGTAGACGTAAAGCTAGAAATTCACTTTACGAATATCCAATGATTCCAGAGTACCGGGAGTAATATATTACCGCATAGTAGAACGAAACTGCGCCTAATATCCTGAGCAAGACAGTGAAAAGTACTCTACGAAATCTTCTAAGTAAGACAGGTTTATTCAGGTCTTGATACCGGGCGTTAATAATGAAGTGCTTCGAGAATATTCCTACTCAACGCGTTCAATGAATAGCGTCAGAATGATGTGCTAAGTAATGTTAATTAGCTAAACGACAGGAGGCAACGCTTCCTGGCATCAGAAACATCGTTCGATAGAAGCGCCTGGAAGATCCAGCGTAGGTTCTTTGGTAATTCGCGAAACGCAGGTTTCACCGGCTCTCGCATCTGCAGTACAGAAAAACAGTCGATGGGCTTGTTGTTTGAGTTTTAAAGTTAACGAACCCGGAACTTCTAGATCTAAAGGATCGGTGATAAATCTACACTGTAAACAGGTTATAAGGGCCCCCACTGTTTAGGTTTTATCGGTTTCTAACCGAATTTTCTTGACCAATATATGATTGCGTCTTTCTGTTGGAAAATTTATGAGCCGAGCTCCTTAGTGTGTAGAGTAAGGGCAAACATCGTAGTAATTCGATTGTGCGCATTGGTTTTTAGGCCTTCCGAGTTCGAAGCACGGCATCGATGTGAACATGATTAGTACGCCCCAGCAGAATATATACATGCGCTGTCCGCTGAAGACTCAGTCAGCGTTCAATTAAATAGACTGCCTCTATGTTTGCTTGTTTTTACATAGGGTTCGTGCGCGTTTCTTTACACACGTAGCGCTAAGAATCATAACAACCTCTACCTCTTTAATAGCGCAGCTATGGTGAAGAGAGGTGAAATGGCGTGAAGCTTCATTTACATCATTCGCATTTTGGGGCCGTAGACTAAGAGCCTTTCTTGTTTTGTTTGTTTGACGAAGGGTCTACACTAAATAAAAAAACACTTGCCACTGTGCAGGCAGGTTGGAGGACTATAGATGAAAGTAGGTTGAAAAGAGCGATGAAACTGCCTGATCTTTTTCTATTGAACAATTAAAGGTTATATTAGATCACTCCTTAAGTTGTGCACTCCACAAGAATTCAGAATTTCTTCTACCACAAAAATTACGGTCTTGAACACCAGCCCTCTCTTTGTGGAGTGCATCAGTACACTTTCTTAGCCTTGTCTGAATATATTGGTGTTCATTGCAGTTCTTGTTTGTCGTGAGATATTCACTTAAACGCTATCTACAATTAGGTTTATTTTACCGTTTCTTGTGTTTGCCTAATGTTTACACAAAACTAGTCGCTTACAAAAGTTCAGTTATGTCCAAGCTCGAGTACACACTCTTATAATAGAATACTCGTTCGAAGACCTTGAGAAAGTGTGTGGAGCCGCTGCAGAACAAAGCAGTTTGTTTGATTCAATCCTTAAACAGCGGACAAGCCAGCATGTGTGCCGGGAAAGTTGCTCACTCTGTTCAATGTTTGGCTTATAGTCGTTTTCTTCATGGTGTGGTATTGTTTCAAATATAGTTTTACGCAATCCCGTCTCATAAACTTTTACATATTTTGCAGCTCTTGCAAACACTTCGAAAATTTTCCTTCTTCTTCACTCATGTACGCAAATTGGCCCGTTTCACGTTTATAGGGATGTCTACCCGCCGTGGTGGCGCAGTGGCGATGGCGTTGCGCTGAGTCCGAAGGCGCGGGATCGAATCCCGGCCGCGGCGGCCGCATTTCGATGGTGGCGAAATGCAAAGAAAAAAAAAAAACGCCCGTGTACCTTGCATTGCGTGCACGTTATAGAGCCCCAGGTGGCCTAAGTTATTCCGTATTCCCCCACTACGGTATGCCTAATAATCATATCGTGGTTTTGACACGTAAAACCTCAGAATTTATATCGCTGTGGAGCCAGCTACTTTATTATAATTGTTACTACCTTTGATCATGCTGCTTTTTTAGTGCCGTGGGGCAATATATTTTGGCGCATATAAAGTTATTAGTTCGTAAGTAGTAAGTGCACAGTGCTTGCTTTACAATTTTTGTTCTTCCTTGTCGGTTGACGTTTGTGTTACTTGTTTGTAAAATGTTGCTAGGGAGCCTACATGCAAGCGCTGTGTTTGCATGTAGGCTCCCTAAATGTTGCATACTCGTCCCACCACCAATGTAATTCAGTTTCGACGTTTGAGAGCTTGAGAAATGAGAATGATGATGATTCACAAGTTTTTTGCAAAATATTTGGAAAGGCGGGGACCACTTCTAGAACGAATTCAAGGTAACGTTCCGGCAAAGCAATACATAAGGCTCACCTGAATCTTTCGTTACTCTTCATCTCGTTTCACATAAGTTCTACGATGTAAGTGGAACAATTTTCTAATATTTTCCACGTAGTTCGTTGAAACCTAGTTTCAACAAGATTAAGCTGTCCCACTAAGTGAAATTTATGTACACCAAGATTAAAAGTGATGTACACTTCACATTGGGAAGAAGCTCGACAAAGCAAAAGAACATTTGTTTCACATAGCATGAAGTTAATGGAACACTAAACAAACATGTTTCGCTTACTTAGTGGAACCTTAGTGAAACCAGTTTATAAGTGTATGGTCGCGCTTCGAATTTACGCTCCTGTTCCAGTAAAAACGAGAAGACATGAATATATTCTATTTTCAAACTCATCTCAGCCTGAGTCGCTGCTGTCCAAATCGTATTACATCCCCACCTATGGGGCTAAATTCCGTTGGCTAAACGTGTAAGCGT
Organism: Dermacentor silvarum; assembly: GCF_013339745.2. Classification (NCBI taxonomy): domain Eukaryota; kingdom Metazoa; phylum Arthropoda; class Arachnida; order Ixodida; family Ixodidae; genus Dermacentor; species Dermacentor silvarum. The sequence continues at coordinate 2,344,601 of NC_051157.2, forward strand.
AATCATCTTTACAAATCTCTTCTTTAGATTCCAGTCTTGCTTTCTTTATGTGTATGGTTCGCTTAGTTTATCAGTCTTTATTGGCCAGTGCTGTCCTGATTTAGAAAGTTAATCCGGTATTGCTGTGTCATTTGGTTGTACTTTTCTGAAAAGCAGAAAAAAACGAAACATACTTAATTAAGTTCCATTAGATAAATTGATAAGAAAGCTCTCATGGCGCTTTAAAAAATTTTCAAGATGAATATGTTCCCTACAGCTCTTTGATGGAACTGTTCTTTGCAAAATCCGGCTATATTTACTCTCTACTTCCATTCTCGGCGCCCACTAACCAATTTCTTCATTCCACGCTGCCACTGCTGAAACACCTACGCTCTTTGATCCACAAGGCCCTCAACAAAATAGAACCGCTAGAGCTTTCTAGCAATTTAGCAATCACTGAAGCGGCCCTTCACATTGAAGATATGAGCTATCTAAAGGCAGCCACGGCACACCATTTGGCGATGTATCCTTTTTTTATGCAGAGGGTACAACATGTGCGCCTTATGGCAGCCCAAAGTCCTCCAACTTTAGCCTGAGGGAAGCACGCGTAACAAAACGCCGCTTCAATGGGAATACATAAAGTCGAGGCTCGTGTTACACACTCCTTACATCTTCGGCAAGAGGAGGCCTTCACAAGGACCAAATCAGAAAGGTAGCTACATTCGTCTATACGTGCTCACGCGCTCACGAAGCAATCCTAAAAGTCCTTTAACCCATGCGAAAGAAAAAAGCGAAGCCGACCGGTGCTCCAACTGATCCTCAAAGGCACGTAGACCCTTGTGAATACGATAAGAAACTCCTCTTTCGAATATCACGCGATAATTTGATATATTACGCTTCTCTTCTCACTTTTTTTTTTTGGTTTTGCTTATGCGGTGATGAATAGAAGAGTAAAGGTAACCTAGTCTCGTACAAATCAGAAACGCTTTTTGATTCACTTTTTCCATTGAAACGTGGCCGCAGGCACTAGTCTTTCCCGACCAATTAGAGCTTCTTAGCAATACTCTACAAGCTCGAGACATTGAGAGGCTGAGGAAACGTGCACTACTCAGGAATTCCACCGGCGGAAAATCAATGAGCGCTGCTTCGAACAGGCGCTTCCGAACAACTAGAAAATGCTTGCGGGAACAAAGTGCGGAAGAGCGAGCTGACGCATGACGACTAAAAAAATAGATAAGCCCTCCAAGAGTTTAACCTGCCTAAACAAAATACAATTTGACACTTAATTTATCATTCGTGTATACCTAGTCTTAGCGCTTGTTTCGGTTCAACAAATGTGTGGTTGGCATTGCCTTTGTCAATAATGATCCAATATCTGCTGACGTAAGCCGCACTTCCTTTTCGTTACTTCCTACCTGACATTTCCGCCAACGGATGCCACACGCCATAAAACACGTGGAAAGCCCTGCACTTTTAAGTGCCAGCCTCCGAGTAAGCAAGAACAACAAACCGAAATATGGTAGTACGGTTCATGTTTGTTTGTATCTGGTGCATATGTTTCCCATTGATGTCTAGAAAGGGAGTATATTGGGGAACTTGCTTTCTCAGAGCACTATAATGCAATGGAACTTCCATTCATGAAACAGAAGCACAGGGTACTACACCTGTCTCAGCGACATTAGATACCTCATAAATAGGTAATGAGGCGCCAACCACGTGAATGTCCTACTTGTTGATGTGTCCTACTTCTTCTCTTGGTACCTTTCGGAATCTTGAGCAGCCCGGTCGTCATCTTTGTCGGTGCCAGGTTGCACTTGTGCACGAATAGCGACGCGGCAATATAATCCCCATTGAAGAGCAACCATACTTTGCGTATAAATGCTCAGTACCGGATTCATTTATTGTTGGATCTTGCATATGGCGGTATGCGCAAATCAAAATGTGTCTCAAGGAAATGCAACCTACTTGAATAGCAAGTATGTTGTTACCAGTATGCAATCATCAATATTATAAGCAAAGTTTCCAAAATTACGTACGCCTGCTACGCGAACGGATAAGGGACTGATTACGATTACCCTTGTGAGCATGATGAGCAGATGAAGCTGATATGGCAGACCACCGCATCGAAGTCGCCGAAACAAGGCGGACACAAAAAATGACAGGCGTCGCGCGTCGCACTTGCTGGCGAGCATTTCGCTTTTCATCCCATACAAACTATTTCTTACCAGAAAGTTGGCGCTTGAACAATGTCGGCTTAACGCACTTTTCTTCCCGCAAATTATATTCCCCCCCCCCCCCCCCCCCCCCCCCCCGCATCGTATAACTTGGTTATCATCTCCAGTCTGGAAACAATCTCCATGCTTAAACCTCCTAGGTTAACGTTTTTTTCTTTTTTTCGGTTGTCTGGCGTACCTATATAACGAATCTCGTTAGCTGCGGGAATTGAACGAATGTTTTATTTTTCTGTTTTTGTTCTTTCTTGGCCGTTTTAAGGGGCAGTGGTGCTCGCTGCCTTTGCGTAGCTTGACATTGTCTCCCGCTTCCTTTCTCTCGCTTTAGACAATCTCCTCTGTTGGACTCCAAGCTCTTGAAGCGAATTCGTCTCATGGAGTTCCGTTGAGAGCTATTGTGTTTCTGCTGCTTCGTCGAATATTCGTGCACAATCCTCTGCAGCAGACGCAAGCAGCTCACAAAAACAGCAGTACAAAGATGATTTTAAAGCGGTTTAGTGAAAATAAATTAAAGATCGCAACTTGCTTTGACGTACGACTCAATGAGCGATTAATGGTCACTTTGATATGATTACAGAAGAAAACTTGAAAAAAGCGTTTAAAATGAGCGAGGAACCCGAAATTAATCTTTTGACATCTAGAAAGTAAAAAAGGCCATTTTGTTGGGCATTTAGAGTCTGAATGACCAGTAGAATAGGCCAGGATATTCATTTTATTTAGGAAAAGAGCATAAACACATCATTATATTTTATGCAGGCCGTTATAAAGAAGCATGCCACTTCTCACAAGGAGCTATAGCAGCTGGTGTGGGGAAAAAATGTGGTTGATCAAAAGGGGATTTAGGCAACAGTAATGCATTACCATAAGTTTTTCCTCGTAGAAGGCGCGTCGTGCACCTTTACTTCTATCTATACGCAGAAATAACTCAAACACAGCCAATAACGCTTCAAAATGCTCATTTATGTAGTGTTTTCCGTCAAGTTCCTCCTAAGCCTAATGAACGACTCGTTCGTGTGAATAGAGATTTCGGTCTGTCCTGTATCATTGCAAGGAATGTCGATGCACGGCAGAGGGAACTGTGGGATTCTGTGCCACTTCTCCCCAAATGTACTACATGCTTTTGTCGTTATTTACCCGCCATGGTGGCTTATTGGCTATATCCTTTGGGCTTCTAAGCATAAGGTCGCGGGTTATAATCCCGGCCATAGCGGCTGCATTTTGTTTGGCGAAATTCGATATCGCTCGTTTACTATGCATTGAGGTCGCATGAAATAACCTCAGGTTGACAATGTTTAATAAATCCCCTCAACTTCGTCGTGCCACATACGTAGACCATATTTCTGGTGCGTAAAACCCCCGAATGTATCTTATTTTAGTCACAACTTTAATAACATACATACATTTCATAATTAGCGATTTCTTCTTGCATATTTATAACTTTCTCCTTAATCCTTTCTATAGCTTAATTACGACATGTAAGCACACATACTGAACAATAAAGGGACTGCTCAGTATTCATGGCAATGAAAGGCGTGTCAAACAAACGTAGACGTTAAAACGAAAGCTAGCGCATCGAGTAACTAGTCTATTTTTGTGGACATTAGGAGAAACCGAGCTGGAGAGGGACCTAACGCTTCCTCACAATGGTCTATCCGCAGATTTTATGAGCAATTTACTTTCAATGATCCCATAGGAAAGTTTAAAGAGACGTTTCTTTCTGTGCGATTGGACTTGTACATATTGAACCGGAAATAATCACTTTCGTTGAAGGAAATGACAAGGGCACCAGTTAGTCATTGCATAGATACAGGATTGATGGATATGGGATGGATAAATAATTCCACGCGTTAGTAACGCTAGAGAACGAGGACGAAGAAGTGTTGTTGGCTGCTGCGGCCAAAACAGTAAACAGCCGTTCGCTCGGAACTGACTGCCTGCCTTTTCCTCTCGCGACAAACTGGTGGAGGTGCTGGGTACACATACGCCCTATGCCTGCTGGTCCTGAACCAGAAGCTACCAACGCCAGTACCTCAGAGACTGCAGAAATCCATCGAAGCAGCCGTCGCCTCCAAGGTCTTCCACCGAGTACAGTCCCCTGGCAAACTCTGCGAGGAAGATGGCAACAACAACCGCAAGCCAAACCGAGGAGATCCCAAATGCTGCTGTACCTTGCATTGTCAACGCGCCTCGCACGCCTAACCCGTTCCACGGCGACGCCTTTGAGGACGTAGAAGACTGGTTAGACCATTTCGACCGGGTCGCCATGACTGGGATGACTGGGATGATCACCGTAAGTTGAAGAACATCTACTTTTCCCTTTTAGACGCGGCAAGGGTATGGTACGAGAACCACGAAGCTTCGTTTACCAGCTGGCAGGAGTTTTACCGCCTGCTTCGTGACGCCTTCAGTACCCCCGAAAGGAAAGAAAGAGCCGAACAGGCACTATCTTCCAGGTTCCAAATGCCGAACGAAACCGTCGCCATGTTCGTAGAAGACATGACACGATTGTTCCGTCGGGCCGACCCACTAATGCCAGAAGACAAGAAGGTGCGCATGTTAATGCGAGGCGTAAAAGAACAGCTTTTCGCGGGCCTCGTGCGCAATCCTCCTACAACTGTGTCTCAGTTCGTCCGTGAGGCAACAGTCATGGAGCGCATGCTTCGGCAGCGGCTATCGCAGTATGAACGCCAGACCACCATGACTGCGGCATGCTCGCTTGTATCTGCAAGGGATGACAGGGAGTCACTTACCGAACTAATACGGCAGGTTGTTCGAGAAGAACTCCAGAGGCATTATGGATCGGCACCTCCGAGTGCCGCGGCTCTTACGGACGTCATTCGGGAGGAAATCAGGCAGGTGGTTCATCCCTCTCCACCAACGCGAACCGAACCTCCCACGCTCTCGTACGCCGATGCTCTTCGGGTTTCTACGCCGTCGACGGCCCGTTTCCCGCATCCACCTACAGGGCCTCCTCGACGCGTCCCAAGCCCAAGCCACCGCACGACTCTCCAATCAGACTTTCGTCCTGGTCCGCGGAAGTCAACGGTATGGCACGCTCCCGACAACAGTCCGTTGTGTTATCACTGTGGGGAGGCTGGACACTTCTATCGCGACTGCCATTACCGATGGTTGGTTTGCGGGGATACCATTGGGACGCCCGTTGCCCGCGCTATGGCGAACGCCCACAGGAAATCGAGGAGTACTTGGAAAGCAACCGTTTTCCTCCTGTGCCTCAGCGAAGAGAGTCGCGGTCGCCGTCACCTCGTCGGCACACATAACCAAACCGCGCTCGACCCGCCTTTGATTCCACTGGAGTCACCGGCGGAAGCCCGCGCCGGGGAAACTGAAAACGGCGACCTCCGGGGGTGAAGCCGCTGTCATGCGAACCGTGAAATATCCTCCGCCGACGCCACCCCCTCGCGACGTACCGCTGACGCCTTCCTTCGAAACCGCCAAAAGAGCTTCTGCTGTTATTACTGTTTCCGTCGACTGTTATCAGGTGACTGCACTTGTCGATACGGGAGCTGATTACTCGGTTATGTGTGCCTCGCTGGCCAATCGGTTACGCAAAGTGCTGACAGCGTGGGACGGCCCACATCTGGTCACGGCTGGAGGACACCTCGTGTCACCCATTGGACGATGCACCGCCAGACTTACAATTTATACTTCGACCTTCGTAGCGTCTTTCCTTGTGCTGCCCAAGTGTTCTCGACTGGTTATATTGGGCATGGATTTTCTTCAGGAATATGGGGCGATCATTAATCTGCGTGACTTGTTCGTGACTTTTTCGAAGAATGTTTCTTCGGATTCTTATGTTAAGGATGAACATCATCGCGCGGCTTTACGCGTGGTCGATGACTGCGTAACGTTACCGCCTCGAAGTAGCATCTTCGTCCTTGTTGAGTGCCCTCAAGACCACCTAGATATGGGCATCGCCGAAGGTAACCTCACCATTTTGCTGGATCGAGAAGTCGGCGTCGCACGAGGTCTCGTAGAGCTCCAAAATAGGCAAACCACGATCCTAGTTACTAACTTCAGCGGTGAATACAAGCACTTTTCGAAGCATACCACCATTGCCTACTTTGAAACAGTGGACGAGTCCAACGCATGTGCTTCGGTAACGACAATCTCGATGCAGGAAAACAGCGATGTGGACTTGACCAGTCACATCAACGTCAATCCACAGCTGAAACAACCCTAACAGGAGAGGCTCCTCAGCCTACTATCATCATTTAACGACTGTTTTGCCACCACCTCGAAGGTCAAGCAGACTCCTCTAACCAAGCACAGAATCATCACTGAACCGACCGTCCAACCTGTTCGCCAACACGCTTACCGCGTGTCACAGAGAGAACAGGATGCTATTCGTCATCAAGTTAAGCAAATTCTGGATGACGATGTCATTCAACCATCGACAAGTCCTTGGGCATCACCTGTTGTACTAGTTAAGAAGAAAGACGGTTCACTACGATTCTGTGTAGATTATCGCAAACTGAACAAGATCACGAAAAAGGACGTTTATCCACTTCCTCGGATTGAAGACTCCTTGGATCGTCTGCGACATGCCCGTTACTTTTCTTCAATGGATCTACGTAGCGGGTACTGGCAGATTGAAGTTGACGAACGGGACCGGGAAAAAACGGCGTTTATAACACCGGACGGCCTCTATGAAATTAAGGTCCTCCCTTTTGGACTGTGTTCCGCTCCGGCCACATTTCAACGTATGATGGACACAGTTTTATCTGACCTCAAGTGGCACTCGTCTTTAGTCTACTTAGACGATGTAGTTGTTTTTTCAACCACGTTTGAGCAGCACATCGAGAGGCTTGAGGCTGTTCTTCAGGCCATCCACACCGCCGGCCTGTCTCTGAAGCCTGAAAAATGTCACTTCGGATACGAGGAGCTTAAATTTCTGGGTCATATTGTCAGCAACACCGGTATTCGCCCTGACCCTGACAAAGCCACGGCAGTTCGTTTGTTCCCGATACCGAAGACAAAGCACGATGTACGCCGATTTCTAGGGCTTTGTGCTTATTAACCGCCGTTTGTGCCAAATTTTTCTGAGATTGCCGAACCTTTGCAACGACTCATCAAGAACGACGTGACATTTATTTGGGGCCCGGCTCAATCCGACGCTTTCCACGACCTTCAACGACGTCTACGACACCACCGATCCTTGGTCATTTTGACACAGAGGCCGACACAGAAGTGCATACTGATGCTAGAAACGTTGGTCTCGGAGCCACACTCGTACAATTTCAAGCTGGTGTTGAGCGCGTTATTGCCTATGCCAGCCGCACGTTGTTGCTGCTGAAAAAAAACTACTCAGCAACTGAAAAAGAATGTCTGGCGGTCGTGTGGGCTATCCAGAAGTTCCGGCCATACTTGTACGGATGCGCCTTTCGAGGCGCAATCCGGACACTCTCACAGAGAGAGTATCACTCTCAACAGAGAGTAATCACCACTCTCTCCTGTTGGCTGGCGAATCTCAAGGATCCTTCGGGACGTCTCGCAAGATGGAGCCTTCGGCTACAGGAATTTGACATGACAATTGTCTATAAGTCTGGTCAGAAACACACCGACCGCCGATTGTCTCTCCCGCGCCCCGTCGAACCGTCCGTTGTCTTTTCATTTCTTTTATTTTCTCCCTGTGGTATTTAACCGTCACCCACTTTCGTGGCTTAACTTTCACTGTTCTTTTGTGCAAGCGACATCGAGACGATGCCTCTTTTTTTTTGGAGGGAGGGGTAATGCCACGCGTTAGTAACGCTAGAGAACGAGGACGAAGAAGTGTTTGTTGGCTGCTGCGGCCAAAACAGTAAACAGCCGTTCGCTCGGAACTGACTGCCTGCCTTTTCCTCTCGCGGACAATATGTAAGGAAGATTAGGAACCGTCAACATTCCGCTTTCCGTGCTTGCCCTGACGTATGTCGAGCAAGGACATCGTATCATGGCTGCCCGGGGAGAGAGAAGCTGTAGGTGATCCAAAAGACTGAGATTCTTGTTGTGGTAATTGTCCACCTCTCCCTGTGTATTGTCGAGTAGGAAAATTTGTAGTCCACATGCAATGCGTGCCATTCCTGCAACGTGATGTCCCACTCTTCCCAATAGAAAGGTTGAGGCGGGACCAATTTCTTGTTTGCAAATATTTTTGTAGCGAGAGCTACAGTGGCTGCATTCTCGCCGTTTCGCTGTGGCCGGTGGCCGCCCCGCGAGCTGAGCCGTTGCCTAGCAACCGCCGCAGCTGGCAGCGCCGCTCGCCGCGCCACCTGGTGTCATCTGCTCAAGTTAACACGGCGCGGCGACAAGCCGCCGCTGCCGCAGTTGTGTTGCAAGCGTTAGCCGCTTGCATCTGGCATGACGGCAGAGGAGGAGCCGGTGCAACCGCGTTGCAACAGAGGAGGAGCCGGCGTTGCACCATATGTATAGAAGGGCGGCTCGGTGGGATTCATCGATAGATATGGAATGTGAGTCCGAGAGACTGAAAGAAGCCAGGCTTCGTCATCGGAACGAAACCAAGAGGAGGCAGCGAACCGAGGAGACGGAGGAAGAACGAGCCGCCCGCCTCGAGAAGCGTAGTAAGCACGAAACAGCCAGGCGAGTGGATTCAGATGAGGATAGCACTCTAAACGTGTTCAAGTCACTGGACGACAACTCCTTATCCTCCCGCCTCACCGATCGTTGGGCCGTCTTTGTGGCAATTGAGAAAGAACAAAATGAAGACTTTCAAAATAAATGCGTCACACTTTAAAAATGTCTAGTGTTTAATGTAACCATAACTTAACGAGAGGTAGCAACCAAACCTAAACATTCAGACGTACGAAGCTAAACAATAAAGATGTAACCGTAGATAGAACCAAGCTAAACCATAAGATTAACCGTACCTCTCGCTACGCACACCCAGGCATAAGTGAGTTAAGCCACAACCATTCTTTTCTTCAAAACATCCCTAATGGTCTTGAAGCAAGAGCACCCATGTTAATGTCGGTGAACGTATAGTGAACATTTAGAGCAGTTCATCTTGTACAATCGGGAACATTTAAACTAAGCAATATATTCAAACGTGGAAACGGGCCCTTTTCCTGCTCTCCCGTAATCTCTAATCCACAGTTCCGTACTTCTGACTAATAATAATATAGCTCCTATGATAATTCCCTTCCATTCCTCGCAGCTTGGCCGTACCTTATCCTAATGTTCATTTATCACCCTCAACACGTCACTTCAAAAACTAAATAAGCGCATGTGTTCACTAAAAACAATTTTGTAGGCCGCACACAATATTTACCCACACAATTTGTAAAATAAGGAGTCAACAAGGATCACTGATTCTTCTGCAACGCCGAATTGGTCCATCTGTTCAAATCAGCATGCCGTAAGCAATTTATTGTTGCAGTTGGCTCAACGAAGCGCTTGTCATGTACAAAGACTTATGTGCGCGTGTGTAGGGTGCGCCGGACGGCCAGTGACTATAAAGAAGAAAAATAATGGCGGGATTCAGCACGAGCTTGCCAACGCGGCACCTCGGCCAACAGCCAATCACGAACACACATCGGTGCTGAAAGAGGGAGAAAAAGAAGAGAAGGAAGGTCGTGATTCTTGGCCTATCCTCCTTAGTGGGTGCAAGCCATGATAAATCATCATCATCATCATCAGAAGGAAGGCCGGTGTGCGGAGTGTACAAGCGAGGTTGTCGGGCTGCGGGTCGGAACCTCAAGACTTCAAGAGCACTGGGCGGAGAAGCGAGGCTGTCAGACTGTGGGTTCGAGTCTCAAGACTTTGGGAGTGCCGGGCGGAGAAGCGAAGCTGTCGGGCGGAGAAGCGAAGCTGTCGGGCTGCGGGCCCGAGTTTCCTGACTTCAGCGAGGATCCGGCCTCTGTCCTACCTCCAGCCTTTGGTGTTCGTGGGTCCTGGTGACCTGGTGCTGAAGGCAAGCCCTTCCTACTCCTCTCCTGCGACTCCTTGGCCGCGCTGCTGACGATCCTCAAGAAGCAAGTAGCGTCTTATCCTCACGCGACTGACGCCCTGTAGCTGACTGGCCGTTGCAACGCCGCGCCCTACAACAGCCGCGCCGACGCATGCCAAGTAATTGTGACCGGTCATGAACTTTACTATTATGTATAATTCGTTATTGTGTTAGAACATTTAGAAGTTCATGAACGTTTCTATTAGTCTTAGTATCTTGGTTAGCTGGCTTGTGTGTGTTTGTGTTAATTATGTGTTCATGTCTTGCTAACAATCGGCTTCGTTGTTTCCTTTCCCCACTGCGAATTAGTCTCAGTGTGGCCACATAATTCGAACCATGGAAGTGTAAATACACTCCCGCGTGAACAACCCCTCGTTGACTTAGGAAAACGAAATCACCACTACGCTAAACCGCTTCAATGCGCTGATGCATTATCTAATGGCACAGGGCAGTGTGTTAGAATTTGGAACTTTT